>NC_066631.1:25847469-26150500 GCF_025201925.1 Gopherus flavomarginatus | reverse complement strand
TGTCTTATGAATTCAGTTTTAAGCATATATAATTCTTCTATAATTCCACCAGTTACACTACTGCCTCAGGGTAGAAAAGCTCAGTACTGTAATTTTAAATCCCTAAAGTATTAAAGTACAAGAATTTTACCTTAAGACACTAGTTTCATGTAATTTTAAAATTAAGTGCAATTAGAATTAAGTAGCCACTTATACTTCTAAAAGTTAAATACAGTTCCTTTTTAAGCTATGCAAAAATTAGATGTTTCAACTCTCTGTCCCACTGCATGAATGAAGGGCAGAAATGGAGTAACTTCCAGTTCTCCAGGGTAAGAGATTCAAAAGAGTGCCTCAGCCTTCCCAATTTCCAGTGCAAGCAGCAGCCCTTAGCACCTAGGCAGTTGGGACCAGTCGATACACAGTACATTGCTTTTGCTTTGCATTGACTGTGTCTTTTCTGTAAAAGCCTGGGAGAGACATGGCCTAGGTACCTTTAACCTTGCTGTAGCTATTGCGGTCCTCTTTGCCCTGGTGGGGGCTAATCTATAGGATTTTACAATGAGATCGCTAGGGCAGCATGGCACCCTAGTGCCCCCCTGGCCACCTCCAGGGGAGAATGCACCCAGCTCTGCAGCGCAGGCCCAGACTCCTCCTCTCAGGTGTGGGTACCTTAGGGTGGAGCAGGGCTGGCCCAGTGTCTGCATGTCCCCAGAGGTGAAAGTAAGCCTGTCTGGTCCAGCTTCTGCAGCTGGGATTAAAAGGGCTCTGGGCTCCCTGAGGGCTGAGCCCTTTAAATCCTGCCTGCAGCACTGTGGCCAGGCTGGAGCTGTGGTGGGGATTTAAAGAGCCAGGGCTCTGGTGGCCACAGAGTCCCAGGGCCTTTAATTTGCCCAGGAGCCCTGGTGCCTCCCAACTACTTCTGCAGTTGGGAGCCCCCGGTTGATTTAAAGTCCGGGGGGGCCCACTGGGCCTTTAAATCTTGAGAGACCCCGCCTCTTCTGGTTGAGGCCGCCCCCCCCCAGGGCTCTGGCAGGTAAAGCCTGTAAATTGCTGCACCCCAGCTCAAGCACCTCTCATCTCACCCCCGGTTTTCTGGCAGCTCCCGAGAGAAGGGGCGGTCGCTGGCCGGGCAATTAACGCCTATAGGGGGCTGGAAAAGTGGCCGGCAGGGGGCGGCCGTACCATGGCTCCGCCCCCCTCGGTGCTCCTTCGCCAGACACGGTCCCAAGCCGTGGAGCCGGAGTTCCCACAGCCCCGCCCCCCGAGCTCGCGCTGAGGGGGTGGCGCTTGCTCGCGACCAACCTCTTGTAACCGCTCGCGCGGCGTTCGAACTGGTCCAGCGCGTGAGCCGCACGACGCAGCCCGATAGGTGGGGCTAATGGCGGCCAGAGGCGGGGTCTGTGGGCCGGCTGAGGCGGGAGGGCTGCGATGGAGGCGCCGGTTAAGCTGAACGGGACTCAGCCGGTGGAGGTGGATGTCTGCGGCTCTCCGCGCTTCAGCTGCTGGAGGGCAGCCAGGAGCTGCGAACCGCGGTACGACCAGACCGTGTAGGTACAGCACGCGGGGAGCGGGATTCGAGTCCCTGCCGGCTGGGGCTGACGTGGTATAAACTCTCGTCAGGCGTCCCGGCAAGGTGGCGACCCTGCCCAGCAGCCTCCGAACGGGGGCGCCTCTCGGGGATGAGCGGAGCTCCCGGCGGTTCCCCATCCCTCGGCTAACGGGCTACAGGTTCCGGAGCCCACCCCAGCCGCAGGGTCCTTTTGAGCGCGTGGAGCTCGGCGACAGGCGCCGGATTCCGAGCCAGGCTCCGGCGCGGCCAGGGGGCGCCCGGGCCTCCCCGCGCCCTGGTGAACAGCCCTGGGAGCGACCTGGGACGGAAGCGCTACGGCCCCCGCTAACGGCGGGACGGCCAGGCGGTTCCCATCCGCCTTTGGGAGTCGGCAGCGCGAGCTTGGCCTGAGCCGCGGGCCGGGAGAGTGTTTCCCCTCAGACTGCCCGCCACCCGCGGCGCCTGGGGGGATGGGGGGGAATGGGGGCTTGGCGAACTACGAGCAGGGAAGTGGTGCCAGGGACAGGAAGTTGCCCAGGGTGAGGAGAGAGTTAAGAGTCATTGTGCTACAGGACAGAATTCCTCTGTTTGGCTGGATAACTTCAGACTATACTTATACCAGAGTTCACTGATGTATTTTTTTTAACTCTTTTAGTGACCTCCGTGTACAAATAGGTCTTGGTGGACAGGCATATAACACTGCAATTATCAGGAGCGTCTAAACTGAATCTTAAAATTGTAGAAAATATTTATCAAGACCGAATTAGCAAGTGGTGAACATCTGACCACAGAATACCTATGAATTCATCATTACCACACTCGGCTTCACCCCAGGTAAAAAAACAAACAAACAACACTTTAAACATGTAGCATGTATAGTTTAACAGGAAAGCACTCATTGGAGTGCAGAGAGCTTCAATCAAATCTTCTAGGTATCTTCAAGCTGTATATCAAAGACAGAGAACAGGCAGGATAAAAGCATGCTCTCCTACTTTATACATCTTAGTAAAAAGAAACATTTTTGTAACCTGTGCTAATTTAACACTAGTAGAATCCTGGAAACTTGTGACAGTACAGAAAGATGGGTATCTGTGGCAATTGTTCTGTAAATGTAGGCTCTGATCTTACAGACACTTAAAATTCTTGTATAATTTCTTCAAGGAGATATGTTTAATTTTACTACCAATAGTAAAATTTTGTTTGTGTGTGTATGTATATGTTTGCAGGATTGAGGCCTGAGATTGCATCAGAGGCTGAACCGTTGTTTTAAGTTACTTTATTCTTCATCAGATAATTTAGCATTTTGGAGCAGTATTCAAACCTTGTTTCTTTTATTTGGTTACACTAATGTTTGTTAACTCTTGACAACTATTTGTGTATTTAGCAAAGTGTAAATGAGATCTCTGATCTGATTTCAGATGTGAAAAGATATTTAATTTTAGATTAAATTTAAAGATGCTAACTAATTAGTTTGATTATTGCCACATTATCAGTTCTTTGTTCTTTTAATGATGGAATTTGTTTGGTCATTAAAAGTAAATTACTGTTTAGTTCTAACTTTAGGCTTTAATTGAGCTATGAAAATGCGATTTCTTTATGCTGAAATTTAGGAAGGCTCTAGTGCTCTCCTTGATTTTATTTTTGGTGATTTTTAAATGGCTTATTTGAAAGTTTGTTTTTAAAAATACAAGTAGCCACCTCATAGTATTTATATAAAGACATAACATGTTAATTAGATAGTTTTGTGATTAATTTCTTGTTGCTTGTACATGATGAGTTAGTTTTCTTTCTGTAGAATCCAAGCCCAGACCTTGAGAGCAGCACCATTCAGAAACAGAGGAAAGAACTCCAGCTGTTACTAGCAGAACTGAAAGATCGTGATAAGGAGCTGAATGACATGGTTGCAGTGCATCAGAGACAGCTGCTAGCCTGGGAAGATGATCGACAAAAAATACTAACTCTGGCAGAACGCTGTAGCAGGCTAGAAAGTAAGTACTGTACAATGTAAGGTACTGGTCCTGTCAGCAGATCCATGTGGGTAGATGCTTGTGCCCTTGCAGATCCCCCTCTGTGTGTATAATGTTACAGCATGTAAAGGATTTTTTTATTTTTATTTATTTTTTTTCCCATCTTAAATGAAGTTGTCAGTATCCTCCCAGAGACAGCTTCCTCAGTGGTCTGATTATTGATTGGCAAGAAATGTACCTCATAATTTGATGATCTTTTCCTTCTCAAACCACATGCTGATTCCATTAATTCTTACTAGTGAGAAGCATCATTTAAAAAAAGAAAAATTGAATCATAAAATGATGTAGGAAAAAGAACATAATGTTGTAAATCATTTCTTAGGAGTGTGCTATAGTTTATTGCTACATTAAAGCAAGAGTGTCCCTAACTTGGCTATTTGGATTTTTTTTTCTGAATCAATCCTCCTTTTTTTTTTTTTTTTTTTTTTTTTAAACATTCCCTGGATTATTTGGATTTTACCATCTCCCTTTCTGTCCCACAGAAATCTAGTTGCTCTTCCTAGGATATCTATAAGCTAACAGCCACTTTTAACTTGATTACAAAAATAATTTGGTCTATTGAGTATTGTGGAGATTAATTTTCAAGTCACAACCTGCTACTGAAAGGTCAACCTAGTTGGGGTGCAGCTTAAATTGTGATTGTCCCTTTTTGTGTTCAGCCCTTTGCTGTCCCCTTATCCTCGATGGTGTCTTCCTCTATCGGCCCCACAGGGTACTTTTATTTTTGACCTCTTCCCTCACTAACTTTCCCCTCTACATTCTCTGAACATAAAGTGTGTAGGGATTTTTGTGTATTTGAACAATGAGATTTTTTAGCTCTGTACCATCAGGAATTACTGCACATCTGTGACATCATCAGGAAGGCACTGCTAGCCAATCAGAATGAGACTGTGGGCGATCTGTGTATTCAGCCATGTTCAAAGGGTATCTCGAACAGAAGATGCACAGAATCTTAATTACCATGGAAATACTAGAATGTTATGGAGGGAAGAATCTCTTTAGAGCTTATTAAAAGATGATATGTTGTAGCAACTCTAAAACCAGCAAGATCCTTTGCACTTCTGAAAGAAACTATTACCTGAAAACAGTTATTTTTTTTAAGGAACTGTAAATTTCTTCATTAATATAACCTGTGTATCATTTATTTAAAATGCATATTTATATTAATTCTCTCTGCAAACTCAAACGTACAATTAAGTAGGGAAGAAATGTCAGGTAAAAATCGATACATCTACTTCAGGATTATGATACTGTGCATCCATTTCTAGAAATTAAATGTGTGTTTTACTTTAAAATGTTGTGTTAAAGTACTTGTAGTTTTTTTAAAAGATGGTTTGTGAAATATATAATTTAAACTATTTGCTCGCAATAGATACCTGATTTCTTTCCTCAGATGAACTACACAAAAGAAATGAGATGATAAGAACATTAACACAAAGATTAAAGGTCTTAGAATCTCAGCAGAATGATCGCAGGACAACACTTGAAAATACTCAACAGAAGCTTCAGGAGCTGTCCCAAAAAGCAACAGATGCAACTCTTCATTGTCAGGCCCTGGAGGTAGGTCTTGATTAATGGCTATCTTTGCATTCTTTGTGTGCATGCAACTCCCACTGAAGTCTGCAGATATCTTCTGCATATGACTGCAGATTTAGGCTCCTATATTGTATTTGTCTTTGGGTCAAATAATACTAGGTTAAGGTATTACACTCAAGGTTTTGTGATTGCTGTCTCTATTTAAATGGCGTCTGGGGCGCGCCACTTATCAAAGTGGGAATGCCAAAACTGCGGCCATTAAACTGACCAACTGCAGTACTTGCAATTTTATTATGAACAGTTTTAGAAAGCCATTGCTGTAAATTTGAGTCACTCTCATGGATTATAAAAATCTTGTCATCAGTTTAAAGATATGTAAGTAATTAAAACTGCAGATTTTTTAAATGTCTTTGTTCATTTGGCAATGATACCTATATATCTAAAACACAATTTAAAAATACTATCACAATATAGTTCAGTAATACTTTGCATTTTCTATATCCTCTTACCTGATGATCTTTATAAATGTGAAGTGTCACAAAAGCTCTGTGAGGCTGATAGGTGGTAGCATAACCGTTTTACAGATGGATAAACAGAGGCACAGATTGGGTAAGAGACTTGGCTGTGATCGTATGAAAGAGCTGGGAATAGTACCGAGGAGTCCTAACTCCGAATCCCCCTGTTGTAACCAGTAGACTATAATACAGAATGAGAAATCCATAAATTTAGCTCTGACATATACTAGCTGAACAATGCAGAGCTGCCTCCTTCTCTGTTCCCACCCTCGATCTAGAACTCCTTGGAATAGTGTCTCCCAAACTTGGTGTTTCAATATCCAGAAATTTCTGGTCCTTGCTGCTCGTTTTTTGTTCTTGTTCCTTTTTTAAAGGTAAGTGAGCTGTTAATGGTATTAAGATTCATTTTTAAGAGTCCTATTTTTTCCTTCCAAAACTTGTTGCTATTTAAATAGTGATTTACATCTTCAAAGCCATTTATAAATTCTTTCACCACCTCTCCTCATTTTACAGATGGATAATCTAATGCACAGAGAGGAGATATGACTTGTCAAATGTAAGAGTGTTAATTGGAGAACAACCAGGATTAGAATTTAGGAACAACTGGCTTCCAAGCCCCAGTTTCTACTCTTCTTTTTTTAAATTATGTTGCCTCCCTCTTAACTTTAAATGAGTTGTGCCCCTTGATGTTGAATTACTGAAAGATTATTTAGTAACAGTGTAACTAGTCACTAGTTGATACTTTTTTTCCCTGCTATTTACCAGGAGAAAAATCAAAGTCTCAACTGTTCAGTGTTGGAGCTGTCTGCTAAGATAGGCCAGTTGCAAGCTAGAGAACAGGAACTCATTACGATGCTAAAGCTAAAGGTAACATCTGTCATCTTCTCACTGCATGCCCAGAGTATCTGAACAAAACTTCAGTACTGTTATCAAATGTGGTGTGATCAGATTGCTGGATGGTTGACTTGATTGAAAGTGGGAAAAATCTTAAGCGAACCCAGAAACCCGTGTATTCAGAAAGCATAGTGGACTTCTGTAAACACCATTTCTGATTGTTCAGAATTCAGAGCAAGTCTTCTCCAAATCAGCATGAGACTGTTAATAGAGTGGGAGACTTTCACTGTTGCATATGCATCTGCATCTACCAGATAAAATGAGAAGACCTAGAAAAGATGATAAAAGAAAAAATATTGAAGTATGCTTTATTTTCTTATCTTTATAGGACAAAGATATACTTGAAGCAACCAATCACATTACTGAATTTACATCTAAATTTAAAAAGTTGGAAAGTGCATTGCGTACAGCTAAGATGGCAGAATCCAGTATCAATAAAGAAAAGCAGGATTTCAAACTGAGACTGAAACAACTAACATTTGAAATGAATAAATTAAAAGGTAAGTAATATAACTGACACCTACTCCATTGTAAATCTGAGTGTATGCTTTTCACTCAAGAACACGTCTTATTTTAAAGATGGCCTCAGTGAAAAAACAAAAGAAAATAATGAGCAGCGGGAAGAAATCATGCGCCTCAAACAAGAAAACAGCTACTTGAAGAATGAGCTCCTACTTAATGGTGAGTGAAGGGCTTTAGTGCCCAACTCTCGATGGATCAGAGGTTTTCAGATTGTGGTCTGTGCAACACTTGCTGGTGGTCTAGAGAGCTATCTCATCATTGCCTTCCCTTTATTGTCACCTGTTAAATTCTATTAAAAGAAACTAAAAGTATATTCGTAGTATTGCTTTTCTACTAAAGCTATTTATGTAGGTGGCACTGGGATCTTGTGAGCATGAATGAGAGGGAAGGTGGTTCAGGGGGACAGTCTCTGTTAGTGTTTTGAGACCCTCTGATCTAATGTGTTAGTAACATAGGTAAACACGAGTGACATTTTTCCGCTTCTCAAACAACTGCATAGAAAATGGTGAAACAATTAAAAACAACTTCTTAAACCTAGAGCTAATAAAAACACAAGCGTCTGCAACATGGCTGGGGCTGAACTTGTGAGGTGCTCAGTGCCTTCAACTTCTCGGATTAGCAGCAAGCAAATATTGGAAAGGAGGGAGAGTGTTCATTTGGCTGCTATTCTCCCTTAATGAACTCTCTTGGTTTAAAATGCCTTAACATGAAGACCTGAATAGCAAAAAGGAGTTGTTGCTGGCAGATAACTGCCTGAGGCCAAGCAACAGCGGGGGGGTCCGTCGCCTGGTGTGCCGCGCCAATAAACACACCAGGGTGGAGAAGCAAACCAAGTTTATTTGAGATCTCAAAGCGGTGCAGGGAGATTGACTCAGATCAAGCACACCTAAAACAAGCAGTCTGTTCCTTTATATCCATGAGAACTTTTCTCACTGACTAGCAATCCCCCATTTCCCCTCCCTCCTTCCTCCCCCTGTAGCAATTACGTAAGCGCAGGTGCATTAAGTAATCTTGGCCGTGGCAGCTCGTTAGTAAGCTTTCTTTCTGCAAGTTATCTTGTCCTTCTGCTATAGGTGCACAGGCCTCATTATTTCTGCTTTAGACCAGTTAGAACTGTTGCAACTGATAACGGCTGTTACACCTGGCCTTTTAGGTCGATTAAAGTTCAAACATGGAGGGACTCTTGTCTGCTGAGGCCTAAAACCAGGAAGGCTCCATACTCTTGTGGCCTTCCACCCTCCTGAGTTACGTAGGGTTATGCTTAGTGACACCAACAGAGTGATTATATGTCTTGGTGTGTGCACTTTGCGTCTGAGTATAAATAGTGCTGTTACTATACTGCAGCAACATAGTACTAAGAGAATGGCAAATTGATGCTCTTTCAGACTTCAAAATGTACAATGGAGGTTGAAAAGACTAAATAAGATTGTCCCCTGCTTCAGGGAGCTTTAAGCCTCTGACCTCCCTCATCTAATCTGCGCCAAGCATTGACCCCTCGTGTTTAAAACCATAGTAGCAGCTGTTTCCTCCACACAGACACAGTTTTTCATAAAGGAATCTTAAAATAAAAACAAAAAAGCCAGTGAGTGATAATGATATGAAGTGTATTTTAAAAATATTGCTAGACATTTTAGCTAAGTTGGATTTCTGTTCAGGTGAAAAAACCATAACTGAATGTTTTTTTGTTTTAGTTGGCCCATGAGGAGTGTCTCTTTTTCATGAAAAAGCATTGTTGATCTTGAGACTTTTAGGTTAATATTACTTTTTATGAGAAACTGTCATAAAAAGTAATGTGTATTTGAGATCTCTTGGCTTTACTTAGTTTTTCACTTGGATTTCTATGGGGAAAATAATTGTTTTAATCAACTTTTTTTAAAACAGTTGAGAAAGCAAATAGACAAGATCAGCTTCTTCAATCTGCTAAATCTAAACAAGTCCGGACCAATACAGAACTGTCCAATTTGCGGCAGGTATGATCCTCATTGCATTTATTTTCTGTGTTTTATGAAGGTAGCTTTCAGTAATAACATTTGTCTGTAGAGAACTATATACAAATAGAATTAACAGTTCAATTGGAGTATTAAAATTTTGTTCACTATTGCTAAATCATGAACCTACTGTAGATCTTGAGCTGTTTATGACTAGGAACCTATGGTATAAATCCTATTTTTCTTTTTTTTTTTATACATGCTGATTATAGTAACTAAAGGTTAAATCACTGATTTCTGTCAAAATGTTTGATGCTGTGACAAATAAGGTCCATATCCCACACAGACTTAAGCATATGCTCAGCTTCCTCCACTGGGAGGAGTTGCAGCTGCCCAGTGTAAAGTTAAGCACATCATGAGTTTTTTGCAGAATGAGGGCCTAAGTCTAGGGGAAAAAATGACCACAAATTAAAATAAACTACTTTACCAAATATGTATTGCTTTGATATTTAATAAAATACATTTTCAGAATAATTTGACATTATCTGGGGAATTAAATTTAAAAAATTGTGGGCCTTGTTTTCTGAGGTGCTGAGCACTCAGTTCCTATTAAAGCAAATGGGAGCTGTGAGTGTTCCACGCCTTGGAAAATCAAATCCCTTATGACTGAAGTGAAGGGACACTGTGTTGCTAGATGTGCTGTCCTTTTTCAGAAGAGTTGTCCTGATGACTTGTGATCATTTTAAGGATTCCATGGCACTTTTTGTAAGTGTAGCAGTGTTTTTAGTCTCTGTGTTGACTATAATTCAACTCCGGAACTCTTTTTTAATTAGGTCTATACAATTTCCACATAGTATTAATTGAATAGCGTGTTCTATACTTCTTGCCGTACAGTGTTTTGTGCTATTGTCATATTTTGCTAAGCAGCTACTCCCCCCCCCAAAAAAAAAAAAAAAAAAAAAAGGGATAGCTGCATTTTGAATAGGGTTTAAAGTAATTCCTAGGTAGAGCCAAATCTTACACATTCCCATTTACCCCAAACTCCCATTGGAAATGCAGGATCAGACATGTTTTTTGTTTGAATATCAGTGTTGCTTTGTAAAATGCCCTGCATCTTTTGAGATGTAAAGCAGTATATTTAATGTAAGATGGCATAATATTCCTTCAGCATTTTGCTAACTGTTTTATCACTGTCTGGAAGTAGATCTATGTAAAACAGCAGCATGATCTGCAATTTCTTCATTTCAACTTGGAGAGTTCTCAAGAATTATGGCAGAAACACAAGGAGGAGGCACACAAAACAAAGTAAGTTTGATGATGTGGCCTTCATAATTATCTAAGGAGAGAATCAATCATGTATGACACATCTAGTATTCTAAAAAATGTATAATACTTCAACACTTTTTTATAAGTTTAAAATATGACACCTCTGGCCTGTGAGCCACAAACATGCAATATTGTTCTCATGTAATTTTGTTGTGTTCAAGAGACATAGTATATATTAGTCAGACTAGAGCATCAGCTCTGAGTCCCACAGCTACTACTGTGTAAGAATTTTTTTTTTATAAAATCAAATTACATAAACTATTAGAGTAAATCAGTGGTTCTCAAACTTTTTTTGTATTTGTGACCCCTTTCACATAGCAAGCCACGGAGTGTGACCCCCCCCATATAAATTAAAAATATGTTTTTGTATATTTAACACCATTATAAATGCTGGAGGCAAAGCAGAGTTTGAGGTGGAGGTTGACAGCTCGTGACCCCCCATGTAATCACCTCATGACCCCTTGAGGGGTCCCGACCCCTAGTTTGAGAACCACTGGAGTAAACGTAACAAATCTAGTCAGAAAGGTTTCCAGTAAAATAAGCCATAATATAGTGAATAATAGTCATTTTTACCATCTCTTTATGTCTGCTTAATCATTCTACCTTGTAACATTTATTTAATGAATTTGATCCCTACTAGTGTTTCAGATTAAGTGCCTGTCAGGCTTCTGGGGCTTCCTTGTTGGGGGTGTGTGTGTGTGTGTGTTAATTTTTTTATTAGTCAAGATTAAGTTAGTGTCTTCAAAAAAGTAGCTGGGAGCACTTTAGAAGAGTATTCTTCTAGTGGATGTACCTTACACTATTAGCCATGTACTTTTCGCTGCATGCTTTTCCTCAAACAGTGTAGAATTCAAACTTCCTTTCTTTTCTTTTTTTGAGAGGGGCCACCAAATGACTTATATTCTTAATGCGTGTTTGTACATTGATATGTACAGTATAAAGCTTATTTTCTCTCACCTTGAATATTTTTTATTTATGTTGGATGTCAGCAGTGGTTCTCAACCTGTGCTCCACAGACCCATGGGGGTCTGCAGATTGTCTAATTTCCAAAGGGGTCTGTACCTCATTTGAAATTTTTTCAGGGGTCCACAGATGGAAAAAATGTCAATAACCACTGTCCTAGATGAAACGTTCCTTGTTTTTCAGGATGAATTCAATCCTGAGAGACTGATACGTTGGTGTCCATTTCTCTCTTTTGTGAAACTGCTAAAGAGAGGTCTGGAGATATAGAGCAGCATAAAACTGGCCAACAATAGTATCTAATTATTTTTTTTAATTTAAATGGGTTTGGTTTTCAGTCTGGAAAATCAGAGCACAATTTATAGTTTCAAGTAGAATTCCTACAGTGTATAATATGGGTAAAATATAAAAAGACTCTCTGTTCCGGATCCTGCAATGTACAATGCATGGATTGACAGCCTTGCCAATGGGGTTCTGTGTAAGCACAGATCTTTGCCTGTGTATCCCACATATAGCACAAGATGAAGCCACAATTATACAAAGTGTGGTTTATACCAAATACAATTCACATATTAAATGCAGTATTTATAACTAGAGTTCTTTATCATGCCATTGTAGCATAGGTTTGGTATTATCAGACCTTGAAAGTAGCAACGAAAAAGACACAGTTAGCAGTGAAGGCACTCAGAAGATACCTAAGGAATATGGGACTACACAAACTCGGAAATGCAGTCTAAAAAAAATCTGTAATATGTGTGAAGCAGAGAATAGCCAGCTAATTAATGTGTCAGACATGGAGGAAAGTACCTTGGCTCACTTAAATCGGCTTCAGAAAATCTTTCAAGGCTTATCACATGGACAAAAGACTTTGTTTCTGGAAGATGGAAAGCAGAATGCTTCGGTAAGCACAGATGAACTAGACATCAGAACTATATCTGATAGAAACAGTATGAGGTCTGTGGAAGGCAGGGAAACATCTCAGACTTCACAAGATGTATTTCTAAGCAGAGACCAGAAAAACTTTGGAGCATCTTTACCTATACACGAGCATTGGCTCAACTTCAGTCCTCATTTAGATTCGTTGAATTGCTGCCATCCTGGGTCAAAGCAGTCTGACAGAACCGATGTTGAATGTAATGATCAGACAGAGACAGTGGGAATTTTCTGTGACCGAAAAAGCAGTGTGTCTCCTGGTACACTTCCCATAGACGAATCTGGCTTCTGTACTCTTAACTCCATCATAGATAAAGCTGCATGTTATAAGCCAGTAACGGATCTGGAGTGGATGCAGATTTTCAGACCAATAGAAGGAGATGGAAATGTGTGGTGCAGATCAGTTTGCAACTGTCCCAAGACTGCACATGGAATAAAAAGTACTACCTTAAAAAGGTTATGTATTTGTTACATTTGAAAACCCAAATATATAGATACAGCTATAATTATGTAGGAATCTGGACTACCTCTTGACAACTTTATTTAACCTGTAACAAGATTTAAAATAATCCATATTAAGTTTCAAAGGAAGACTAGCAACTTGAAACTACGTAATTTTAAATTTACTTAGTTTCAAGTGTCACATTTTTCCTGTTCTTATATATATATTTTTTTTTTTTTTTTTCCTCCAGTGGTGTTTTTTTTCCTCCAGACAAACAAGGGAAGCTCTGAAATTGACTAAACAATGTGCTGTCAAATGCACAAATATCAAATTAAGGGGAAAGAGTGGATTTATTTAATTTTTTTGTTGGAAAAAAAAACAAAAAACAAAACCACATTTGGTTATAATGTTACCAGTATCACTAGTAGATAAAAAATCTTCACACAGAAGAGAGATTATTTTTAAGATATCAAATCTAGTCACTGTGTGAAGTTTTATTGTCCTTTTTGATTTCAGTTGGCAACTCAATAAGTGTCTGGAAAAGAATGTAAAATCCATGCCTTTTTTACATATGCTGCTTCAAATTAGTTGAGGAGAGAAAATGAAATAACTTTTTTATAAGTTTTAATAATAAACCAAACCCGTAGCTTAATGTGGTGTTGATCCCACAATAATTTTAGTTGTCTGACACATTTATTGATCTTTAGATCCCCGTGTCATATTAGAAAAAATTGAGATGTAGTCAGAGGCCAGTGGGATGGAGAATAAAACTTCTCAAGATGCAGAAATTCAAAGAAATACTGGTATATTTTGCAGGCTTTGGGAGCCCTCTAAGGAAACACTTATGTACAGAGTGTTAGGCTGACAGTAGGCAAGGAAATTCAAAGCTCTGACTAGTCATGGTATATTCACGAGACAGCAGTTGTTCACTGAGGAGCAGTTCTCTTCAGTTTCCCTCCTCGGATTGCCTAATTTTTTTCAGTTATCAATATTATTGTACAAGGACTTAATCCTTTGGATGACATTACAAATAATTCATCCCTATTCCCACTAACTCTCCACTAGACACAGAAGAGGCCTATCTCTTCAGCTGGTGTAAATCAGCTAGCACAATTGATTGCAATAGATTTACACAGACTTACACTAGTTGAGGAGCTTGCCCAGAGAATATATTCCAACATCCTATTATATGAACTTTTATGTAGGGGCATGTCTAAGGTACTGATTCTTGTTGTTTGAATGGTTTTAAAACAAGAAAGAATATGTTGTATAGGTCCATTTCACTTCAGGGACAAAAGTTTTGATGAATAGGCATCCGTTTGAAATGGAATGCCGTTGTGGAGCATTCCCACATAGCTTAGCTTAGTTTTGCATTTGTAAACCAGCTTTTTTATTTGGTTAAAGTTACTTCGGACTGTTCCTAAATCATCTCTCCTCCCCTACTCCCCTTTCTTCTACCACCACCCACCCACCCCAAAAACAACCTTGCACCCTTTCCTAGGAATCACTGCACTCTTATTCCAGTGAATTTCTAGTTGAGAAGTAGTTATGAACTTTAACTTAATCCCTTTGTCTCTGCCCCCCCCCCCAAAGTTCACACTTGGGAACCGAGTCAAACTTGGTAGCGCAAGGAAGCGCAGATGTCATTTTCTTCTGCCAGTGAAGACCACTCTACCTAGCATGGGTTTTGCCCCATGAGGTGCAGGTGGTGCTTCTACTGTTGGCCTCCCCTGAGGATTTTTCTTCATAGGAGCCCAACGGATGGAAGATGTGCTGTCCTGACCACATCAGTTTCCCAGCCAGTGCTATCCACTTTGTGAATCTGCACTAAATGCTTATTCACCCCTTGGATGAGGGGAGGTTGAAGGTACCTTTTGCCACCACAAACTGCTCACTGTGAATTAACCATTGCTTGGGGCCTTTGCTAGAGTTTGCACTCTTATCCAGCGCTTGGTTCTTGTTTCTGTAGTCTCTTGGTGATAGCTTAGTTGGGTATTCAGTCAGCAAAGGAGGGTTCTTGTCAGGCCATCTGACATTTTGGCGTGAGTCATTAGTTTTTGTAATAACTGGCAAAAAGGATCTTAACTCAGCTGATGAACTGCCATATTTTATCACAAGATTGTGAAATGTGATACTGATGGAGTAATCTCTATTTTCTATACTACAGTGACTTTTTATTTCTGTTGTACTAACAGTTGCTATAATTTTGTCTAATGGAAGTGAATGCTGGTTATATTTTTGAAGTTAGAGCATGAGACTGGTTGCTCACTGTACTATTGCTGGCCTGCGCTCTGTTTGGTTTAAACAAGGCCCATTTGAATCTTGAACCAAACCACTCATGCCAAATTCAAGCCTGTTCATTTCCTTTCCCATTCCCCACCCTGTCTACTGCAAAGCTGGATCATGGTGTGGAATGACCTCCTAAACTAAGAGTGGCAGACCCTCAACTTCTCCTCATTCATAGCCCTCCTAAAGAGTTCATTCTTCTAAAAGGCTCACAAACATTGGAGCATGTCGGTCAAATGCACTCTGTACTGCACCATTTTATAAGTGGGTAACTAAAATTAAACAAAACTGTTCTGAGATAACGTGTTCCTTTTGGATCTTCCAAAGCATCTTTCTTGGATTGTAAATTCTTTGGGTTAGGAATTGTCTGTATTGGCCCTGTAAAGTGTGGTGCTTAATGAATGTCGGATTGCATATAAAAATGCATGCTGCTATTTGATAATCCCCTGTAGATGCAGAAATGTGTCCAAAAAGGTGCTTTTGCTTGTTAGAGATGATTACAGAAAAACGTGAGGGATGGTCACTTCTTAATTTTTAACTTTTAAAAATAAGAATACACAACATTAAAAAAGCTCCATTAAAGTGAAATTGATTCATTTAGTAGCTGGAAACTACTAGTAACCCCCTGAGCCCACATTTAAACAACTGTGAATAAGCGGCAGACTACACTAGACATTCTGTGTAAGCAGACCACAGGATGCAGGTGATCTTATATATTGTTTAGAATCATTTCAGCTTGCTGGGTTTCTAGCAATTACCCCAGTTCAGTGTCTCTAACATCTATTTAGAGTGCTAGCACAGTCCATTTCCTGTGCTGCTCTATGTGAATGGATTGATTTCTGGCTGGCTGAAGTTTTTATTTTTTTTTGTAAAACTTTTTAATTAGTAATTGGCTGGTTAAACTACAGAGCAGTCAGAGGTTTGCATAGATTCCACGTGGTGTATTGTGACTGTTTTGTCTTGAAGTATGGTAGTTTTCCCCCTATCCTTGAGCAATATTCTTATCAAGAGTAGACAGTAAAATTAATTTTTATTAGAGAAAGAGACTATGTGTAACATTCAGTTCCTTGATGTGCACATTGTGGGATATCCTAGTGTTGAACTGAAAGTAAGTGTGCTAGAGAGGGCTTTGTGGTGCTATGGTTGAGTATCCTGATAGTAGCGGGTCAGTGCTTGGACACTGATATTGTGTTGGGTGTAACTATTGCCTTAACTTGGAATTTAATTGCTTGTTTAATATGTGGTGGTGTGAAGAAATATACTCGAGCAGCCTGAACCCTAAATTTAGGGTTTTCTTTTTGTATGTGGAATTATGTATAGGTTGAAGTCCTTTTGGCATAAAAAAGCTTTTACATACATATAAAATATTAGTGATATCAGCTTTGGAATTTTCTGAGTATACTACCTTCACTAATAAGTGATGGTCTAAAGTTCTGTAGAGAAAACTGAAAGTATAAAGAGATGATGCTGCATGTGAAGTTCTAGGCTGAAAAGGTCTTGCATGCTGTTGGTTGTCACCAAAGGTCAGGCCTGATCCTACACTGCCTGATGTTTACCTCCTGACAGAGCTGAAACAATACACTTTTAGCTTCATGCTCTGAAACCTTATCCAGGCAGTTGAGTGTTAGCTGTAGTTACAATTTCTCATAAATTGTATTTAAATTCTGTCCCTCTTCCCCCCCCTCCCCCCCACTATCACCAAAATAACCCAATGTAGTCAAGGATGGGAGGAAGCTGACCAGTGATGTCCAGAGTGGGGAAATAACTTTTTAAACTCTCTTAAAATTTTCGCTTTAATATTAAAAGCTACATTTTTAGACTTGTTTAAAGGAGGTTTTTAATAGGGAAATAGGTAGACAGAAAATGAAAGCATGGGGTGCTGCTTTCATTTAGATATTTAGAGGTACATTGATATTTTTTGTGCTATCATTTAAGGTAAACATGCTAAGTATATCCTTAGCATATCTGCTGCTTCATGGAAGTATTTCAGGATTCCTCTCATACTCCGAAAATAAGGCTGGATCCATCAAAGCACTTAAGCATGTGAATAACACTGAGAGTAATGTAATTGACTTAGTTATACATGTACTTGACTGCTTTGCTGGATCAAGGCCTAAGTATATTTATTTTGCATTATGACTTCTTGGTGATTTTACTGGTGATATTGTTTCAGGAAATATCTTAATTTTATTGACAGTGAAGAACATGTGGATCTGAATTCCTTTTACTTGGACTCTCCCTGTTTGACGTCCACACAGAAGAGAGATGGTCCCCAGAAATGTGAGAGATTCTTCGATGCAGACCTCCCTTCAGAGATCAGTAACTTATCAGTGATTCAGTCAGCAAATAAGTGCACTAGTCCTACTATCAACTGTGTCAGTATCTAGCTTCATAATGGTACATTAGTTTTAGGATGGCTAAGAGTGAATTTACTTTCACAAGAGTGGGTTTGTGTCTGGTTTTTATTCTTTTATCTATGAAGTAAATTGGACTTTTTAAAAGGGTTTTAAAGAGTATTGTGAAGTCACAAATCATGTTTAAAAAACCTGGGTGTTTTTTTACATTGAGTTATAGATTATTAAAACTGGAATCACTTTAAAAGTCTCAGTTATCATGTCTGTGCCTTTTAAAAATATTTGGTTCTGCTTGGTCAATTAAAATTTCACTTCTAGTTTCCCATCATGAGTTATCATGATGTTGCAGTATTTAGGCTGCAAATGCTGCAGGGAAAATGATGCTGGCCTTTATTGATGGTGCCAGCATAGGGGACAAAGCCAGAGGGTCTTCCCTTTGCATCAGGAACCAGGTAATAGCAAACATGCTTGCAAAGCGCTAGTCACCATTAGTCAATCCCAGTAAATCTTGGGATCTGAGAGTGACTGACTGGGTGCTGCTATCAGAGGTTGTTCCTTTGTTCTGCTTGCTGACTGGAAACTTCTTCCCTCCTTCCCATCTCTCTATTCATATTCTTAGTCATTACAATATTGCTGTTGCGTGGTTATAATCAGCTTTTGCACTGTCTTAATTCCAAGTGTTGCCGTCTGTGTTTGTTTTTTGGGTTGTGCTGGTTGGATTTATTTATAGATTGCAGGCAATGCTGAGTAGATTTCTGTTTGCACCTTTTGTGGGTTTTGTTCTGTCCATCTGATAAGTATTGCAACTCAAGCTTGATCCTACGAGCAGGAGGTTAGTTCACCATTCCCACATGGGAGACTTCAAATCGGTCATTAAAACTGTTGGGGCAGGCATGAGTTGTCTCCTGGTCCCTCTCAGATCTCGTATATCCCCAAATTCCTGTTCTTTACATATTGGGTATCAACCCACCATTCAGTTATCATTTGGGTCTGTGGGAACCCCATTGTGTGAGGAAAATGAGCAATAACCCAGCACAGCACCTTGTGAGGTGTCATTTAGGCTAACCGAAGACCTAATAGGCCTAGGATTAGGATCTAGGCCTAAGAATTAAACATGCCTCTCTAAACAAGCAGAATATCTCCAGATTTATAAGTATAGAAATGGGGAGGACCACATTTTTAGTTACCACCAGCTGACTCTCCTTTCAGCAGCTGCTAGGACAAGCTGCTTTATTGAAACTAGTAAGAAATTTGCTGCCTCTTCATCTATTCTATTTGAAACACTAGTTTTTGTCTCCTCATTGACACCTGTCTTTAACAGTAATGGCGGGGGTGTGGGTGTGTGTGTGTGTGTGTGTGGGTGTGTGTGTGTGTGTATGCATAACTATATGAAACCTGTTACCCTGCACAGACCTTTCAATGGAAATATTAACAGTTAAATGTGTAACAGTTACAGATTCTGGAATGGTGTTGTATGGTACAATGTATTTCAAAGTTAGTTGTTTTTTTTTTCTGTTTTAATAAATAATGCCCAGTGGTAATTCACATGTGCAACCAGTGAACAAGTTTTAAAATTATCATTTAATAACTTTGGTTCAATTTTTGTTTCTTCTAGGACTCCTGTTCACCAACAAGTAAGCTCCAGCGTTTGCTGGCTGAGTCTCGACAGATGGTTGCTGATCTGGAGCTTAGCATGCTGCTCCACATTAGCCCCTGTTGCAGTCCCAGCAGCAGCAGTGTTAATATGGTATTTATCACTTTAATATGGCTAGATCTAGAATGTTGGGAAGAGTTACTGTGAACATTCTTTTCCTTTTGCTTGGCTTGCACTATGATATAGACAAAGTACTCAATACTTTACTGATGAGGAAAATGATTGGATATTTATGATAAAGTGTCTGAGCCAAATTTGGCTCAGTCTTGCACCCCTCATTCTCCATATGATCAGGACAGAATCTGGCTTGTGTTTCTAAACACAGGGAAGGAAGAAGTTGTTTTGGAGCAAGTTGTGGCAGAACAGCAGATAATGAACATAATTCTGATCTTAACTCATCCTCCTTATGCTTAGTATCATTTTGAGGGAGGAAGGTGATATCAGAGATTAATGTGTGGTATATATGATCTGTTCTGGTACAGGCATACATCACAGCATAAATACTCATTTTTAACAGGTTAATTTCTTTAATCTTGCAATGAAAGAACTAAAGATAATGTATTAAATCACAATGGAAATGCATGAGTATAATCTATATGCAGTTATCACAGAAGATGGTGTTATCAGTGTGTCCTGTTAGGAAGATTCTGTACACGGAATATTGACATTAAACTTGTAGTATGAGCTGTCTTCAAACCTGAAGATTAAAACTTTGATCTAATTTCTAAATAGTTTTTAAAAAAACATATTTAACAGGGTTTATCCTAATCTACACTGGCCAACTAATCTGTCTTGAAATGGAGGTCAGTGAAGCTGTTTTTAAACTTGGGCTTTATACCGTTTAAGGCATATTTTAAAGGATCCAACATACGCCTTTGGCAGGTGTAAGTTTGTCTCTGCTGGGTTATGTTCTCTTAATTTTAGTTTTTCTGCTTTCAGCTGCTGGGACTTTTTATAGTTAAAATAAATCATAACTCATTACTCTAGGTGTAAATGAAACTCTTCTTCTACCTCTTTGCCTTACATACTTATCGCATTTCAAATCTCATCTGAAAATTTTTCTACCTAGCCAATACCTATTAATTTCACGCTCCTGTTACAATTTTATTTTTACATCATAATTGTATTGGGTTTTTGCATGAAAGATTCTCTGCAAAATAGCATTGTGTTGGGTGCTGTTTTAGTGGTAGATTGCTCAGTTAGGGCAGATAAATGCATATGCCATATCCCTACTTCTTGGATGAAAAAAAAAAAGGTGGGAAAGAATGAGATGAGTTGGAGAGCCCATAATTACTTTTTCTCCAGTTTTGAACTCTGCAGCTGCATCAATTTTTACGATTCACTGTGAAGTTAAGTCTGTACTTAATCTTTTTATATTATAGACAACAGAACTTACAGAAGCTCTCTGCAAAGTGCAACTGCCAGCTATGGAAGAAAGTGAGACAAAACTTTCACTGTTTTCTTTATGATCTTGAGTAAGTCTTTGGGGTTTTTTCTTTTTTTTTAATTTTGTAATGTTTACAACTGCAGCAATAATATGTATTTTTTTTTTCCCACTTAAGGTGGGCCTAGTACAAAGCTCTAAGTGCATCTACAATAAAACCCATATACGTGAGACACACAGCAGCATACCAATATTAGCTAAGGCAGCCAGTAACTCCTCAGACAACTTCTCCCTCTGAAAAACCCTGGGCAGTTAGGCCTTGCAACTCAAGCCCTGATCATGCAATTCATTCCATGTGGGTGATGGTCTGTACTGCACAGAGCCCCACTGAAATTAGTGAATCTCTGGGAGGGCACAGCAATTCTTTTCATGTGCAACAGATTACAGGATGAAGGCCTGAAGCATTACTGGACCAAAGAAGTGAGGAGTGAATTCTGGAGTTAAGGGTCCTTTACTGAGAATGCTCTATCCCCAGCTCCCAGAACTGGAAATCTGGAGATGGTCATATGGAGCAGACCTGAAGCCTCAGGGAAATAAGGCTGACTCTAAAGTGAAATCTATGATTAGTTTTTTTGGTTTTGGGTTTTTGGGTCTCCCCCCACCCCACCCCCCCCAAAAGAATTCCCACTGTTTGCTACCACCAGTCCAGCACCACCAACTGGAGTACTAGTATAGACAAGAGACTTACAGCCGGCAATTTAAGCACCATGTTGTCTAGATCTATTTGGAGCTGAGTGAGATGACATGGTTAAATGCTGCCAGGGATATGAACCAGAGTTAGTAACAAAAGAAAAATGTTGAATTAAAAAAAGCCCACTATAGATGCAGCCAAAGATGTATAGAATCAAAGCCATTATGGACTTTATATGTCAATACCAACAGCCTGACTTGTGTCTGGAAACCAGTCAGGCACTGAGTGTGGATGTGATATGTTCAAGAGGCAATGCACTGGAAAATGCTGCGCAGTCTGATCCTGATCCAGCAAAGCACTAAGAACCTGTTTAACTTTAAGCATGTGGGCGATCTAATTTACTTCAGCCAAGAGAGAACTGAAGAACGGAACTTGTCCACAGTCACTCACTGCAAATCCTTAACAAATACTCCTAGAGACTGTTGCATAATTCCTATTTAAGCTGCCTTAAAAATTGATTTAACTGAATCTAAAACAATCATCACAAAGTTTATAGCAGACCAGAAATAACTAACGTATGTTTGTACATTTTTATTTAGAGGCATAATCAATTTAATGTTATCTGCTTTGAAATCCTCAGCTGGAAGGTGCTCTCCCTTAATTTCCTATTTAATTGCCAAAGCTTTGGCCATCTTGGGTTTCATTAGTCTCATTTTTCCTCTGGGAAAGAGAATCATTTGGAAGGAGTCTAAAAGCCCTAAAACAGGTGAAAGCAATGAGAAAAATGATACCTTAAGCTCTTGGCAGCTATGGCATGCACCATTGCTTGTAAAATCCTGACTCTCAGGATTACACAGGGCAAAAAGGAGTAGTCCTCGTGCAATGAAAATTGCACACCTGTTAGGTGTTTACACAGAAATGAAAAGAATGTATGTAGCGACCATCCAGTCATGTCCCTGAGGGAGACTGCTCATATGCACTTCATTCTATAAAATACCTTTTTCCCCCCACCCCCCCTTGACATCTCATGTCTTTACTGGTATTTCTATTTCTTATGCCATGAAAAATAATTCAGAGTTGTAGTTTCAATTTGTACTATTAGTAATAGTAGTAGTAACTTTTTTTTCCAATATGTTTTTAACTGAGTTTTCTTTCTCCCTCCCTCAACCAGATTCCTTGCATGTTATCCGAAAGGAACAAAGATGACCTCCTTACTATCTGGCAAGAACAAAGATGATGTCCTTATTAATTAAAATACATTTTGAGATGCGAAGATCATTACCACATAAGCTACAATGAACAGTTACTGAACATTTGGTCATATCTCTCATGAATGTTTGAAAATTTTGCAAGTGCCAAAAATATGTGACCTTGTGCTGGAATGTATTCTATATTTGTGAATAATAATTTAGAATTATGCTAAGATGAAAAACTGCCTTTTTTAATAGATCAGTACTCAGGTTAAATGCTAGTTTGTTTTAAAGTAAGAATATAAAATGGGTAATTGTTTACTCCATAAAGGTGACAATTTTTTTTAAAATATAGAACTTTTTATTACTACTCCCATAGTTGTGCATATTTGGTATTTAAAATGTATAATAGCAGTGTTCACTCTTGTTTAGTCCATTGTTTTAGTTCTGGACATTTTGCTGTGTAAATAGATATGAATAATGATTATAAGAAGTTGTGAATTAGTGAAGTAACCAGGATATACCTCCTACATTGCTGAAATTTACAAGCCCATCTTGTGGGTGAAGGGTCAAAATAACTCTTCCCAGTCATGAGCTATTTATTCTAACCCAAGCTTCTAAGATCATGAGTTGATATGGATGTTTTTAGCAATATATGACATGGATTTAATGTATAGTCTTTTTTTAAAATATTTTAACTATGCCTTGTGTATCTGTGACCTATCAAAAAAGTAGAAATGACTCATTATTGCATTTGAAAATATTTTTAACCAAAAAAAGGCCTTACAACCTAATAAATACTACTTTTTTCACTACTTAATCTCTTCCTTACATCTTAGTTTTGACATTTTAACCAGTTATTGACCGGGAATGTACTAGGTCTCAAATCTAGCATCACAGCTCCTATCATGCATAAACCATGGCTCACTCTGTGGCACCGGTGGGAGGGAAGGATCCCTGCTCTGAGATTCACATGACAAGAACTGGTTTAAAACTTTCAAAATATTTTTTTAGGGAATCTGAGTGTCAGCTGCTTATCTGCTAATGACTACTGTTAAGTGGAGCACAGCAGAGTGAAAACCATATATGGTAAGTTCATGATGCTAGCACTAAGGCCTAGTCTAGCCTGTGTCTTTGCACCAATTTAACTAAATTTGGTACATTTAAAAAAAACCTGATTAAATCAGATCAGTGCAACCTCCTACTATGGATGCACTTATCAGTTTTTAAAAGTATTCGTATCTACAACACAAGCTAAATAATATAAATTCTTTGAAACTTGTACACGTGTTCATACCAGAGAGGTGGTACTGATTTCTTTTAATTAAATCAATACATAAAACTGACTTTAGTTAAGGTGCAAAAACTGTGGAGGCCAGCACTGAGTTAGTATCATGGTCATATTATGCATGCTTTTAGTGCTGCTGTATTTGTTTGAACTCTTGTCTGGCATACTCACGCACACCACTATATCTTAATCTTGTTCTGAATATGGTTTTCTCTAGGCATGAGATCTGGAAGATTGCAACTTTCAAACTGAAAGAGGTGGAATACTTGGGTGAATTTATTCATGCATTAACACACCTGCAAAACAAACAGATTATGCCCTGAGGCTTTCTATGGAGTTTCAAACTAAATCAGCTACCTAAGAATAGGGACCTTTGGAAATGTACTATTATTAAAGGAAATTAGACTTTTATTTAACTGCTTTCAGCTACTTGGCTTTTCTAAATAGAGGTCTGAGAAACAGAAGAAGATAGCAATGAGGTTCTGTAGCTTTTTTAACTAATTTGTACATTTTTCTATTACTGTAGTTTTTTGTATAGAGAAACAAGCTTGATTTTTAAAACCAAAACAAAAACAGCCCTTGATTCAGGAAAGCTTCATCAAATAGAAAAACTGGAGAGAGCTGACAATTACACAGTACAGACAGAAAAATTAACATAATTGTCTCAAATATTTTCCTTTTCACTTAACAGATTTGTAGAGTTCCAGTTTATTAGGGCAAATGCTGCTAAAGCCCTGAAAGTAAAGTGTCTCAACTCGTAAAGAAAGCTGATATTTAGATGGCTATATTCAAATATCTTATAATGCGTAACTTCACTGTTCTTTAATAACAGCTCATGGTTTCAAAGATTTTTTTTTTCCTATATGCATTTAGTTTTGGTGATTAATCTTATGAGAACATGTGTAGGATTATTCCAGTTCAAATACTTTGTTCTATCTGTATTGTTGTAATCGCTTAATATATTATCAGTTTTTTTTAATTTACTCAGCAGTTTTTTTATTGTAGCTCACTTACAGAGCTTAAATGAACTAGTCTGTTGCAGGAAAAAAATCAATGTCTTAAAGATAATGAACTTCTATAGAAACAGACGAATAAGAAAAATCCCTTTAACTTCAGCTGTGCTGCCTGTGAAACACTACCAGTTAAGACACATTGTAAGCTGTTATTAGTGTACATCTAGTCTACATGAAAATGTTTATTTGTATCTCATTCTAGCAGTCTCCCACTATTACCCTTATGTTTGCCTCACATACCTGTTACATGTTGTCCTTAATCAAACTCTTTAGCAGAGGCACTCTTGCGACATGTTTGTACAATGCTTATCACAATGTGGCCTTGATCAGTGATAGCATATAGAGCGTGCAACGGTAGTATAAATGATATTGTTTATATAGATGCATACGCTATCAAAGAATTCTAAATATCTTCATGAATAGTACAGCAGGATTTAAGTTTTTTCAAAAAGAATTAAAAAATCTAGTTAGAGAACATCTATACAAGTGTGCCTGCAAAAGTATTTTTTGTTTTTTACCAAAACACAGGTTCTATGATACATTACTATGCTCTCTAAAAGCGATTTAGTACCTTTTATATATAGAGACAAGGACAAGCACAAAAGTAGCTAAAGAATTTGATAGGTCTGAAATCAAACAGTGCTGCCTTAAGCTTTTTCAACGTGGACTAGATGGACAGACAATGGAAGGGTCAAGATGCTGTCTGCATTTGCAACTAACTGTTCAGTGGTGATTTAGGTACTGTTTGTTGGTAGACAGGTATCTGTGCACAAGTGTCAAAGTTGAAATGCACCATATATACTTTTATTCCTTACAACATTGTTAAAGCCTTCAGATTTAAAATGATCTTAGTGTAACCAGTGTGATAAGCTGTCCATCAGTATGCTCTAAGTAAGAGGATTCTATTGTATTTATAAGATCACTTTAGCTATTTTTGAGTTACACACCTAGAGACAGAACTGGCTTTACTATAGACAGGGACTACTGTGGACTAAAGCAGCGCTAGAGTAGGAATGCTACTTATGTTTTCATAACCATTTGACATGAGTGAATGCAACTGAAGGTGGAGTGCTAAATGTTTAGAAACCTGCTTCCTGCCCAAATGCTGCTTCTATTGAAGTCAAGGAGGTTTGTCCTTGATTTAAAGTAGATCAGGATTTGGGTCTCATTGCATAATTTACTCCAAAGAAATCAGAACAGTTACTGCAGTCTCCCTATGAACTCTCTCTGTTACCCTACTGGGGAAGAGGAGTAATTAAATACGAACAATCCTAGCTTGTGAACAGCCAATGCAGGCACTGATTTCCCCCTCCCCCCCGCTCTCAGCCTTCTGCTGTTGGTATCATTTCAGGATCTTCTACTACGTTACGCTGGGCAGAGAACGATGCTTCATTTCATACCCCGCCTCTAATTCTAGAATCTAGTCTAGAGTAGGGGCTGCAGTGGGCGGAGGGAGAGGAGCAGACGGGGGTCAAAGCGACGCTGTTTTGCTGGGGAGGGGCGGCAGTAGCTGCTGGTTGTGAGTGGCCGCCTGGGAGCTGGGAGGGGAGGATTCCCTCGCCTGTGAGTGGCTGCTGCTGCCCCCAGCAATGGCCCGGCCCGCCCGCTGGGGGCGCCCTTGCGCTCCCTGCCTGGGTTCTCGCCGGGATGCGAGCAGTTGCCAGGCTGAGGGTCTGGCCGCCGCGGCTGCAGGAGCAGAAGGTTCCGCGCCTCAGCCCTTAGCGGAGCGAGCCGCCGCTTCTCCCGGCCGCCCGGCACCATGAACACCATCAAGCAGGTGCCGGCCCGCGTGCTGAGCCGCCGGCCCGGGCACAGCCTGGAGGCGGAGCGGGAGCAGTTTGACAAGACACAGGCAAGGAGCGGAGGGTGCTGCATGGCACGGGGAGCGGGGCAGGTGTGCGGCGGAAGGTGGCACCCCCCCTGCACAGCTGGGGGGAGTGGGATGGACAGCCCGCTGGTAGCGAGCGGGGGGGCGGAGCATGCAGCGTGCCTGCCGGGGGCGCGGGGGGAGAGGAGCATCTCTGGGCCGGGCTGTTCTGATTCGGTTTCCCCGCGCTAATTCGTTTCCAGCTCGGGGAAGCCTCTGTGTAGGTAACGCAGGTAGCGGTGCCTCGCAGACATCATGGGGGCGCCTAAGGCGGAGCGGAGCCGAGCCGGGTCTGCGCTGCGGAAGGGGCTGGAGCGGGGTCGCGCCAGAGAACACCGCAGCGAGGGGCTGAGCAGTGGGTGGGTTTTGCTGGGGGAAGTAAATCCATAAAGGGCTTGTGTTCCCTGAGTTGTGCTGGACTCGGACAGAGAAAAGGTGTGTCAGTGTTCCTGGGATCTCCCTCCACAGCTTCCCAGGGCAGGCCTGGGCTCTTTGCAGCTCCGGGGACTTGTGGTCCCTGGCTCAGGCATTTTATCTCTGGCTTGGCTACCTTTACTCTTTAATTTTCGTGGGTAAAATTCATTAAGTTTAAGACCAAGGGGGAAAAAAAAAGGTAAATACAGCTGGATGTGAAATGCCCCCTGTTGATTGCATCGATACAGTTTACACTTCCTGTAATAAACAAGGAAACTGTGGCCTGGCTAAATCACAGACACCTTCAACCAGGTTATGCAGTGGCCATGCCAGCTGCCAGCTCAGCTCTTTCCTTTTTCGGACTAGGGTGCAGTATGTGTTTGGGTGGGTGTCAGGAAGTGGTCTTGCAAAAGATCAGATCAGGCTGGTTTGTTTTGTACAGATAAAAGTGAATCAGTCTTGCTGCATTTATCTTATTTGCACTGCCTGTAAGATTTTTATTTTTATAAACTTGTTGCAATTAGTGTACTCTTTCTAGTTGTCCTAGTATATCCGGTTTGACATAGTTACAGAAGTCTGATGCAGGAGCAAACCTGTTTTTCTTTCCATTGGCAAAACAAGTCCATTATTATCTAGGAATCTGTGAGGTGAAAAGTTTCACATGTAATTGACTCTGAATGTTATGTGTATATTAAAATATACATCCTTTTTGTTTAGATATGTGTGATGTGGATTATTTTTAACTTTCTTTAGTATACATGTTTCTCTGAAAAGGGCTTTTCCATGTGTTGTATACCTTTTATAATAAATTTAAAAAATCAGATGTGGAAATGTCTATGGGTCTTGAGTTTTGTGAGTTAACATATGGTATAAGGACGCTTTGAAATAACCTAAAATACAGATATTTAAAGAGGAGACCTAAGAATACAGGATTTGTGGGATGGTTGTTCATTTCATTATTATTTGGAGTTCAAGCCCTTCCATAATTGAAAGTCTGTGTTGCATTTTTTTAGGAGGCATAAGCAATTAACGTTGTTATTTGCACATGGAAAAGATAACCGACTTGTCAGTTGGCATGAAACTTAAAATAAGAATAATGTAGTCAAATAGTTTTCCACAATTTAATAACTTTAGGGAGTTTTAAATAGCTGTAATTTCTAATTCAGGTGTTTGCTAATATAATACACTAAATAGGCTAATCAAAATTGGTATTTGAGATTTGGCCAAGATACTGAAAGTATAAGCAAAAATAAAATAGATTCTCCGTTGAACTGAAACAGAGAAATCTGGGACAGATATTGTAGCATAAGACTTTTCAAAATATATTTTGACACGATCAATTTTTAGACAGTTTTTAGGTTTGTATAGAAGTGTTTACCCTAAGATCTTGATTCTGCAAACATTTGCACATAAAAGAATAATTACTTCTTCTGGGTATGTATAATATATTAAAGTAAAATATGTTTGTGTGCTTCTAGATAGACTCATGGTGCTGCAAGGAAGAACCTCCTTTCTGTTCATGTTCATAAAGCAGTTTCTAATAAGTGGACCTCACTATGTGTATTTTGAGAGGGTGAATAGAGAGGATACTGCCCCTGCTTATAGCTTTATTAAGTCTGATTTCAGTTCTTTGTAGGACATACTGATGATGAGGCAGCCATATTTCTATGGCTGACTGGATGTATTAGATCACTTCCTCAAATAGCAAGTGAACTTAAATTCAAGCAATAATCATGTGAAATAGCAGCATTAATTGAGATCACCTCGTTTTTCTGTCCTCCGCAGGGCCCTTCTGGCAAAATTGAATAATCTCTCCTAATTTGGCCCACAAGATTGTGGGGTCTTTCCCTGCTTAGTCATGCGGTTCCTGTGCATGTGTATTTGGTTGTTTGAGGGAGTCTTAGTTTGGGAGGAGGGGCAGTGAATAAGTTACATACTGCACCTAAGGCATGATTAAAATAAGTCCAAGCCAGTTTATCCAAGAGTTGTATATTGTGAGTTCACTGACATAGCAGATACACAATTGCGGAAGTAATTGGTTTGACAGTTTTTCTTTGCTTCTTTCTTACCTGTGTGTAAAATATGCATACAAGGTCTGCTTTTTTTGTTTGTTTGTTTTCCTCCAAAGGTGCTAAGCACCTGCAGATCTCACTGACTTCAAATGGGTGCCCAACATTCCTGACCATCTAGCTCTTTAATTGCCTGAGATTGGTGCTGCAGGACTATCCTCTTTTAAATGATTGCACTAAAGAACAATAATAAACCTTAAGATTTTTTCCACAGTGTTATCTTCTGTGTAAACACTCCAAATATTGGCAAATTATTGAATAGAAAGTTTTATAACTCCAGGCCCATGGGCATGAGGGTCTTGGAATTCAGTGGTGCTGCTGAAGGTTAAAGGAACAGCAGCAACAAAGAATGCTGAACAAGTTCTCTGTCAACACCGAGTGCAGGCCAGGTAAACATCCTGCAAGCTGTTCTTTGCTGCCCTTCAAAAGACTGAAGTCTTGTCGTGATAACCTTTTTTTAAAATAGAGGTAGTAAAATATTCGTGTTTGTCCTGGTCCCATATTCTCTTCTGTAGATCCCAGGCTGTTCTTGTGCATAGACTAAAAACAAAACCCCAGGCCTGTTACACTCATGACCCTAGTGTCGGATGGACTCTGGGACTGAAAAGTTAAGTACGTTAAATTGACCCATTTGGCAAAGTGCAGTAGAAGCAGATTCACTCCAGGTGCCAAAACAAATGGAGGAGAGAGAAAAGGAAGAATAAAAATAGATATGGTTGACTTTTAAAAGGAAAAAACACTTCTTCACCCAGAAGACAGCTAGAAAGAAATACGTTTTTCTGATAGCTTCCATGCAAGTGACTGCTATAGTTGCCCTAGAGATGTTATGTGATCTCGCATAAAAGGCATAGTGGCCTGCGGCTCAGGAAATTCTTTCTGTTCTGATATGGTCACTCTATAGAAAAAAAATGAGATCTTTTGGAATGGATAGCACTGAACAAGTTTTTCATCTTTAATTTCTACTGCTATCACATACTGCAAACAGACAATGTTATGTCTTGTGGCAAGTCTAATGTTTAGTGCATGAAAATTTTCCCTTCCGCTCCCTACTATAAGAATATCTTGAGTGATCATTTCCTTCTCATCTTCTCTTGACAAAAGGGGCTGATCAATTTCTTCTTGGAATAATACAAAGGGGATCTCCTGTGGCCTGCTGTGGGGAACCAAGTCTTTAACTCAGCCTGCTAATTCAAACACCTGATCACTTCCCCTGTCACATAGCTGTTGCCCTAGGTGTTCTGATAGTTCTTTCTCTCTGCAGAGGGAAGGAATCTCACTCCATGTTGCCGTGTCACTGGCTAACTAATATATCCACACTACAGTAATGGGAGTCATCTATAAGTACCCAGGTTAGCTAGAACAAAGTGAATGAAAACAAGCCCAGTCTCATTTTCCTTGTAAACACCACCAAACAGTATAAAAAATTGCTGACCTTACATCTGCTTTATGTTCCTCCTTCTCAGTTTGTCCAGCTGTGCCGAGAAAGGCAGGTAGCTGATTAATGCCTTCCTGAAGTGCATTCTGTAGCATAACTGGCATTTACTGAGGCTATCTTTTTGTTGGGAGAACCAAACTTTCAGTTCAGGTTCCCTTTGGACAAGTCAATATAGAAATCTGGCAGGTTCTTTCTTTAGAACAGGCCTGCACAACATGCAGCCCAGGGGCCACATGCGGCCTGTGTGGACGGGCTCACTGTGTGGCCTGTGGGGGTGGGGGAGTGAGTAGGTGGGCTCACTGTGTGGCCCGCGGTAGGTGAGGGAGGGGGGCTGAAGAGGCGGGCGGGCCAGTGGCGGAGGTGAGGGGGGGCTGAGGGGGCGAGTGGGCGGGCAGTGGCGGGGAGGGGTGAGTAGGTGAGCTGGAGGGGTGGGGGCCTGAGGAGATGAGCGAGGAGTCAATGGCTGACCTGTTCTACTGATCTGGTCTGGCTTCCATCTCCTCTCCAAGGGTTTCAGCTGTCAGGAGGTGCTGCCTTCCATGCCTTCCTCATTCACACCTCATTCATTCAACAGGGCAATTGATTACAATGTTGGGGGAAGATCTTATTCTACTTCTAGCAAAAAGACATTTTTCTTTTACCTTAATTTTACTTCCTTAGGGGCCCACTATAACATATTACCGAGGTTCAATAGGGCTGTTTCGGTTGGGAAGCGCTGGGGAAGGAGGGTTTGTTTCCGCGGGGTGGGCGGTGCTTGGGGGAGGGAGGAGGTTTGGCAGGGCCGGGGGGGTTCGACCCTTAGCTTTTTTCTTTGGAGTAATATGGCCTTCCCTGCTTTACGAGTTGTGCAGGCCTGCTTTAGAGAGACAGGCCTGCTTTAGAGAGACAAAGTGGGGGAGGTAATATATTTTATTGGACCATTTTCTGTTGGTGAGAGAGGCACCCACTTTGTGTGTCTGTCCTGGAACCAACATGACTAGAATGGCACTGGAAGCAAAGTTCTTACTTTGTTAGATTTACCTGCTATTGTTATAAGTAACCCCTCTGAACAACTGAAAAGAGACTAGAGAGGAAATATTTCTCAATACTTTTCCAGTTTGCTTTGCGCATTTATCACTTTGGGTGTAATTACTGTCAGTTTTTCCCATGGTCTCTGTGTGGGTCTTTCACACAGCCACAGGAGGGAGAGATTTTTTTCTAAAATAGGAAAACAGAATTGCAAACCCATAAATATTGTCAAGAGGTTAGTGTCCAAAACTAGTGTAAATCATTTGTTTTATATTGGGAAGATTTCAAATTGATGACCTCTTTTTAAGAGAAGTCTTGATCATGCAGCCATTTATCCGGGACCAAATTTCCTAACATCTCGGCAAACTAGATGGTTTAATTTAAACAGAAATCTCTCAAGAGCTTTCACTTTCATGAACCTTATAGGAGAGTGCAAGGTGTCACTAGTAGTGCTGTGCACATAATTAGGGTTTGGTGGCGGGGGGGCATTCTGAAAAATTAAAAAAACATGTTTTAGCTCAACCTAAAACTGTTTAAAAAAATTGGCAAATTGGAAAGTAAATTTTTTTTGTTTCAGGTCAAACTAAACCATTTGTTCAACCTGAAACTAAACATTTTGTTTTGTTGAGCTTTTTAAAAAGTGTTTTTAAATAAAACGGAAAGCAATTTTGAAATAAAGTCATTTTGAATCAGAAAAAATGTCTTTTTTTATTTTATTTTAGGACTTTGTTTGAAACAACTCAGCTAAATTTACTTGAATTCACAAATGTTTGTTGACCCAAATCTGCATTTATCATTGTTGGGGGGAAGGGAGGCGTGGAGGAGTTTTGGCTGAAAAATTTCATCCAGCTCACATAATTAGTGCTGCAAACATTCCAGATAGAAGTGAGAGGTTTTATGAAAGTTGCAGGTGCACCTTTAAATGTATCTGTGCTAAAAATTGCTGTGTGCCTAGGCTAGCTTGGCCGGGTACCTGAATTAGTTAAATACATTTTGGTGAATTCCTGAAATCACTGCCTAATAATGGTATGCCTTGTACGAAACAGACCTCTTTTCTTTGTGCCATCCAAAGACACCTTTAATGTAACACTGATTCCAATGACTGAGTTGTTGTTTGTTTCAAAAAATGTACATCAACTTAAAAAAACCTTCAAAGTAGTAGTAAAATTATATTGATGGGCATTTTAAATTTAATTGGAGCAGCCCCTTTGGTTGATCCAAAGACAATAAGAGTATCACGTTGAGGTCCAATTGATACCAGTGCAGAATGAGCACTATTCTCTGATGTATCACAGCTTTGTGTCTTTGGTATCTTTACTGTATGGTTGCTTAAGGCGATCTGTTGTGCTTCACTGAAGAATATTGTTGTAAGAGTTGGCACTTCAGCCAAGAGACTGAAACGAAAACTGTCGTATCAAAGACTCATAGAGGGATTTCCTCCTTGCATTACAAGTAGTTTCTATTTCCAGATCAAGGATCCCTCACCCTGGAATGGTTCCCCTCACATAGTCACCTTTATGCATCTAAACACACTTCCTCATCCACTCAGCCCAGCTGGGAGCAGATGCCAAGGGGGAAGATGACACCATCCCAAAGGAAGTGATGCTTGTTGACATGCAGTCACAAGGAGGCCTGATTGTACATTCCATTCCCAAACAAGAATCGCCATTGAGCAAAGCAGGGCAATGCCTGTCCACCTTGCCTCGTGACTGCCTCTGAATAAGCCCGACCTCTTCTTGAGTCACTTCCTCTGGAATGGTGTCAGTTTGTCCTTGGCGTCTGCTCCTGGCTGGGCTAGGTGACTGAGGAAGCCTGCTCAGAAGCAAGAAGCCTTCTGTAGAGTATGGCACACTGTACCAGGTCAGGGACACTCAATTAGTAGAACAAGTTGTCAGGAGCCATTGGAGCAAGGAATACGATGATTCAAGAAACATATACTGGCCAGCACCTTTTCTTGGCAGTAACCTTTGTGGAACTGTCTAGGGCTATTGTCTGAATACGTGATTGGAGAGCTTTAAAATCCTTATTCTGTGTTCACACTTTCATTTGGGTATTACAGCCTGATCCTGCGATGCTGGGAGCTCTTAACTCCTGTTCTCAAAGTCAGTGGGTGTTGAGGACCATCAGCACCTTGCAGGATTGAGATTCCTCCACCTCTTCCCCCCGCCCACCCCCCATGCTGGAGAACTCTTTGGATCTAGGAGCCAAATTGTGGAACAGTATGAAAATTGTTTCAGAATGACTGCTGTCCAGTTTCTGATCATCAGTAGCTTTGTGCCCCTGCCTCCCTCCGGCTTATCTTTTCCCATGTAGATCATTTATAGAAATGTGAATAATCCTCTTTTTCATTCTATTTGTTTTGCTACTTGTGTGTCTGTGTGGGTGCATATATAAAATTTTCATTTGAATTATTTAAGCATGATTTAATAGGAACACTGGTCTTAAATTCTGTTCTCCAACTCTACATTTTGGGGCTGAATTTACCTAGACAGTGTCCCTATAAACATACATGCTGGAGGTGTTAGTGAGTCCATGATAAATACAGGCATAGAACCTAGGAGTTGTGAAGTATAGTTAGGAATAAAATCCTGCTGGGTTTTGCATTCCTTACGCATTCAAAGGTAAACATCTCTATCAGAAGTTTCAAAGATCAAATGAACCAGGTAGATGCCTAGAACACAATGTATATTTCCACTTGGTACCACTTTCATAGTGCATTTGGTTTGTTAAAAGGGGGAAAAATGTTAGTAGGACACTTATTCTTTTAAGCAGCCAGTGGGGATTAGGCCAATTTGACAAGCCATGGGCTACTTACTGTAAAAGGTTTTCAGTGCAATGTTCTGCTAGCAAAAATAAATCACAAAGGTGGTCTTACAGCGAACATTATGCACCGTCATACAGGAGACTCGATTCCACCTCTGTGATGGGGAAGATAGTGGCGCTTCAGCATCACTGTCTCATGCAAAACAGTTGGAAGAGCAGTGGGTGGAAGTATTTAGCAGTAATTAGTGTGGTCTGAAATGAAAGAGTGGGTGAAACACCAGTCTCCATCAATTGGACTGTGTAATCATGAGGTTTAGTCACTGGATTGGTACATAAGGGTTTTGAGTAAGAGACTATAGTCTGTCCTAATGCGGAAAAAATCTGGCCACTTGTCGTCCCTTCATAACTCATCAAAAGTCCTGATTCTGGAAATAAATATAGGCAGGGTAGGTGGGTCTGGCTCCACTGAACTATGTATTCAGTGAACTGGAGTGCAGGTTACAGCTCAAGAAAGACATGGAAATGGTCTAAGCTATTCTTTCTTCCATAACATCATCTTAACCTACTTTGCCCTGGTAGACCATCTGCCATCCAAGTATCTCTCAAATGCTTTAAAAAGACGAAAGAATGAAAAATATCCGAAGCAGGTATTTATTTTCCCCACTTCTCAGCTGGAGGAACTGAGGTACAGAAGTGATTTCTTGCCCAGAGCCGCACACAAAATCGATGGTAGAGTTGGGAGTAGAACTCAGGTGTCTTGACTCCTAGTGCTGTTGTCATGCCCACAGATCCTGGTCGTCAGCAGGTGGGATCGAACCTGGGACCTCTGGCGCTTAGTGCTTGAGCTAAACGCCAACTGGCTGTTAGCAAAGACTGTAGAGCAAACTCTTCAATCAATCCCATGGCACAGAACACCACACCCCGCAGGTGTGTGGGTTACACTGTGCCTTAACCCAGGACCTTCCTTCTGAGGTTACTTGATGTACAGTTGTGTCCAAAGGGACTAGAGCATCCTCCCAGCCCCTGTCTTCTCTGAGCACACAGGATCCCAAGAGACTGTTACGGCCATTGCTGACTTTGTTGCATCTTGGATATGCCTGGAGCAGAAGAGCCAATTTTCCTAAATTCTGCACCATAAGGCTAAAGAGACTGAAAAGGGAGGGTGTGGAATTACATAAGTGGTTCAGTGATATGAAACAGCCCCTGATACTCTAAATTCAGGCAAATATCATTTCCTACTTGGGCTGCCAACAAATCTCAGTTTAATCTCTGCACATCTTGTTCTGTCAGACTGAGTAGCTTCCCCTGGGGGCCATTCTATCCAGGTACCATTCACAATCCCAGAGTAGCGGGAGTTTGTTAAATGAGCAGCAGGGAAAGAGTTAATCATATTCATATTTAAATTGTCTCCACCGAGCTATAGAGCTAACATCCCAGTCAAATGAATGGGAGGTAGTTCAGAACGTTCAGAGCTATTGCAGGGTTACACTCATCGGCATAAAAAATAAGTCTAAATTCAGTAGAAACAAGTGGGATCACTATGTCTGGCATGCTGTGCGGTATTGGCTCAGTCAGACATGACTGGCTCTAGAAATGCCAGAACAGGTACCGTCTGCTCTTCTCTGTCGTGTAGTCACTTCAGCATTTTTTTTCCAAATTGCATAAAGGGATCCCTTAAAGGGTTGAGCAATCAGAATTTGAACACTTATTGACCCCATGATGTTTTTCCAATGAAGATCAGTCTAGGAATTGCCAGTCCTTACCACAGTCCTCAGAAAAAGTGAAGGGTGAGTCTTGGACTGGGTGATCATGAGTGTGAACGCTTCAAGGTGAATATTCCAATTGGCCTACTTCAAAGACATCCTCTAATCCCTGCAAATGTGACTTTCCCAAGGCAGCTCAATGAGTATGGCCTCTTGCCATGGAAATGAGACGTTGACAGGGGCAGTGGCCGTGCATCCAGATTTGATGATTTACTGGCCAGTGGAGAACTGGGACTGTTCTGAATACGAGCGCCAACTAACAATGCAGGGTCAGGCATGTGCAGTTGGAGGGCCAGATCCGCAGCTGGGGTAAATCAGACACTATGAGATTTAAATTTAATAATGACAATTTATTAATACTAATTCCTAGCTTTTATATAGCATGCTTCCACCATAGATCTCAAAGCACTTCACAAAGGAGGTCAGTATCATTCCCATTTTACAAATGGAGAAACTGAGGCACAGCGGTAACATGTCTTACCCAGGGTCACTAGCAGGTCAGTGGCAGAGCTCGGAGAGAACTCAGGTCTCCTGAGTCCCAGTGCAGTATTCTGTCCACTAGGCAACATTGCCTCTTTCTACCAGCTGAGGGTCTGGCCCTCCATTTTTAATGCTTTTGTCTCCAGTCCATTTGAATAATTACAAATATTTCTTCTCTTGCTCTAAATCATCTTAATTGATTCAGGGCTTTGAACTTTATAACTTGGGTTATAAGTCTGAGTGACTGGAAAATAAATGTAACACATGGACAATATATCAATATTGACATTATAGTTCTGTATATAGACTTCAAGTTCTCCTTCTGCTTCAGTTTTTGTGCCTCTTATGTGTAAGTTTAAAAAAACCCAACAGCACTCCACAGAGTGAAAGGCTCAGTTGAATTAGTAATAGAATACACAGCCTCTCACCTCAGGTCCTTGGACTGAAGCCGAGATCAGCTCAGTACAATCTGAAGCTCGCTATAGTCTCACACCTTCTTAGTAAGTTGCATCAAGAAGGTTTGCGTGTTTATATTCCCAAGAGTCAGGTGTCCACATCCCAGTTAGCATCCTGATGTCAGCAGAGAGAAACCAAAGGCAGAGTGGATTTTGGAAGCTGAACTCTGCTTCTGTGGTCTCTCCGTAGCCTGGGTGGTGCACATTGACAGTGGCGTAGCTTGTGCTGCTACTCACTCTGTTCTGCCTGTTCTGTGGACGATAGGTTCCCAAGTTGTCAGTGTGGCCTCATCACAAGCAGTTCACTTATGTTCAACTTTAAATCAAAATCTATGTAGTGAGGACTATTAAGCAGAGAACTGATGACCTGGGAAATGTGAGGTCCCTAGTAATGTCATGTCAAAAGGAGAGCAACGATTGACTCATCAAAATGTCAAATATAATCCTCTTCCACTCATATCTGTGGACCGAGGAACCTGATGAACCCACGATAAACTCCTCAGTTGACTCAGACTAGCGTCCAGCTTGGCAAATATCCTCTCCTCTTCCATTACAGTCTTGCTAAGGCAATGCAGCTGGAAGAACGAGCTGCTAGTGTTGCTACAGCTTCTTTCTGTGTTCTGGCTCAGGGAGGCTTCTCGGGCCAGCTTTCCTTAGAGCTTGTCTACAGCTGGAAATTACCAAGATAGCTGTTCTGGAATGGCTCCCTGACCCCGCTTACTCTGGAATAAGAGTGTGCATTCAGGGTCTCCTGTGGAAGTCGTTATTACAGAATAGCTATTTCAGTAAAGTTCCAAGTGTGGACAGGTCCTTAATGCCCAGGCCCTGAGGTCTCTCTCTGTCCTTTGTGGCACTTTTCCCAGCCTGGCTGCAGAATCGCACTAAATGCCACTCTCAGGTTATCCCTGCTACAGCATAGAGTGGAAGCAGGAAGCCTAGTATATAGCCTTTGGGGCTGGAGCCATCTCATGTGTCCCTCTGCCTTAATTCACAGAAGCAGTCACAGAATATTAGGGTTGGAAGGGACCTCAGGAGATCATCTAGTCCAACTCCCTGCTCAAAGCAGGACCAATCCCTACTTCCCTAAATGACCCTCTCAAGGATTGAACTCACAACGCTGGGTTTAGCAAGCCAATGCTCAAACCACTGAGCTATCCTCCCCCCATAGTGGAGGCAGTGTTACTTTTTGTCTATAGTGCATGAATGAGCTTCTGTCTCACTGCCTTGTGGTCAGAGCCAATACCTCACATGTTCCTCAGGGCTGGGCGACTTCCTGAACAGACAGAAGAGTGGTTGCTCAGGTCTTGAATTGAAGCAGAAAATGCAGCTTCCCTGGTTAAAGCCTTTAAATAAAGGAATGAGTTCACTGAACTGGGAAAAAGGAAGTTCGTCGTTGGTCAACAATCTAGCCCTGGGGCTAAGTCCTGCCTCCCTTGGTGTAAACAGAGCAGCTCCATGGTCCATTATTAGTCATGGAGTTGCAGATCCAGAGGGACATGGTGTCATCAGTGACAGCTGCTTGTGGGATGGCAGTCTCGTCCTTGCCAGGGAGTAGCTAGAAGGGTGCAGTGAGCTCCTTAAAAAAATGTCTCCGCATCCTTGCTAATTGCTCTGGCCGCCATATACTCCCAGGGCCAAAGGCAGCAGTAATGTGAGCAGACAATGGCATAACTTCACAGGCTTTTGTATTCAGTTACAGCTAGGGTGACCAGATGTCTCGATTTTATAGGGACAGTCCTGAGAGTCGGGGCTTTTTCTTATATGGGCACCTATTACCCCCCACACTCCGTCCTGATTTTTCATATTTGCTGTCTGGTCACCCTAGTTACAGCAGGGCTGAAACTGGCCTTTGATATCCCAAGGTAGAGCTGCCATTACACACAATGGGATCCCCAGTCAGAGATTCAGTGACATGTTAGAAAAAAGCCAGATAAAAGAGCCAATCGCTTCCTCCCTCCCTCCCTCAAATCCCTGCTGGTCTCCGAAAGAGATGTCGTCCCCAGCACATGTAAGGTGTGTGTACAATGACCTGCTTGCCTATGCTGGCTAGAGACTGCTGCATTGCATCCATCTCAGAGCTCTTCTCTTCTTCGTTCCATGTTAGTTGTAAAGCAGCCTTACCATCAACCCCAGGACCGCTATACAGTATTTAGTTTCTTTTTAAAAGAGTGTGAATTTAAAGCTTATGAAATTGATAGCCCTGGTGACCAAAGTTCCTTCTGTCATGCCGTCTGGAGTAGCTCACAACTGTGAGTGCCCACTTCAGGGCAGACACCCCACACTGGTTGTATGTTCTATAACTGGATTTCACCAGGCCAGTAACCAACTAGATCACTATACCAGTCTTACCATGGAGTCACAGACAGTCCGCTTAGACTCTCCAGCCTATCTTGCCACCCACACAATCTGGATTTTGTGATAATCACTTAAACCAAAAATCACGCCAGATCAGGTTTCTCCCAGTCCCAAGAGACCAGTCACTTACCCCAGATCAACTGGTATTCCAGATCTTACACCAAAGACAACACTGCCAGTAAACTAACTATAGGTTTACCAGCTAAGAAAAGGAAATGAGAGATATTGAGAGGTTAAAGCAGGTAAAATATATTAACAGGTAAGTCACAGTCTGTAAATCCAAATGGTGGCAGAGATGTAATAAACTGCCAGTTTCCCCCAAAAATTGCAAGGTACCAGAGGTGTCTCTGCTTTTCATTTGGCACACTTCCCTGTAAAAGTGCAAACAATCAGAGATAAAAGATCTTTCTTTGAATCCATATTTATGTCTTCTCGCAGAAGATAAGCTGACAGTCTCTCTACCCACTTGGGCTTTTCCTTTGATGATGAGGGGTAAAGAATGTGCTTTGAGTTGCTGACCTCAGGTCATCACACACAGTGGCTATTTGCTTTGAAATTAGCACCTTTTCTGATAAAATCCTTCATTAGCATTCCCCAAGGCTGCTTTGACGTCTGATGAGTTACTTAGTTACAGGGGTATTTACAATGGAAATGTTAACTATTATATTATAAGGGCAACAGATAAGTGAAAACAACACAAGTAACATTTCAGTAGTTTTTATGAAGTTTAAACACCTAAATACACTCTTATATTTACACTCATTTTGATCTAGACCAATACATAAGTGAATTGGCCTGAATACACTATAGCATGACCAGATCAGCCAGCATCACACACTCTAGCCACACAACTAGTATAGGATGGGCAGTATAGGCTTCCTTGAAGCGACACCCCTAGGAGTGAGAGGATAAGTCTGTCTCCATGCCTGTTTAATCCTTACCCTCTGAACACACTGCCAGCAAAGATGCCAGTTAGTGGTGAGAGAGGCAGTGATTTATAACATGGACACTTGTCCATTGGAAACTGCATTGAGACCCACCATATTCATACCACATTAGCACTGAATAGCCATCAGTCAGTAAGCATTGTAGATCAGTGCTGGCCTAGGCTTACCTGCATCACCAGAGCATATGTATTTGGAGCTATACTCCAGCTGTGGAACCACTTCCTTCCTTCGTTGGCATGTGGGAGAGACTTAGATTTTAGCAATAGCTAAAAAAGTGACTTTTCTTGAACTCTTGACTGAATGAAAAGCCTTCAGCATATAGCAAGGGTGATCCATGTGTTTCCACGTCTGGTTTATGTAGTGATATCAATTCTTATGTCTAAATGAAACTGTCTCATCAAAAAGTCAGCGGAGGGATTCCATCCATCAGTTCAGAAGAAATGGCGTTTCTGGCTAGGACATTTTCACATCACTTTTTCTGTGCTCAAAATTACTAAGATCCAAAAGGATCTAATTTCTATTAAGAATCACTTGTTAAAAGTTGTTGAAACAGACTTCTCTATTTCTTCAGGGCTAATACTTTGAGTCTTACTTACAGAATTAGAAATGAGCTCAATCTTCTGATTAATAAAAAAAGAAAAATCGTAATCATGCTCTAGTCTTTTGAAAGACTGACTGGGACACAGGGCCAACTCTCAGTGGAAGAGAACTGAAAAGCAAGCTCCCATCCCCCCGAGAAATTAAAACACAACAACTCCGCCCATGGGATCATAAGGGGCTCAAATCCTGCTCTCCTGTTTGTATAGATGCATAGGCCCTATCTCCTAATGCTTGGCCTCTCAGCAAAGAGGCTTCTTGTGTGAGTGAGTCACATGATTGTGCAATGAGACACAGAACTGATCTCATCCTCTCTTTATTAGGTATTGCAGGGTGGAGGTGAACTGAAAGTTTGCACAGCTCGTAAGTGCTTTGTGACCATATGAAAACCACTTGGGAAGGCTCTGAGGACACACTTGTATGGAATCCTGCCTTAACCCCTGCCAGGTGGGGTTTTAGGCTGACCCTGTAACAGAGTATCTTTTGGAATTAATTCATTGATTTACAGGGATGGGCAACAGCAGGCTCTTGCAGAGGTGGTTTAATGGAGGTGGACAAACAGGTGGACATTGAGCCCTTGGGTCTAAAAGACAGGTGTGTTCTCATGGGAACGCTGCAGCACACTGGACTAATAATTAGCTCTTTTCAGTGGCTCTTAAAGCACATCACAAAGGTTCTCAGTACCATTACAGACGCTCCCCGACTTACGCAAGCGTTCCGTTCTGGAACACCTTGCATAACTCAAGTTTTGCATAAGTCGGAAACTTATCTCCAACCATTACGCCAACAAAAAAAAAAACCCAAAACACTCCTATTTCTATCTTATGGAACTTTTTCCATGAGCTCGAATTTGCGTATGTTGGGTTTATATAACTCAGGGAGTGTCTGTATCCCCATTTTTACAGATGGGGAGATAGAGGCACAGGGAAGGGAAACAACTTGCTCAGGGTCACCCAGTAGGCTAGTGGCCAAGCTGGGAATAGAGCCTCATTCTCCTGAGTCCCAGTCCTGTGCTTCATCCACTAGGCCACATTGTCTCCTGGTATCTGGAAGGATTCCTAACATACTTCCTCCATGCACACTGTAAACCACCTGTATGGATATTATGAGACTTTACTAGCTGAATAAACCTAGGAAGAATTAAAATAAAATCTTTCGTACCTACCTGTTTGATCAGCACAGAAACTTTGCTTGCTACTGGCATAGGACTTGCATTGGTCTGTATCCTGCATTGTAAGTCTTATTTCTGTTAATAAACCATCCTCCTTCAGATCACAACTGTTGGTGTATCTAAAATTAATTCCCAGTGACATATTTGACAGTTTGTCACTTGCAAACTGCCATACTAAGAGCTAGAGTTTAAGGGAGCCCAAGCCTGCAATGCACTGTGAGGTGCTACGTACCCTTAGTTCTGATAGGATTGAAATGGAGTCGAGGGTGCTCAGCTCTTTGAAAGATTAGGCCCTGGGTTAGCAGCTCTGTGAGGGACCTGGGAGTGCACTTTGCCGTACATTTCAGACTGATCAACTTTAGCGGTTAAGTGGATTAGATCAAATTATTGGTTTAGCTACTTTACTACAATTACAGCCCAAATGTCACTCTACTCTAAACCCACAGGCTTCGTTAAATACACTGAAAACAAATCCTGCATCTCCTCTCTTCATGCCCATAACCTGTCCCTACATTAGATCCTTCCTGCCACGCAGGCTGAGTGTGGCTGCACTGTACTGCTGACTTCAAATAATCAAGATCTTTTGCAAAAGTAAATTCCATGCTGAGCAAATAATCCAACAGACCTTTCTGTAGCCACACATACTGGGCATCAGACACCTCACCTACCTGTGTTTGGGGGAGCGGGGATTAATTCAAGTACCTCCAATAATGAGGGTGGCTGTACTAAAATTTGTGGAAGTCTATTTTCATGCTTCTATCCTACATTCTAGAGGGACAGTGAGGCTTCCTGACCTATTTTGTGTGTCACAGCCACAGCATTGCATTGTATGAAGGAACAACTATCTGGGCAGATTGAGTTCAGAACCTCCCTAAACCTAATGTCCTTGGGGTTCCCCTGATTCCTGAAGCCAGACCAATCCCAAACATCACACCTCCTCCCCATTTGGATGTACATGCAGACTGCTCAGGTATAATCTGTTTAATTCCTACATTCATTCATTGCTACAGTCTGAGTAGGGGGCTGGATTTTACTTAGAGGGACGGGCTCTGAGCTAATAGTTCTTCCATTCTAAATTCTCCAACTGCTTCACTTTAACAAATTAGGAGGAGGTGTAAAGTTACCAATGTTCAATAACTGTGCTCTCCTGCTCAGCCCGACCTAGCATGCACCAGTTCAGGTATCTACTGGAACCATTGTCTTCCTCACCAATTCCTTACAAATAGCTGCTGCCCATCTGTTTCTGCCACACGACTGCTGGCAGGGCCCCAGAAATGCACAAACATCTAATGTCCAAGTGACTGATTCCTAGAGCCTTTGCTACCTGGAGATGTGAGCCTGAGAAGTGCTAAATGAACAGGCGTCCTCACCACAGGGGCTGACACTGATTGGAGGCTACGCCAGCAGTCTTAGAGGGGCCAAGTTATGAATGGGTCATGGAGACTGAATGCATGTCAGCGGAGCCTGTATTACTCTGTTCCTGTGCTGCACCTGAGAACGTCCGACTCAAGGGCTGTTGAAACAGGAGAAATAAACTATAGACAGTCTCTGCCCCCTTGGAGAAGGCCTTGGCCATGGAATGTTGTACTGAAGAAACCCAAAACAAACGCAGTCAGTTATGGAGTCCCAGCTTGGCAGACACCGAGGCGGAGACGCCAAACAATTTACATGACCTTCTAAAATGGGTCAGCCTCAATATTTGTTTTAATAGCTGAATTTAATAAGACAGGGTAATGCATAACACTGTTTCAGAGGCATTGGTTAGGAAGAGAAGCCATTAGGTTGCTTGGTAACGGACACAACAACCCTACCCGGGATAAGTTACCCCTGAAGCCTGCACACTGTTTGATGCTATGAAAAGCAAAGCAACTGGCAGATGCCAGTACAGTGTCTCCATGAGACAACTCACTGAAGGGGCCTTAAGGCAAGTAGTAGACCATAAAAAGTCTTGCTGGGAGGGCTGGTGTCTTTAGCATCAGACAAGTCTGCATGTGTGTACACAAATTAAAATTGTAGAAGCAAGGCGCTGGTTGCTACTCAAATGATTTTCAAAGTGCTGTCAAAGTATTAACCAGTTAATACCAGTAGCGGGTTCTTGCACTCAGCTACAGCCTAGCTGAAGGCCTAATCCTGAAGGGTGCTGAGCGCCCTTTCCTACTCATTTAAACCAGCACCTCTTGACTGCATTCAGTTCCATTTTTAAGTGCAAACATGGATGATGAAGTGCAGTTTCTCAATCCTAATGCTGACAAATCAAAGACAACAGTGATCTAAGTTAAAATGTGTTGCCATTAGTGCCTACAGATGATGTGACGTTAATTGGCCTTGGGCATTTAGCTGGGTCTGTGTAGTAGCTGAAACAGAAGCTGCTTATTTTCATCATTTTTTTTCTAGATGTGGCCATCCAATGGATTTTTACTGTGCTCCAGAGGGAGTGGAGGATGGAACTGAAAAGTGTATTACAATCCCCAATGCAGGACTCAGAAAGGCCTTTTAATAGCTCAGTAATTAACACTTTTAAGCCCTTTGAAGCAGTCCTATTCTGCTGAAGAAAGATGCCTTTTCCCTGGTCAAAAAAAGCAAACTCGCTTCTCCTCCATCACTGAGGAAATCTTTACTTCAGCTTTTGCTTGACACTGGAGTTTCAGCTGTAGAGTCCAGTATGCAGCAGCTCCAAGCGAACAAGTGGGTGTGTATGAAGCAGCTGCATTACATACATGCTGATAGATGGGAAGCAAATCTTTTTTTTTCTTTCTTTTTCTTTTAAATGCCTGTTGTCTAAGACTTGCAGCTGCATGATGGATGGCAGAGTCCAGCCTCCATGGGGAAGCAGGGAATGAATTAAAAGGAGGACCATTGGCATGATGGGGCAAAAATGGCATTTCCTAAGCAGCCTCTCTCTCTCTGCCCAAATGTCTGGACAGAGGATTATATCCTGGCCTCCAGCTTCAGACGGAGTTTTCCAGAAGGCGTGTGAAAGCCTGAGTTGTACCTCCCTGCCAGAGAACGGGTGCTTGCGGAAAGCAACCAAAAAATAAAGTTCTCATTCACAAGCTGGCATTCCAGCTCCGATCCCCAGGCTGACAACTGTCCAGAACCTCCTTGCAGCATACAACAGCCATGATAACCTGGCGCAACCCTTCCGTTATTCACAGCTCTTCCCTTTAAAAACAAGCTCTTGTTAATTTTGCTGGTCACTCGTGTGCGTAGAAACTAGGTCACTGGAGAGAGAGTGAGATTAACTTGATACCTTCCCTTGCCCAGTGTGGAGAGAAGTGAGGTAGGTAGTTTGCTCATGCTCTGTTTAACTCCTGCCGTGCCATGCAGCTTTTCTCTGAGCAAGAGTCCTGCAGGGGGATGGATGGAACGGGTTGGTTTAAGCTCCTTTTCCAGCCCCATCAATGATGATTCCATTGCTACAGAAGAGAGATCACTCTAAATCCAAGTTGATCTGCATCCATCCTTTTCTTCACCAACATCCCTGGGTAGTTATAACTAGCCTTAGGAATTATTATGAGAGATTGTCAGTATCCTGTCCTTATTTCCACCTAGCTCCTAGTCCTGTCCTTGGAAGCTGGTCGGGGTGGGGACTTCACCTTCACTAACTTTGCAGAGTGGCAGGTGTCTTTATGGAGCTCTATTAATATTTCATGCCAGGATCGTGATTAGAACACAGTTTGGCCTCTGCGTGGATGGGACCAGACCATGGTCCAAGACGGTTGTGGCTCCATCACGTTACAATAGTCCAACATGGCTGCCTTTTGTAGAGCAGCAGTTATTCTACTGCAGTAGCACCGAGAGGCTCCAGTGAGGATCGGGGCCCATTGTGCTAAGTGCTTAACAAACTGGTCCCTGCCTCAAGGAGCTCCTGACCCAGACCCATGTTAGCATGGTTATTCCACTCTGGGCTGGGTCATAGATAACCGATGTGCTACTGAAGAGATTCTCTACTAGTGTTTCTATAGGGGTCTGTACTGAATTCCTGTGCTTGCAATAAAGGCCAGTTCTTTTCTAGGCTTCTATCTCCGGTGGAGATTCTAGCCCTGTTTGTCACTACAGAAGAGAGACTTGCGAGCTTGACAGAGCAGCATGTAAGGAAGCCTCATCGCAGGCTGAAATGCCAATAATTGAATGAATTAAGGCGTTGGTCTCCCCAGATGTGCCTGACATTTAAGGGCCAATGACTTGGAAATGATTATAAATAGCATGTAACCTATTAAACACTTATCATGAAGTTGTGATTTTTCCCCTCTGTCAGTTGCTTTAATTAGCTGCAAGCTGAATTATTCTCAAGTCCCCAAGCCCATTATCCTACACTTGCATGGTATGAAATGCCTCTGACTCTAGTCGCATGGAAATACCAGCATCCTGTGAAATGTAACAGAGTCTCACTATGCTCAGGACTGAGATGTGTTGTGTAAAGCTTTTGCCCAGGCGCTCTGGGAGCGCGGCCTAGGCATAATGTATCCTGAAGCCGAGCTTTGTTCAGTGCATACTCTGAGCTTGCCCGGTTAAGTTTCCTTGCTGGCTGGCTCTGTGGTATTTGCACTGGCATCTGCTCATTAAACATACAGCCGTGGTGTCTGTGTTCTGGAGAGGGGTGACTGGCTAGGCAGGGTATGTCATGCTCCAGTGAACTCTCCTCCTCAGCCTGCCAGTTTGACAAAGAACTGTGTTTATGAGGTTCAGTAACTTCAACTCCAGTGGGGCTGTGGCTTCTGGAGCTGGGTCTGAGCTGCCCCATTCCCTCCCCACCTTCACAGCCAGGAACCTCCCCTTTTTGGGTGGGTTCAGATACAAATCTGGAGCTATCTTTGCAGTTGAGGCCATCTGTCTGCCTTCCTAAAGCTGAGTGGGAGGATTAGCTATTAAATTAAATGTCCTTGGTGGCTTGAAGAAGCCAAGTTGATTCCTTAGCTGAAACGCTTCCTTAGGAGCCCTGGACAGCTGGGTTTTAAGTGCCCCATTGCTAAACTCTGTTTCTAAATCAGCTAATGAATGTCTGTGTCCTGGGCGTGCCTGTCTGAGGAGCTGGGCAGCAGCCTTCAATGGAACATGAGAGAGAAGTGGGGAGTCAGTGATCAAATGAGCTTGTTCACCCAACAGATCTCACCTTTATATCAGTCGTGGGGGCAGAGGGGGATGCGGCCTCCTCCTGACATGGAACAATCCTGTGACAATCCGACCACTTCCCTAGCGAGCTACTTAACTTGGAGACGGGCCCTGACCCAATTGCCCCTGGACTCTGGTAAAATTCAGATCTTCGTGGTTGACTCTCATTTCTCTATGGGGCTGAACCAAAACCTCAGACCTAGAAACTCCCCAAAGTTGGGGAAGTTCTGATCTGAAAACAAACCCTGTGGCTCAGGTCCCTCTGCTGAGCTGGCTGGTCCCCATGGCAGTTGGCTGGTCCATTACTCTGGTCAATGTCGTGGAAGGATTGGGTTATACAATCAATATTTCCTTCCACGTCAGACCTCCCAGTATGTCTGCCTGGGGCGTTTGACTCATACGTCCCTCCTGACTGCTTTCTGGGCTCTCTCTGCTGCTCTTTGCTCTCACCTCTGGAGTCCTGCAGGGCCCATTCTGCTCCTGGGAGTAGCTGGACAATGCTACAGGCTCCACTGTCACCAGAACCCTGAGGAGAACCTGCCTGGTGTCCTCAGGCAGAGTCCAGGCCTTCGGCTGCTCAGTCAGGGCTGGGAGTAGAGGGGGAAAGGGTCCGCTGGGCCCCTTCCCTGCCTCTTGGTTCTAGAAGGTGGGCAGGCCTTGGAGCCTGGCCTTTCCTGCTGGAATTGAACCCGTTGTCGCCCTACTCTGGTGTGGCGTATGCACACCCCATTGTGTTCTCCAAGAGAGATGGCTGGGAAAACAAGTGGCTGGATGGATGGAGTGTATCTAGGGCATGCATAAGGGGTGCTGGGAGGGAGAGGGAAAGATGTCGTGGAGCTGGCTACGGTTCTCCTGGGAAGGCATCTGCCGTCTGCTTTTCGAAGTAGTATCTGCAGCCTTGAGGTGGTGGAGGATTCATCTCTGCCCCTCGATAACCAGAGAGCAATAGCAATGTAGCCCCCTCCTGTGGCCGCTGCCACCTTCAGGCGGCCAGAAGACATGGCCACTCCGCTTGCCCTAGTAGCCATTCCTTTCCTGCCTCAGGAAACAGATGCTGTAATTCACTCTACTTAGGCCTGCTAGCCAGAGCTAACCAAGAACTCCATGTTGGGCTGCCACATGCTGCACGTCTCCTGAGCGCTCCTGTCACTGTGCCCTCTGTTCCCCTGTTTGCTCCTGGGCCTAATCCACAGGTATGGTCCTGTTCTTCAAGGGCTTTAGCAGGGTGAAACCAGCCTGCCTCAGAGTCATCTCTTGACCCACTAAGACAGCTGTGTTTATTGAGAATGCAGAAAGCAGGATGAAACGTTCACAGACCAGGCATTCTTGGTGCTGCATCCTTCTCTGTGGCATATCCTGACAGGAGACTGGAATGAGCTCTAGGCCATCTGGCTTCTTGCCCTTCTGCAAAAGCCTTCCCCGTCATGCCCAGATACTGTGGTGATGGGCACAGCACAAGAACGTGAATAGAACAAAACAGCTGGGCAGGAGGTAAATGGTTTCACTGGCTGAACTCCAGGATGACAAGCATAATCCATTCTGATCCCCTTTTCTGCTGTGGTCTGCCCCTTGACACTAAGATGATTGGTGTCTATTGAAAACTTACGTGAGAGAGATTTCCTCTCTTCTAGAAAAGTAAACAGAGGTCCACCTTTTCTCCTACAAAAGGATACCTTTTTTGTGTATGCTCTGTAAGATTCTCACTCTGTCTTGTCTTATGGTGTGTGTACTCTTAAAGTGCTGCAGCGGCACTACAGGGTAGATACGGCTGCGATGGGACAGACATACCTATATCCGTATCAGTTTTCAGTGTCGAGCAGCCCTCAAACTCACTGGTTGCATTGTATAGTGTGTGTTTGAGAGATCCGAGGCTGGGTTTCTCAGTCATTAGCAAAGATCATTGTATAATCCAGGTTTCACAGGTAGGATGGAGTAGTGCATAGTGGTACCGGGCAAAGCAAAGCACAACTGTTTTCACTAAATGGAATATGTTAAGATGAGATGTTTAGGATGACCATAACATCCAGGGATTTTTCTGAATTGTATTTGGAAGTCTTACAGGTTGTTGTACCGTTAAACGTGAGGCACAATTAACCAATAGTATATCATTCTGAGTAGAGATGTCTTCATTAATTTATACAGTTCAGCTGCAGCATAGGTTCTTAGAATCTAACTGAATTGATGGCACAATAGACTTCTGTATGAAATGAGGTTAGGCATGTAGAAATTGAATGAGGACTCTACATGGTGAGGGCTGTGGGACAATAATAACTTCAAACGCCATATGTTTCCTGGAGACCCTCAAACATGCAGATCCAACCTTAGCAGATGTGGAATATAACATCATAGACTTAAAGGCAGTGCCAGCTTTGGAGATTAATTCTGTTCTCCTGAGGGACATACAAAGATTAGTATTAGCAAGTCTCTAAAAGCATCCAAACAGTCAACTTGAATGTTCTCTTGTGTTCGACAGCCTTTTGGGGAAGCTGGCCTGTATTTGGAGTTTTTAACTAATCTTGTTTAACCCACTAGTCGGCGTCTGTGTGTGTACTTGTCCGCCCTCTGTGCCCCATCCACAGGGGATACAGGTCTACTACAGCCCTCGGCTTGAAGGTCTGTTTTTTTAGCTTGAGCTGTAGCCTCATGCTTTTAGCCCTGGAGTTCCCTGCTTCAGTTCCCAGGGTTGGCCAAGATGGCACCCATCACATGAGTGGGGTTCTTCTGGGATGTGAACTGTTTTGAGAATACATGGGGTGAATTTCCTCTGTCCAGAGGGTGTGCATGATCCATTGGTCTGGGTCAATGTGTTACACATTTCCCTCTGTAGAGATGTGATGGGTCTCATCTCTCTAGCTGAGTAGTGGGGTCACATGTGCCACCTCTCAATGTATCACTTTTGTCCGGTGGTTTGCTGGTTCTCCTCTCTGCATCATGTAATGGCCGCTTTAGAGACGGAGTGTTTCTGTGTGTTGTAGCAGGGCTCCTCTCCTCTCTCACTGCATTCTCCCAGCTCCTATTACAAGTAAGAGGAGGTGTGTGTGTTGGGGGCAGGGAGGTGGTGTGCATGTGTGTGTTGTGTAGGCTTGGAGTGTGGTTTTAGGACTCCTAGAACAGTCTTTCTCTTACAATAGTGATGTGAGAAACTTAAGGGCTTGTCTTGACTGCAGAGTTAACTTGGACTCTTCTTTGGGTATCACCCCCTAGCTGCGCTCTCGTTCACACACAGCACTCTTACCTGAATGTGGTGATGCTTTCGACCCGGACTAGCTGGCCTGCCCTGGGTTATAGGCTAACACTCAAATGCTGCTTATGCTTGGGCTGGTTAACCTGACTGCTTTGTGGTGAGGACACAGGCTAACCCATCTGAGAGCTGATATTCCTCCAGTGCCTTCCCGCAGTTTATCTCCCTACCCCACATACCCAGGAAGATAGACACGTTCTACCACAAGTCACTGGGAAAGAATCACAGAGCTACTCGTCTTACTGCAGTGCTAAGAACCATGAGCTATGACCCTAGAAATCCAAGGGCCTTGCACAGTGAGCACAGCACCAGCGTGGGGGACAGAGTAATTTGAGTCTGGTTGGCAGTGTGGCCGCTCGCACTGATCACCTGAGTGAACTCTGAGGGAAGACATGGCCTAAGGCTAGAAACCAGTTAACAAGAACAGATCTTATCAGGCGTCTCTCCACGTCCTAGAAGTCATTGCCCCAGTTCACACAAGAGTTCTTGTTGACAGTTTCAGCACAGCCTAGAAACTGATTAGCCACAGAAGCTGCCCTCGTTCCAGTCTCTCCAGGGCAGGAGAGAATCCAGTCAGCAGAATATTGTGGTGAAGCCTGCAGAGCTGCTTCTCCCAGTTATATCTTGTCAGCCCAAAAATCTGCAGCACATTGAAATGTTTAACGTTGGGAGTCTGTGAAATAGGGTTTAGGGCCAAACTAAATGGCTCAAGAAATGCTGATCGGTTTGGGTGGGATTGTGAGTGGGACACTGGACTGGACCTTGGCTATGACTAGATTTATGCTGAGTGTTTCAGTCTTTGCAGTGGATGGTGCATCTGATGTTTCTCCTGACAAGTGTTTCACCTCTTCATCTCGTTAGCCAGATTCCCCATTCACATTCCTTCTTCCCCAGACACAAAATAACCTTTTGCCTTTGCGGGGCTAAGGGCTGGAGAATGCAGTGTGTGTTGAGATGCTGCTCTCTCATTTTGGGATCCCAGCTCAAGTCGTAGGTGTCTTGATGCTAGATCAATGTGCCTCCTTTCTGGAAAATCCAGTGCAAAACCATAGCCTAGCGTTTGCCATTGTGTTGAAGCTCTGAGACAACAGACGGAATCTCCCAGAGGAAACAGGAGGAAATGCTGATAAGAATCAAAGTTACAAGAATGTTTTCAATCTGGCTGTTTTATGGCTGCTCCGCTCATGACTAGAAAGCTTGTTCTTTATGTGATCCGCCCCTTAGGATCATAATGCATTTAAAGTGCAGTTCTCTCTCCTGACAATGTAAAATTGGCATCTTAATATTCATCAGGCCTGCTCCTGGTGAGTCTGTGGTGTCCTGCCTGCGCACTGTGGATGGTATAACAAGGCTTTACCCCTGTTAGCCTGGCAAAGCAGGAATCTGTTCTGGTATGTGCACCTCTGGGAGAGTTGTTCACCAAGATCTAATTACAGGGTTGGGCAGTTACACCTATGCAAATCCACTGAAGACAATGAGGTTACACAGATTTGGCTGAGGCTGGAATTCAGCCTGCTGAGCCTTTTATTGGTCATGCAAGAAGGAAGAAAGCCAAGCTTGCATGCTCGGACCCCTGGACGAGTTTGCAGGACTAGGAATTGAGGGGGGGAAAAAACTGTAGTTGTAGACAAGTATATCTTGATTTGGAGCCACTGAGACCCAATGCAAACGGATGGCATTGTTTATAGGGTCAGTCTTCAGAGTAGAATTGTGTGATTTAGATTGGGGCATGTTGAAAGTGTTTAAACTCTTAAGGCATAGTTTAACCACCTAATAAAGATTGCAATCAGCATCACTCTCCTACCATTTTGCTGCTACTTTAATCACGTTGCCCTACACTTTGAGTTCTTTGGAATGAGTGTGGCAGCGGCTAATCCCATATTTATTTGTGGCCTGTTTTCCAAATTTTAGGAGTACAAACTACAAAAGGAGATCTGAGGAGAGATTGATGTAAGGAGACATAAAGGGAAATGCCATCAAAGCTGTGAAAAGAAGAGCTCTCTGTCTTGTCTCTTTCGCCAACAGAAGCTGATCCAATGAAATATCACCTACTGTGTGAAAAGAAATAAACATACCATTGTTATGGTTAGATAAACAGCTCTGAAATTGGCATTTTGCTGTTATGCGTGTTTGCTCTGCAGACACCTGAGTTATTGCTGAGAAAATGCAGCCTGTGTATTTATTAGGATCATAGTAGCCATGGAGAATATCAATTGCTCTCATCAACTTGACTCCCAAATTCAAATGCTAGAATCTCTCTGGTCAGTGATATACAAGGCAAGACTCAAGATGGTTGTCAGATTCAAAGATGAGGCTGTATTGTTGGTGGGTACAAAAGAAATGGTTTGATATATGTCCTGAGCAACTCTTGGCATCAAGTCATTGATAAAGGGAACATTGAGGATTTAGTGCTTGGCCGTCAAGGCACGAGGCATCGTGGGTCTCAGGTCTGAGAGGCTCGCTTTTCAGACCATAACCAAGAAACTCGTTAAATGTGAGACCTTACAGGAGGCTGAGCACAGGGTTGGGAGACGGGAGGTGCTGAGTTCTAATCCTGGCTCTATTACTTAATACGTCCTGGGCCTTCGGAGAAGTCACTTGCCTGCTCCGACCTTCCATCTGTACAGTGGGGTGAGGATACTCCTTGCCTAGAGATAGTCTAAGGCTGACTAGTTGAAATGCATGTTTGAAATGAAAGGTGCTGCTCCATGTGGCCAGGCAGTATCTAGTGAATGACAAGGATCCAGAAACAGACCTGGTGCCTGAGATTTTCATGGACTAACAATGTTTGGCAGTAAAGGATTGTGCTGATTCTGCCTCTGACATCTACTCTTTTCTCCCTGCACAGGCTATGAGCATCAGCAAAGCCATCAATACACAAGAAGCGCCAGTGAAAGAGAAACATGCCCGCAGTATCCTTTTCCTTAGCAAAGACGGTGACCCCTGTTTCTCAGAGGCCAGTACTATGGCCAGTTTTCAAAAGGAGCTTTATAATCTCATGGCCAGATTTCTCTACACATCATCACGCAATTCCCAATTAGATCTCATACTTCAGGGTGTCTTTTAATTGCCCCAGGGATCAGACAGGAATTTGCCAATAGATGATGGGGGGTTTTGGGGAGTGAGGCAGGTAGGGAGGAGATATGCCTTCCTCTGAGTCATAGGTACAGCTCGTGGGTAGGACACTGGACTTGGCAGACCATTGGTTTGATGTGGGATGGCATGTTGCATGTTCCAGGGTCTTTGCTGTGATCAGTAAACGTGCAGCACAGGAAGAAATATAACTTAAAATCATTTTCAGCCACTCGCTGACAAAGAGCAGGAGCTGGGTACAGAGGGGGTGAGGCAGTTCTGCTCTTTCCATTGCTTGCAGGAACATGGGGTTGCACTTGGATGTCCCGCTGCCCGCAACACACTCCATTCCCAGACCATCTTTTTGGTGTGCCGTCACACCAGGGTCCAGCTGGAGGCCCTTTGTAAAAATAAAATGTAGCATAAATTCGTGATTTGTGTTACTCAAACCCTGGCTCTTTTAATGAGGCAAGAGTCGTAATGAGAAGCTGATTGAGATAAAGGAAACTTAGATAATGAGCATGTCTGTTTGGAATGGCTGCCCTGAGTTTCTACCTGTTCAATTAGCCTTGACGTCAGGAAAGGGATTATCTTGGGAACTCACCATGAGAAAGGAGCATTTACTTTCTGGTCATACGCTATTGGCCTCCCCCTGCCCAGCAGCTCCATCCTCAGCTGGAAGTTCTGCCACGTTCTGCACAAAGTCCTGAGAGACGGGCATCCCAACGTAAGTGGCTCCTTCCCTTCCGCTTAATAATCATGTACTCTGCATTCATAGAGTGTGTCTCATCCATAGCTTTCAAAGCCCCTCATAAAGGAGGCTCCCCATCTGGCAGAGAGGGAAACTGAGGCACAGAAAGTTGAAGTGACTTGCCTGACAGCACATGGCAAGTCAGTGGCAGATCCAGTAGTAGAACCCAGGACTCTTGGCTCCCAGTTGCTGGGGCTGTAGGTTAGACTCTGAGTGCATAGGAGAGGTTAACCGATGCTCTCTGTTGCCTCTTGCTGGCTGGTGGGAGGGCAGAACTTTCCACCATCATAGATGAGCATGTGCCCTACTTCACCAACCTGGCAGAAACCTGGCGAGGCATTTAAAAAGTCAGAGGGAAGAGAAGTATCAGAAATAGGAAAAAGCGTGTCTGGCTGGCCCAGTGACATTTTACAGTCTGGGCAGCGGGTGCAAGGTTGTCTGTGCTTAAGGAAGCCTTCGTGGGCTGCAGCATTTACTGATGTGTTTCTGCTGCTGAACTCCCTTCATTTCCTCTGCTGCGTATTAACACACTCCTCCAGCGAGGATCATTAATGTTCACCTCACATATATTCCAGAGCTCTCCTCCCTCACTACTCCATGTGCTGCTTCCTGGAGATCGGCGCCTGGCCCTCCAGCGAATACAAGGCTACAATTCACTGGCGAGGCCCGGCTGCGATCAGCTGTGTCGTCTGTGAATGCTGAGGGCCTTGCTGGGGTCTCCTGTTCCACTACCACCCCTCTGTTTTTAATGTTTAATGCAAGGGGTTTGGGATGCAGCAGTGAGCCTGGGGAAGGAGGCTTCTTCCTGGCAGCTTGTAAGCTGACCACAGAGGCTGATACTGACACTAGTGTTAGGTTGATTGTGTTGAGCGATATTCGAGCTTTGGGTTTTAAATACTTAGATCACTAGCTCAGCACTTGGATACCAAGGTGAAAGGCACCTAGGAAAACTCTTAGCTAGATAACAGTTCAGTGAAGCTTCCAAAAATGTTGTTAATCTTCACTACATTCAATTTAGTAAATCCTGAGTAAAGCAGTCACCCATCATAATGATTATACATAGGCACTTGCCTAGTGCTTTTAACTGGTAGATTTCAAAGCACTTCTTGAAAGTGAGTGTCATTTTTCTTGTCTCATAGTTGGGGAAACTGAGTCACACTGAGTTTGTAACTGGCCCAAAGTCACACAAGCAGAAGTGGGACTAGCACCTGGGTCTCCTGACTCCTAGTTCCCTACTCTGATTACTAGACCTGCTTCCCAATAAGCATCATTGTGTTTAAAGTGCTCTAACAGATCCTTTAAGAGTGTACACACCTCTTTCTGGGACCAGCCCCATTCTGTTTAGACTGAAACTTCAGCTCAGCCTGCACCTTCTGTGGACAAATGGGACCCATTCCTGGTTTCTGCTAGAGGACCAGGAGCCATTAGATCCATCCCTCCAGTCAAAAATCTTGTTGCCACTTTGAACCAGTTAAAATTTGCCCCTGGAATTTCCTTGTGTTGCTTCCTCACAATAGGCCAGCAAAGGGGGAACTGACAAATCCAGATCTGTACGGTGCAACAGACGAGGCTGAGAGGGGGTTGTAGACTGAAGTTTGGGAGGGGCAGTTAAGGGCAGGCTTGTCTTGATCCTCTTTTTTCCCTCCCCGCCCCCATACTCTTGAGCACACAGGCTGTATGTCTGACCCCTCTGCCTTTTTCCCCAGGTTCTTCAAGACTGTCAAAGATATCGGAGTAATATCCGAGAGACAGGAGATCTGTGGGTGAGTTGCAACAATGGACTGTGCTGGCCACTGACAGCCTTACATTGAAAAGGGGGTAGAGCTGTGAGGCCTTTGGTGAAGTGCGGGAAACGGGGGTGTCCGTTGGTGAATGCTTTGTTTCTTAGTAGAGTGTTGAAGGGTTCTGTGCTGTGGCACGAAGGCTTTTGAGTGGTGATTGGGTACTATGAAAATAATTAAACATCACCTTAATGCTCATAATCCCTAAACTGTAATCCCTAAATAGCAAGGATTGCTTCACCTATCGCTGAAGTGCGGCCATCTTGAGGAGTGAATGGAGCGCAGGAGCTTCGTGTTACACAGCAACTCTAGGGGAGTTTAGGACAGGAGGTGGGAGAGACTGTTGCATCTAACTGACACTGCAAAGGGTGGTAGGAGGGATGGGAGAGGGCAGGTAGGCTGTAAATGTAATTGCCTAAATTGGAACTTGTCCATATCCTTCTCACGTTTGGCTCATGAATAAAATGAAAGTCTTTTCGACCGTCGGCAGGGGATTGGGAGTGATTTGCCCTTTGGAACTGAGCCAGTGATTTCTTCTTCCTGCTGGGACTAGAAATGCAGTTCTGTTTGTGAATGAGAGCTGTATTTAGAGGCATGGGAGGTCCCACCCTACTGTGCCCACAATTACATTTTTCTTCCTGGTCCTTTAGAGGCCAGATCCTCAGGTGGCAGAAATCAGTGGTGCTCATTTGACTTGAGCGGAGCTGCGCCTGTTTATACCAACGGAAAATCTGGGCCAAAGTTTGGAGACACTCTTCTCTTTGTTGGCTGAGTCCTGTTCAGCTGGGTGTAATGATGAATGTTTAGTGTCACCCACAAGTTTTCTAATGTTTTCCTGATATTCCTTGGCAGGGGCACTTGCATGACAGATATGGGCAGCTCGTGAATATTTATACCAAACTTCTACTCACCAAGATATCCTTTCACCTAAAGGTAATTCCATCTCCCACCCCCCTTGAAATTTTGACAGATTTGTTGACTTCACACTGTTCTGAGAGCGGGTGTGAATACAAGATTAGGAAGAGCCATGACTGAGCAGGGATCATAGCTTGAAATGTACGTATGTGTCTGGAGTGGAGGTGCGGGACCTGCCATAAAAATATTACTGAATTTATGAAGACTTTTCTTTTTGAAGCATCCTGACTTTCCCCCAGGCCTAGAAGTGACGGATGAGGTGCTAGAAAAGGCTGCTGGGACAGATGTGAATAACATGTAAGTTTCCTTTTAGATATTTAAAACCTTCTACAAAGCATAATGACTCTCTTTGTCCTGAGCACCATTAATGTAAATGGTGCATCCTGCTAATGAAATACTCCACATTAAAGTTCAAAGTGCTCTGTGTTGGAGACAGAGGCCAGCTTATTTTATTAGACTGATATAGCCATAAAATGCATCATAAATCTGAGCGAGGCAAACAGCGTCTTTGCACAGAAGCACCTTTGCGGAGTGCTGCGTGAGCTGTGAGCAAGACTGTTGTTCATCGTTTATAAGTGGTAAGATGGTGCGGAGTGTAAATGCTGATGATACTCCTCCTGCAGGGAACTTCAGCCTCAGCCCACATCAGCCAACGCTTCCAGCCATGGGCCAAAGTGCAAATAAGCAAAGACCTGATTTTCAGAGGACCTGAGTACCTGCAGCTCTCATTGGAGTCCTGGGTGTTCGGCACCTCTGAAAAGCGGGTCCCAAAGTTCTGCCATCTTAAGCAGCACATCAGGAAACAGTCAGATCTGTTAGATTCTTTCCAGAGGGGGGGCGGTGGAAGCCCCTTTCCTTGTCTCAAGACTGGACAGAGCTGTGGAAAAGACCCTGTCAGGAACAAGCTGGGGTGGGAGCGTTTGCCTAGATGGCCCAATAGGGACATTCCACCTCTCTACCTCTGACTTCTGTGATCCCGATACCAAAGTCCATTTGTTAGGCAGATGACAGCCAGGGCCCCGTGGTAAGAATGCCCAGATAGCTGCTTCCCAGCAGTCCCTAGGGGCCAGTGGCTGACATTCTCTTATTCTGTGTGCACCAGAATGCAATGAAAAATAGCCCAGTGGCTCCACTCCCAGCCTCATCTCATTCTGGTTGGGAACCCTCACGAAGTGACTTGCGTACTGTAAGGAGGGGGCTGACCCTGTTGCACCACAGCGGGGCTGATAGTCCGATCCACAAGCAGGATGGGGTAAGAGGGAAGAACCTGCTTCTCGCTCCATGGACGTGTTGGCCCTCTGCAGCATCTTGGGTCCTAATGGCAGTGCCTAACGGGTGATGATAGAACAGTACTGTGCACTGGTGCTGGGGAAAGAGATTACAGCATTCTATGGTCCTGGCCCCAAACATGCACCTTCCTCTGCGTTACCACCGTGGTTGATAGCCTTTACTATGGAGTGCTTTAGTATTTTTTGGTGAAAGGGCACATAGTGCTGTAGTAATAAAGGCTTCTCCAGGGATGAGGGAGGAAGGAAGTTTTGAGTGTTAGCATTGCAGGAATGCTTCCCCTCCCGATGACAACACTGCAGTACTAAACATAAGACAGCACCCTACGGTCGTGGCCCCCAAACAGAATGGAAACCCAGGGCAAGTAGCATATCATGTTGCACTGTTACTGCAGTATTACCAAGAGTTTATCTGGTACTGTAGTAATCCTCTCACTTGCTGGATGGCAGTTAGATTTGTATTTATAGCCTGCTTGCCACCCCGGCATGGTGTGCCAATAGTAAAAAGAAATGACAGGAGCTGTGGTCTGAACAATGCAGCTGACAGTGTTGTGAAGGTGTCTTACAATACTGTGCTGCTGAAGTATTGTACATCTTTTTTAATAAGGGTTTCTATGCTGATCCTGACCTTGCTCTTCGTGTAACGTGATGGGGGGGATTTTGTTTTTTCAGCTTTCAGCTCACAGTTGAGATGTTTGATTACATGGACTGTGAACTCAAACTCACAGAGTCAGGTAAGCAATGTGATGCTGTCCCCTACTGTTTGGGGTCCTTTCTCCAGGCTGATGTTAGTTTCTCGTCTCAGTCAGTGATCAAGTGAAGAGCTCGTCGTTTCTCATCTAATAACAAGCTCCATAGGTGTTTAAAATAGTCTTTCAGCTTTGTTTGCTTATAAACACAACTGTCTAAACAGGCCAATTTGGAGAAGATATTTAACAATCTGACTGCTTGTAGCTAACCTATATTGGCTCTGAACAATGACAAACCATGTGTGGTAGTGCTGGGAAAAGATGTATTTTTATTGCTCGTTGATACAAAGATGTTAATTACATGCATTATGCAAAGCTTTTATTCCCATAAACTGAAGACTGCAGTCAGTAATGTATTCTTTATAAATATTCATTTCCCTTTCTGAAATGTCCTCTTTGAGAGCTGAAGGACTTGGCAAGTGGAAACAGCGAGGCTGCTTTTAGTTACTTGCCTAGTCTCATTCTGAAAGAATTTTTGATGACTTAAAATTTTTGGTTTTTATTTTTTAACCAGCCAGGAACGTGCAGCTGGAGAGTGGGCAGGAAATGTAATATATTCTAATGGTCTTCACTTCCCAAGTGACTAAAAACACTTGATTCTCTTACTGTCTCCTCCAAGATGGTTGTAAATGATCCAATTATGCTGGGGGGGAAATTAAAACTGCCATTTTATAGTCACAGATACTTGAATCTGAACATAGAGGAAGTCAAAGTTGAATATTCTGTCTGGATTTCTGTCAAAGAAATGAAGAATTTTCTGACCATTGACAACATGGAGTTACAAAATCTACAATAATGGCAATCCAGTCTCATGGCCAGGGCATGAGACAATTCCAGCATGGAGCAGGAGGGAATCTTCTACCCCCTTTGTTCTCATCATCTTTCACAATTGGTTACCTGCCCCCTCTTCCTTTTGTAGCATCAAATATTGGCTGCTGCTTGAGGCGAGATATCTGAGCAGGTGGATGGGTGTGACAGAACAGGTGTCTTACATTGAGAATGAAACTAAAGAGGTTCTGCTCATCTTGGTCTCGGTATCTTTAACCTCAAGTGCTCGGTGCCAAGCAGCCCCTGGAGAGAACCCAGGTTGTTCATAAGTGACTCTGAGAAGAGTCTGAAAGCTCTGATCACAAGGAGGGGCAGCTGCTTTGCTCCCACTAGTCTAGTTCAGCTGCACTGGCCTTGCATGTGAACCAAGAGTTCAGTCCCCTTGTGGCAGGTAGAGACATGGACTTTGTAGTTAATTATAAAGCTTTGTAATCCAGGTAGCATGCTCCACTCTGCCCAATGGCAAGTTGAGTAAACAAAGACACTAGGGCTCCAGCTGCAGACTCAGTCAGCGTTACTGTATGCTGTTTCCCCAGAATGACACCAGTCTGTACCTGTCTGATCCAAGATCTCGCTAGCCACCCCAGCTGCACTGCAGTGGCTTTTAACTTGTCACACTGTAACCTGACGCTGGGTAAAGGCTTCATCTGTCCAAGTCTCGCCCCCTGTACGCGATTCAGTTCTGCCTGGTAGCAGTATATAGATGCAGGCTGGAGTTGTCTGTGATCTGCCCAGTATTAAAAGCCAGAGCTCCTGCGTCCCAGCCCAGTATCTTAACCAGGAGGCTGTTCTTTCTCTCTTGGGAGCAGCCTGTCAGTGAGACGCTTCTGTCCTGCTTGAACATGCCCCTGGGCAGCCTGTATTTAACTGTACCTCTTACTAGATGAACCCATTGCAGAGTCCTAACCCCGCTTCCTCCTGCAGTTCTCAGACAGCTCAGCACCGCCATGGCCGTGTCTCAGATGTCGTCTGTTCAGTGTAGGCTGGCTCCTCTCATCCAGGTGATCCAGGACTGCAGCCACCTCTATCACTACACCGTCCAGTTAATGTTCAAGCTCCACGCATGTGAGTCACCCGCTGGGCATGATTTCCTGAAGCTCTGCCCCTCTGGCGTCTGAACTCGCTGCCGCACCTGCCACTGGCAGACACTGGTGCACCTGTGGCAGTTCAACTTCTCTGGGTGCTGGGTTAAAGCCATTCACAGGTGCCAGCCTGCAACAGCTTCGTGTTTGTAACACTGAGCTGGCTTTGTCTGCGACACTGAAATGCCTTCAGTAGCTTGGCACCTTTCACCTCACTACACTGAAAAATATGTTCAGGCCCCTTGCCCCTTCCTCCTCCCCACCCTTTCTGACAGTGCCGGACACTGTGTGGCTGAATATCTAATTCAGTGCACTACCCCCGGGTCAGGGGAGCTGTGCGGCTGTGCAAGCAGGGGCCATGGGGAACTGGGTGCAGGTCAGTGGAGGTCAGACGAGGTGAGCTAATGGTCCCTTCTGCCCTTGGAATCTATGAGTCTGTTGTTTCAATGTCCAGTTGTTTCAGACTCTGTCCATTCTGAGACCAGACCCATGCTGGTTAGCAGGGCTCTCGCATGAATTTTCTGGCTGGTGGGGACAGGCGCTCTCCTTCAGTGCTGTAGACTTAACGCCTATTGCTCGGTGTTAGAATACAGTTCTGGAAGTAAAATTCCCGGTGCACCATAGTCAGGAAACAGCTGGAACTCTTCCATCAATGGCTGCATTTAAAGATGGTTCTAGGCTGGAGCGGGCTCTGTTGGCTGTCACTGAGCGTTGGTAGGTGATTGCTAATATACAGTCCCTTACATGAGCCATTAATCTCTCTTTTTACCCCGGTGACTGGGTGCCAGCTATGCTATTAAAGCCCAAGTGTTGGCTTAAGATAACTAAGTGCCCCATGGTGCATTTTGCAAACGTCTCCCTTCATGATGGTCCCTCACTGAGACCATTTGCTTGATTTCATGGGCCAAGCTTCAGTTTCCTCCTGCTGGCAGAGTTAAAGCCGTGATCTGCATGTGACGGTTCTGAGCCGAGCAAGTCATTCCTATGCCTTTTAAAGGCCCTTCCCCCACTGTAAAGATACACTTTAATCCCAGAGCACCTTTCCCTGCAATCAGCTTTCAGTTTTCATATCCCTGCAGCTCAGTAACACTATCGGGCTTGGCTGTGTGTATGGAAGGTTTATAAGGTCCGTGCTCTGATTGTGGACTGTAGTCCACTTGTTTCCACTGCTGACTTTTTGACTAGTTTCCTTGTTTGCAGTACATGCTTTGTTACTGGTTCCCCAAGGAGCAGCAAGGAAGGGTTTGATTTCACCTGGAGGTTGGGAACCCGAGTACTCGACATTCCCAGGAAATGTGAGAGGGTCAGAGTCCCGTCTTCTTTCAGCATCATGCTTCCCACTTGAGCTTGGCTGAAACATAAATGGCCGTCTCCCACCCTGCATTCCTAATTTCCAGGCCAAGCTTTTATGGACAAACTTAATGAAATGTACATTTCTTGAACACTTTGGACTCTGAGAGTAACTTCCCCCTGACTAGCCTAACGTGATTCACAAACACTTGCCAGCTAAGCCTTCCAGTGTCCCATGAAATGTAAAAGAGATCTAGCAACAGCTGCAGCCACAGCTCGGGTGGAACACAGCAGAATTCCTGTGTCACTTTAATCTGACAGGCAACAGGTTGGATTCCCATTGAGACATCAATAACTAAACTGCATCTCCAGATGTGAAAATGTCTGGGGACTGGCTTTAGCCCCTTGACCCTACCTGGATTTTTTTTAAAGTAGTTTGTGGTCAGATCACATTTTAGTACATTTTCTCCGGAGTGTTCAGAGGTCTCTTTCTCACCCAGTATTTCATGGGCAGTTTCTTCCAGCTGGTTGGATCAGGTGTATGGAAAGGTCTTTTCCCAGCTGAAGCATTGAGTGGTACTGTGCTCTGTGCGCTGACTTAGCACCTGCTGTGTTTATCAGGCTGGGCTGGTAATTCCTTTATCTCCTCGACTGTTCTAGGTCTGCCAGCTGATACGCTGCAAGGTCACCGAGACCGGTTCCACGAGCAGTTCCGCAGGTAACGAAGGGCGCCCTAGCGCGGGGCAGTGACTTGCAGCTGATCTGAATGCTCCATTACCAAGGCTCCCAATACTCCCATTTTAATGAGTTTCGTTTTCTTCTCTCTAGCCTCAAAAACTTCTTTAAAAGGGCTTCAGACATGTTGTACTTCAAGCGGCTCATCCAGATTCCCAGGCTGCCAGAGGTACCATCCGCTTTCCTTACTGCGTGCTGATGTCTTTTGACACGAAACCAGAAACATACACGACACTTTACAGAATACCCAGAAACAGAGTCCCTGCCCCAAAGGCCTTGCAGTCTATTATGTGCGTGTGGTGCCTGGGAGGCAGAGTGCTGTAGTGAGGGCTCTGAAAAAAGAAGGCTTGCCAGCAACCCAAGCCAGGCGCTTCAGGGTAGAAAATGGGTAACCCTGTCGATCTCAGTTGCCTAGGGGCAACACATGGCTCTCCAGGTGTCCAAATGCACCTCAAAAGTCCAAGAGCAAGGGAATTCAGAGCTAAAGGTGCCTCGCTTGAGCGTTAATTGTCCCTGTAACAACGGCCTATCGCAGGGTGCTCACAGCAATGCAGGGAGTGTGTCCTGTGTCCTGCAGTCTCTTTATTTCAATGGTCTGAAATCTTCAGCTTCAGCAATGAATTTCCTTGATTGGCTCCACGTTCAGAGAGAGGGAGTGTTGGCTGATCCAGTGGCCGGAATGATGCCAGACATCGAAAGCGTGTCTTGTTCCCATCGACTTTCAAAGGAAGGCAGCAGTACAAGAGGCACCATGGAAAACCAGCAGGGAGGGAGTTGTCCACTTCAGGGGTTTCCCATTTTTTTCACTCTGCAGCCCACTCTGTAAGTGAGAGCGAAACACTCGTTGGATCTGGCCCTGCTGCCTAGTTCTCAAAAGTGTTAAATTCCAGAGATCATCAGGAATGGCTCTGCAGATATCAGTGGCCCATGGGCCATAGAGTGAGAACCACTGGACAACTATCTTGTTCTCTCTCATACCCTGAGGTGCTGAAGCACTAACACAACATAGTCATGATGGTTCCTGGTACCCTCCTGATCTATCAATGTGCTCACCCCAACTGGGGCTGTACTCCGGGTGCCCTATTCAGTTCAGTTCACCACAACCAGGTGAAACATGTTTGGTTTTCTGTTGTCTTGACAGAGCCCCCCTAACTTCTTGCGGGCGTCTGCCCTGGCAGAGCATGTGAAACCAGTGGTTGTCATCCCCGAGGAGGCCCCTGAAGATGAAGAACCAGAAAATTTAATCGAGATCAGTACGGCTCCTCCAGTGGAACAGCAGGTGGGAGCTCAGAGATTCTTCTCAGGGGTGTGTTGGAAAGGCAAGAAAACCAAAGTCTGTCTAGAGTGCTAAAAGTCTGTGTTAATCTCCAGTCCAAGGCACTGAACACTAGGAGCGTTGCTTAAAATTGGAGTGAGCCACATGCTTCTTTGCACTCCGTACAGTAACTTCTGCAGTATTTCCGGAAATCTGTGTAGCTGTGCTGAAGTCTTGGCCTTGTTAGTTTCCCTGGACAACCTTGGTCGGGACTCTTCCTCTCCTCCCACATGGCTGCCTGCTCCTTGTTTTGAACAGCTGGTTACAGCTGAGGCTAGGCATCATTCTGTATAATATGGCTGGGCTGGGTGTCAGGATTTGGGAAGGGCAGGGAAGTTGATGGCAGCATGGGATGCAGACTCAGGGATTTAGAAAGCTCCTTGCCTTCTAATTTGGACACTGATGTTTAACGATGTTTTCAAGGACCATGGGGATATTTTTTTCACATCATTGCAATCTGAGAGCCTTGGTTTGTCATGGAAGCTGTTGGGGTGGATGAGCCTCAGTAGGGAGTAAGTGGCATGAATTGGGCTCTCCCACAGCCAGGATATTGGGCTTCTTGCAGCTGTTGTCTCTGGCTTTACTGACCACTTGTGTGCAAAACAAATTAACCTGGCCACCTTCCCAGACTTTCTGTGACTGGTTTCCAGGTGACCGAGGCCTAATCTGACTTAGGCCAACCCCTGTCAGACACTTTGAAGGGCTGAGCCTAACTTGGGTGCCATCTCTCTTTTGCAGAACGTGTCGGATATATTTGAACAGACCTTCGGCCCCCGCAATGGCGTTCGGGATGACAGGTGAGGGGGATGGTGGTCAGCTGATGCTAGGAGGGAGCTGCTGCTTTCTGGGTTAGTAACAAGGCTCATTCTTTATTCCCAGGGATCTCCAAATTGAAAACCTAAAGAAAGAAGTGGACTTGCTTCGGGCTGAGCTAGAGAAAATTAAACTGGAGGTAAAGCCTGGCGCTGCGGTGAGCTGGGGTGGAGGAGGAAGAACCCACTTCCTGTCCCCTGCCACTGCACTGTGTCCTCTCATGTTAGAACTTTCCGGATTACCACAGCTGCATGACAGGCCTGGAATCCATTTGATGAATATTGTCACCAGTTGGGTGTCTCAATGTACTGGGGAGAAGAGAATTTTGCTTTTAGAAAAATATATTCCTCTCCAGTTGGATCTAGTGGCCATTCCCAGAGATCCTATGTCAGATTGTGCGTGTTAGCATATTAGCTGAGGACTTCACAGACCAATGTAGACTTTGAGGAATCCAGGGCAGGCCATTGTCAGAGTCATTATCAAAGCCGCTCCTAGCACTCTGGAGTGCCTGGTCTCCAGCCCTGTGCTCAGTCTGTGCCAGGCTCGCTGAATCGGGTGGGTAACTGCAGGTGCCTGTGTCTGTAGGCTCAGCGGTACATCACGCAGCTCAAGGCCCAGATCAACAGCCTGGAGGCTGAGCTGGAGGAGCAACGGAAACAAAAGCAGAAAGCTCTGGTGGATAACGAACAGCTCCGGGATGAGGTGGAGCGACTGCAGAGGGCACAGCTGGAGAGCAGCCGAACGCAGGGGCTTTACGTTGAGGCTGAAAGTAGGTGACAGCGTCAGAGACTCCAGAGAGAGAAGGAGAGTGTGAGCCGAGGGGCCTAGAACTTAAATAAACCTTGGATGCCCATGGGTGGCTGAATCCAGGGCTGTGGTGTTGGGTCTGTGCCTTGCGGAGAGGATGTTCCCTGTAGCCATTCATTGCTCGGTTAGGAACAGCTCCAAACCCGGCCGTGTCACTATGAGGAGCTGCAGTGTGTTTGACCAGATATTTTGAAGGGAAATGCCATTAGCTGCTAATGTCAAAGTGATGGAAACAAACTGGCTCGAACTGCTTAAGAGGATGCCCCTGTGTTTAGCAACTAGCCTCTGCTGTTCCTTTCCCCTGTGTGTGTGAGTCGCTGTGGGTTAGAAGGTTGGTTAGTACTGAATCACCAGGGTGCAGAGCCTGGAGTTCCTGGGTGTAACAGACACTGGGAATGTTCTTGTCTCTGCCAGAGAAAGCCAGCGCCACGGAAATGCGCTACGCCAAGCTGAAAGAGAAACACAGCGAGCTCATCAACACGCACGCAGAGCTGCTGCGAAAGGTGAGGGCTGGCTCGTGTGGCTACAGGAGCGCTAGGGCTTTAGCGGAGCCCGAGGGCGTCACAGAAATCAGCTTGTATATTTTTCTCTCCCTGTTCCACTCCCCTGCTGCCACTGCCTGTCTAGCCCTGGCCTCTTTTCTGTCTGTCCCTGCAGCCTCGACACTGTTAATTCAAGACCCCCTTCCTGCCATCTGCAGTCTGTCTACATCTCTCCATGACCCCTTTATCTTTTCTCGGGCCTGTCAGTTTCTTTCTTTCTGTTACCTGCAGCATTTTGGGATATGTACTTTGTATGAAAGGTGCTGTCCAAAATACAGATCCTGCCAGGGCTCATTGGCCTGTAAAGAGGTGGAAGGATCGAATGAGGAATTTGGAAACTGGAATTTGAATTGACTGGATTGAATGAGGCATGAAATGCTTTCCACCCTAGCAGTGGTGCTTGGATGTTCCCCATCCCCGCCCCTCACACACAAACACCCCAATATACCAAAACAACTCTCCAATCCTCCTCTCTTGTGCTCAGAATGCAGATACTGCCAAGCAACTAACAGTGACGCAGCAGAGCCAGGAAGAAGTGGCTCGTGTCAAAGAGCAGCTGGCGTTTCAGATGGAGCAGGTGAAGCGGGAGTCAGAGATGAAGGTATGTCTACTCCTGCCCAAAGCTCTGCCCTGGTTTTGACCAAAATAGCCTTGAGGGCTGATCTTGTTCCTGCAGGAATGAATGTGCACGTGTTTGTACCTGAAAAAATTGTGTGAAGAGCTATGTTGCTCCTACACATGCAGGCATCTTCGCTGGTTTGGCAGCCACAAAATAAGAGGCTGCGTTGAGATCAAGTGATCGTCTCTGGCCTGATTTCTCTGAGGTGCTGAGCACCTGCAGCACCTCAGCAGCCTGCCCTGAACCTTGAGGTCAATGGAAGCTGGGAGCGCTCAGCAGCTCTGAAAAATCAGCCCCTGGCATTTGTATTTTCCAGCACAGCTGCCTGAATGAATGGGACTGAAATTCCCCAAGCCTAGCCCATGGCGACTAGCCCATGGCGTGTGTGATGGATGCACAGTCGAGTACTCATCCTTGTGTCCGGTACATAGCCTGCCCTCTGCCTTCAGGGGCAATTAGTGATTCACACCCTTCCTAACAACCTGGGTTTGCATCACTCAGGTTGTTGCCACCCAGATTCCTTGGCAGTCAGGTGGTTTATAGGCACATTTCACCCACATCTCCTCCAGAGTCATTGTCCATCTGTCCATGAAATCTCCAGGGTGGGTCTAAATTTTCAGACGTGACTAAAGATTATGGGAGCCCAGCTAGGCACTCTTAAGGGGCCTGGTATTCAGAACATGCTGAGGTCTCAGATAAAATCCCTAGTCACTTCTGGAAAATGTAAGCTCCTGTTTCTTTAAGCAGTTGGGCTGCCCTGCCCGTGGCCCACTGGGTTGCAGAGCTGTAGAAAGCCATTGTCTAAGTGGGCACAGAAGTAAAACTGGAGAGCTATCCTGATTCCTTCTCTGATGCCCGTCTGTCTGCAAATGTAGCTTGAAGACCAGACCTTGCAGATGGAGCAGCTGAAGAGAGAACTGGAAGCCAAGAAAGAAGAGCTGACCCAGATTCAGAGTTCGCTCAGCCATTCCAAGCAGGTACATGGCCCAGATGGTAGGAACGTGCCCACAAAGGGGACTGCTTTTTCGAGGTGCTGAGCACCCCTGGGAATTGGACTCCAAGCAGAATCGTGCCTGTAAGAGAGTGCTCACTGCTGCATTTCAACTGTGAGGGACTTTCTGGCATCCTTGTGACAGGCTGGAGAAGGAAATGAAGGATGCCTGCCTCTGTGTGTTTGTGTAGATGTCCACACAATACATTGGCAGACTTCCCGCTCCTCTTAGGCAGCATTTCAGACCCACAGGGCACCAGGCAACTGCTCCCACTCAGATCCTGGAGATCTCCTCTCCTCCTCCCCACGCTCATTAAAACCAGGTTCTCTGAGTGCACGATCCACCAGGTGGTGACCTGAATATACTGCAGAGGCTATGCAGGCTGTCAATGGACTTCAGCTTTCAGAATTGGAGTTATAAGGAACATGGATAAACCGTGAGAGCTTCACCCTTGTGCCAACCCCTCTATTGCGAATAAAAGGGCTGAAATGGCATAAAGGGGCCCTAAAAGGTCCCTCTCCCTCCAGGGGCGGAGTTCCACAGCACAGTCCTGTGTAGGACAGCTACAGGGCTCCTTCCTGAGCCCCCTTTGCAAGTCTCAGCAGAGTGGGCCTGGGTTGAGGTACAGCATGAGGCAGCCCAGGGAGTCTGCTGTAACTTAGACCCCCCCCAGGACCGTCCCAAGTTACAGCGGAGGCCAGGCCAGCCCTGGAGCAGCCCAGGATTCAGAGGTCACAAAGGTGACGTAAAGCTACGATAGGCTGACTCGCCTTGGTCTGGGAGTTCTGTGCTGCACCTTTGAGGTGAGCAGCACAGAATCTCCCCCCAGATGCTGTATGGGGAGGCGCTGGCTCGGCGGATTCATCATGGGCTATACATCTTTTATGTCCAGGTCCCTGACTCCAGTGGCTGTGGCTGGCTGTCCAGTGGCCTGTGTGTAAATGAATTTGGTGGGTCCCAGGCCCGTTCCCACTTGGTGCACGTCCTCTTCACGGAAGCCACCACTGAACTTGGTGCTAACTAGTTGAGAGGCCAAGGCCATGGTGATCTCACGCCACCTCCTGTGCTGCTCTCTCCAGGAGAACAGTCTGAGGCCAGCTTGCCCTGCTGCTGGATAACAGGAGGGTTCCCTCATTGCTTTCTAAATTCCTTCCCAGATCTTTAGAAGGACAAGAATCCCCCATGGCTGGCTGGCCAGGCTGGCATCGGTTGTCATGCGGGTTAGTTGGTACCTGGTGCCTAGTGGAGCAGGCAGAGATTTGTGCTGAGGGCTTGGATTGTGTGTGAGTAGTTTTGAGACCCTGGCTCTTCCCCTTTGTTTTCAGGCTGGCTCCGAGCTCCACTCTCAGGTGGAAGCCCTGCATGCTGAAAAGGACTCGCTGAGGAAGTCGGTGAGCGAGAAGGAGTGTGAGCTGCTGTCTGTAAAGGGCCTGATTCAGGAGAAGGAGCTGCTGTTGAACCAGGAGGCAGAGAGGAGTGCTAAAGAAATCAGGGAGCTGCAGGAGAAACTCATGGAAAAGGTACTGGGGAGAAAAGTTTAGGGTCTCAGGGCAGAAGCCCCTTTCCCAAGCATCCCTCGGAACCTGCTGGGGCCTCGAGTGACGCGCATGCAGAGAAAAGAGCCAGGCCAGGAGGCTTAGCTAATGTGGAATGAATCTATCTAATGCCAAAGAAATCACTTTGTGGTCAGACTGCATATGTCACATGGCTGACGTGGCAAACCCCTTACAGCCTGAATGGTCACTTGCAGTGACACAGCTTCTCTCATGGGCAGACCTCCAGGTGATTTGCAGCCAGCAATAAACAAAGCCCCTCCACATCTCTGCCCATCTGGGAGTGTATTGCCCAGCGGTCAGAGCAGTGAACTGGGAGTTTGTTCTTGACTCTGCCATTAATTTGGTCTTCGTATGATCCTGCAATGAAAGGCCATCTTTGCCTCCTGAATATCCCCAAGATCCACTGGCCCCATGCTGGATAACCCCCTGGCCTGCTGAAGCCCGTTTCTCATTCCCTCTTCTGGACTGTAGCGTAGTGTGGCTGCCGTGTGGGTGAGGGGCAGGAGTGGGAGGGAAGAGGGGCTCCAGCCTGAGCCCAAACATCTACATTGCAATTAAACAGCCCCTTAGCCTGAACCCTGTGAGCCCGAGGCAGCTGGCACGGGCCAGCTGCGGGGTTTTAATTGCAGTGTAGACATACCCTAGATTCTCTTTTGGGCTCTGCTAGAGACTCCCTGTGTTGCTCTGGGCAAGTCACTTTACCTCTTCTCCTCAGTTTCCCCATCTGTGAAATGGAGGTAATACTTCCCACCAGCCTCTGGAGCACACTCTGTAAAGCCCACTGAGACCCTGGGAGGAAGGGCACTGCAGATGGGAAATGATTATTGCAGAGGTGGACAGCTGCAGGCTGTGAGGACTCCGAGACCCTGCAGCATGTGTAATGTCGTTTGTTTACAACCCACAGAAAAACCAGGAGCAGAGCCTCCAGCAGAAGCTTCTGGATGACCAGTTTGGTATGCTCCAGGGGACGGTGAAGGAGGCAGAGAACATCATCCAAGACGCCATTGCCAAGCTGGACGACCCCTTGCACATCCGATGCACCAGCTCTCCAGGTAAGGAGCAGTTCGGCCGACGGCTGTTGGCAACCAGGGAGAGCCGAGCTTTGCAGATGCAAGCTGGTTCTGTGCCTTCTTCCTGGCAGGTGGGTGATGCTGCCTCATAAGTCTCCCTGGCACTGTCTTCTTGGCTAAATATTGAGCCTGAGGGGTTCTGGGCTCTTTGGCTTTCTCTGGGGTGAATTATCTGCGACATAGAATTTTCCTTCTTTCGTGAGTCAGACCCTAATACTGCTTGAACGCACCCTTTGGCTTAGTCAGCTGGACACCTGTTGGAGTACGAGGAGCGGGAAGATCCCCTCTAGAAGGGACAGGTAATGCTGATCCCACCCTCGGCCCCCATCTGGCCAGCCGAGCCGTGGCAGAACAGCTTGTTAGCGCTGATTTCTGTGCCCTTGTGGGTGTCCAGGTTTAGATGCCGGGCTCAGATGCAGGTCTGGAAATGGTTCTTCGTGCCGAATTGCTGCAGGGCTTTCTGAACCAGGGGGCTCAGGTCAGCAGCAGCTTGGTCATGGCTGAAGGAGTGTTGGGCTTCATAAACAGGAGGCATCTCAAAGTAAGTGTAGCACTCAAAAGGCCCCCGGTTGGATGGCGACTCCTTGCTCAGTACTTGGAGGTATTCTCTTACTAAAGCAGTCAAACTAGGACAGCATGGCCCGTAAAGCCAGGAACAGGTTAATTCTCCTGATGGGCGCCTCGCTGCAACATCCAGACCCTCCAGAGCTTTGGGCTGTTTAGACAGGTACGTGGCCTTGTTCAGGCCCATGTCCCACGTAATCCCCTCCTCACCTTCACTTGACCCTTGGTGTCTTTGCAGATTACCTCATCAGCCGGGCGCAGGCAGCCCTGGAGTCTGTGAACTCCTTGGAGAATGGGCACGGGCAGTATGTGACCAACATGACAGGTAAAGGTGCCTGGGCTGTGAGTCTGGATCGGAAGCTGGCAGCGAGGCCAGTCCAGCAGGAGAGCATGTCTGAAATGGGCAGACGAGGAAGTGTGGGCGGGGTCGCTGCAATTTGGTCCAGACCTGAACAGTTCTGTGTGCTTAATGTGTCTGTGAAATCCGTGGTGTGTAAATAAAGAAATAAATCGCATGGTGACGGGCCATGTTCAATACCCTGGAGTGCTGAGAGGCTGGGCTCCCTGCCTGGGAGGGAGGAGGTGGGGGAGTTGGTCATTGCGAGCGCTGGAAACTTTCTGGTTGTGGGTGGGTTGGGGAGTGTGGGATGTGATGGCCCTGCGCTGTCATTTCTGCGAGTCCAGAGCTCTAACAGGCGCATTTTAATACATGCACATGAATTAACGAATGAGGCTTTTCTTGTGTTCAGGGTATTCAAGTCCCAACCTCTCTGTCTGGGAGCTAAGGATTAGTGTTCCCAGATTGGAGGACGCTGAGACTTGGAGGGATTAAGGCCAAAATTGTTCAGCCTCCTAAATTCATATTTAGGCTCCCACGGGTGGGATTTCCGAAGGGAGCCGAGTGACTTAGGTGCAGACATCCCTTTGGCCTCTGCACGAACAGGAGCCTGATATCAAGGCTGGCCAGGGTGATTTTACGCAGGGTCACCCAGGAGTCAGTGCTGGAGCTCGGACTAGGGTACAGGAGTCCTGGCTCCCAGGACTGTGCGTGGACTGCTCTGCGCTCGTCAGGCAGTTACCGATTCCCCATGTGTCCCAGCTCTGAGCATTGGTGCTTCGGACACTGCTCTGGGGGTCGCTGACAAACGCTTGGTGTAGGAGAGGAGAAGGGCGAGCCGATGGCCAGCAAGCAGGCAACTTCCCACCTAGAATGATCCCTGAAATGTTTCGCTGGTGCAGGGACCTTTGCGTGAGAGCATCGGTGTCCAGTGCTCACCCTGCAGCCTGTCTCTCTTTGTTTCTATAGATGCCACTGGGTTGGTGGCGGCCCTGGCCCAGTTTGCTCACTTGACCGCCGACACCATCGTGAATGGCAGTGCCACGTCCCACATGGCACCCACTGACCATGCCGACAGTGAGTAACGAACCCAAAACCTGCTTCAGGTGCTTTCAAAAACCCTGGCGCAGTTAGGACTGGCACCAGGCAGGCAGCCCTGTGTCCTGTTTACTCCCAGGGCAGCCACGGTGTAGCCTGGGCCAGTGCAGGATCCCCTCACTGCCCTGCTGAGGTGCCTTCAGCCTGCTGTGTGAGATTGCCCTAGTGGGAACAGGGGACTTCCAGTCAGGCCTTGGTCTCTCTGCCAGCCTGGTGCCCTCTAGTGTCCTTTAGTGCCAAAGGTGCTGGTAGCTTGTGTGATGCAGACACTGAACTGAGACCCAACCAGCTAAGATATCTAATGCCTTGTAGTGACAAGTTCACGGGCTCTCCTCTGCTCTCAACACCTGCCCAGATTTCCAGCTTCACTTAATCAGCAGATGCCAGAGGTTGGTGCAGGTTTGAAAACAACTCACTCCCCATGTGCCTCTGGGCCCCCCGCAACCCACATGGAATGCGGCAGTGTGGCAGGGCCCACTGTTGCTATCGGTACCTGGCTGATGGAAAGAGGATGTGCACGTGCAGCCGGTACTTTCTTGTGCCGCTGCAGCCCTAGCACGGTGAGGGGCACATCTGATGATGAGCAGGACGGTTCGTGTCTGCTGGAGGGGTTTTGAGTGACTCACTACGTAGTGGTTAGGGCTGGGGAGAGCAGCTCTGACTAAGTGCCTCTCTACGGTTACTAAATGTGGTGCAGGCTTCAGCAGATCTTCCTTTCTGTTGTCCAGACTTGCACTAATTGAATGTTACGGGCAATCTTCCTTCTTTGCCAGGGATAAATGCAAAGCCTTCCCTGAAGCAGGCTGTCCCTTATTTTGTATGACTATAGCACCTAGCTATATCAGCACTGCACTGTGCAAACGTGTAGTGAGAGAGTCCCTGCCCCAGAGAGCTTCCTTTTGAATTAGACAAGATGGACAAAGAGTGGACAAGAAAACAGACCCAGAGAGACAATGTGACTTGCCGAAGGACACACAGCGAGTTAGTGGCACAGCCACCCATGTCTTCCAAGCACCAGTCCAGTGCTCTGGCTACTAGACCACACTACCTCCCTATTTCCTGCCTCACCTTGTTTGTTCACCTGACTCTCTCCTAGGGCTAGTGGTTTTTCCTGTTGTTTATTTTCTCTTCTCCACTGTAATACTTGGCACTAAGATCACACTCTTCAAAGCATTTTACAAATGTTGCTTAACCCACCCAGCGTGTCTGAGGAAGAAGCCACAGAGGGAGTCAGTGTGTCAATGTGAGGATTAGAACTCAGGACCGCCTGGCCCCCAGTCCTGTGCTTGGACCACTAGACCATACACCCCTCATGCAAAGGAAACAAACTGCCTGCATATTTTTTAATCCTTTGCCGTAACTGAGATTCTTTCTCCTGTCAGAATTAACTGAAACCTGCAGGGACTGTGGGCATCAGAGTCTGGGGTATCTGAACGAGCTGAAGGATAAGCAGTTGCTGAGACAGGCAAACCTGGAGGACGTGAGGAGAACTCTACAGGGCATCCTTCAACTGGGCCAGGTAGGGGGCGATCCTCAGAGTGGGGATACACTCGTGGAGGAGCACTTCATCTTAGACACACATCGTCTTGGGACAAATCCACCCTGAGTGTAACTCCATCCAATCCAGAGGAGCCACACCAGGAAAGGATTTGACCCACTGGGGCCGAGACATGCAAGTAGGAGGACGTTCAGATGATTCAGATGGAAACGAAATAGCGTCCGCAAGTGGCGCCCCATGGCTTCCTCTGCCATTGTTGACTTGCATGGCAGACCCAGGTGGTTTCCTGGCTTCTATTTATAGCAGCAAAGTTAAGCCGTTGCTCTGCAGGGATGTGGCTTCTTCTGGCTAGCGATGAGTGCAGATTAGTGCTTAGCAGCCAGGAGCTTAACACCTTTCACTTTTTTCTGTTGCGGGAAAGTTCCAGCTTGTTATAGCTGAGGCTGGGGACTGGCTTGAGTTTTAGACTTGGCATTTTTACCTTCTTCAGAAATGACTATTCCAGGTCCCAGAACATCTCCCTCCTCAAGTCTCATCCTGATGGGCATTTGCTCTTGGTGCCACCAGCCGGCCCCCAAAGGATCCCACCATTGTGTCTTAGACTGGCAGGCAATTATGCATTCGCTGTGGTGAGCGCTAGCATGAGGGACTTGCTTCTCTTCCATCCATGGCTGCCCCTCCCTCCTCGCTACTCTGCACCATAAATCCAGAGCTGTGATGTATTCCAACCTCCCTTACTCCCTTAGTCCGTCACCGCTTTCTTCTTGCTCTGTGTTTAAACCCCCTTTCATTTATTTTTGTTGCAGTCACGGAGCAGGAGTTCTGTGTTTGTATTTGGTAACACTTTAAAAGCCAAGTGTGTATTGAATTATTGTCCAGCATTCCAAGCCCCGGCTGGAAAAAGGAAACTTTCTTTTGGAATTGATTTCATGTCTCATTCTTTATGATCTTATCTAGCTATTAATGTGGAACAAATGACTATATTTTTCTTTTTAGATTCAAAAAACAAACTTCAAATGAACGTAATGTTGGGGAAGGCATCGCTGAGAGCCTGGAGCCTTGACACATTAATTCTATTTGTATTTTTGTAGCACCCACCTTCCTTATGTAGGAGCAGGCTCCGTTGTGCTGGGGGCTGTACAAGTGCAGATTGGGGGACAATCCTGACCTAAGATCTAATTTGAATCTCTCTCTCCTGTACATTTGGGTTCTGCAGGAACTTGATCAAAGTCCAATATCTCAATTTTTGTATTTGATTTTTTTTTAAATTCCCCATGTGCTTTATTTTAATTCCAGGAGCCATTTATAGGGGTTGAAATAACATGATTGTGGGTAGCATTTCAGTGGAAATACCCTTAGACCAGATCAGGTTATTTTAGCCCAGTAAGTGGCTCCCTGAAACAGTGAAAAATTTGCAAACCCACATACACCCTCCTGCCCCAAAATTGCCACTAGCATTATACAGTAATATGCTACTAACTTATAGTACAATGAGCAATTCTGCCTTCCGCGTGCTCTGAAAAGCTACCGCAGCACTCCTGTTGGCTGAGTGCAGGTCTGTCCCTGTTTTTGGAGTGTTTTCTTTAAATGAAAAATCAAACTTCCTTTATGACCCTTTGACCCTCTCTGAGATTCCTCTGATATATTTACTGCTAGACTCTGGTTCATCTGGATCATCCCCAGCTCTTCATCGCTGTGGAGAGTTTTGTTCTTGGGGTTTTGCTCTTTCCAGGCCAAAGAGAGATTCTTGCTAGTTGTTTGTTTGAAATCTTTGGGAAAGTTTTTATCCTGGCACCTGATTTCACACTGGCTCGTTGCTTTCTTCCCTTTGCCAGGAGTTGAGACCTAAAAGCTTAGACATCAAGCAAGAAGAGCTGGGCGATATGGTTGATAAGGAAATGTCCTCCACCTCAGCAGCTATTGAAGATGCTGTCAGAAGGATAGAGGTGAGGTGAAGACTGTGGACTCTGTGTCTAGCAGAGAAAAATCGGAAATCCTGGCCTGAGTCCCAATAGAGCTGCGTGTCTGTCACACTCTGAGTCAAGGCCCCCGAGGCAGACAGGGATCCAGAATTCTCAGACCTGACCACGTCAGTTCATTTGACAGGATCTCATGAAAGGAAACCCTCTTCCTTTATTTTTCCTACCACGGCCAATCAAGTGGCAGTTTTTAACCACCTCTTCCTGTCTTCTCAACAGGAGATGATGAATCAGGCCCGAAATAAAAGCTCTGGCGTTAAACTGGAAGTGAACGAGAGGTGAGTAAAAAGCATCAACTAAGGAGAGTTAGCACGTATGGGATCTGGAGTTTCTCTTTTTGAGGGGAAGAGCTATTAATGAGGACATAGCTCTCTTCAAATGAAGCCGTCTGTGTAGTGGTGTCTCTGTTGACAAGCCTGCCTTTCATGTGCCTTGTACCATCACCAACAGCAGCACTGTTGGATTTCTTATGTTCAAGCAAAATGTTATCTCGTGCAGAGTGGGGAAAAAGCATGTCCCCAATATAACATGCTGGGCTAAAATGTATTTTACTGGAAAACTACACGTACTGTACATTGCTGCATCTGATTTGAAGCTGTTTTCTAGGCTCCCTCAAACCAGGTTCCCCTTGATCTGGTTTAATTTCCATTTTATTTTAATCACACGGAAGATGTTCCTTCAGTCAAACTTGCTAAATATTTTGTCCTTGTTTCCAACAGAATTTTGAACTCCTGCACTGATCTGATGAAGGTCGGTACTTCTGATATTAAACCTACATTACAATTCCTGGAAATATGTGGTGTAACTTAAAATTCTTGGCTGAGCAATCGCTCTTTATAAAATCCTTGTAAAACAATGGAGTCTGCTTTGATTTGTTTCAGGCAATTAGGCTTCTCGTAATGACATCCACCAACCTACAGAAGGAGATTGTCGAAAGTGGAAGGGTAAGGCTCACTTTGGGATCATACAGCCACTCTTCTTTGTGGGTTGACATGAAATATTGGAGGAATTTTTTTCAAAAATTGCTCGACTTGGGCAAACATTAACCTAACGTCACAGTTTCTAAACAGACTGCACACTATGAAACGTGGGGTGTTTATTGAAAAAGGCATCCATAACCTGTGCTTATAGGAGATGTTTGCGCTCATCTTAACAAGCCTGGTCAATGTACAGAGGATGATGACGACTCAATCCAGTCTATTTTAAACTGAAGTCAAAATTTTCAGTCCTGGGGGGGCCTAGAATTATAGATTTAGGCATTTAAGTGAATGTGACCTGATTTGTCAGAGATGTGGCGAGCCTGCAGCTCCCACTGACTTTGGGCACAGCACTTCTGCAAATTGAGCCACTTCTGGGTAGGTGCCTGGATATGGATTTAGGCACCTCATGTTTTTGGGAAAATTTCACCTGCATGTTCTATGTTTTGGGTCGCATAAGTTTGTTTGACCACGGTGCCCTGGGACATGCTGTGTATGGTATATTCAAGGGAGCTGAAACTTTTAAGAACAATTTGAAAATGTGACATCTATTTTGATATGATGATTGCTTATTTAGAAACTGATGCAAAGTGTGTCCTATTAAATGCAACCTAACATTTTCGTGACAACAGGGGGCAGCAACAACACAAGAATTTTATGCTAAGAACTCCCGTTGGACGGAAGGCTTGATCTCTGCCTCCAAAGCTGTGGGATGGGGAGCCACACAGCTCGTGTAGGTATCTGCGATGCCTGTCGGTTTTAAATAGTCACAGATTGGAAATGTTTCTCAGGCACTGCACAGGAGGTTTCCTTCAGTATGTGCTGCACTATGGGTGTACAGAACCCCTGTATATGCTGTAACCTGTAACCAATGTGCACTCCAGTTTCCTAGCAACTGAATTTAGAGCTGACTAAATAGACTATATACGGTAGGATCCCAGTTCTCTAGATCCAAGCCCCTCAATCAATTTAACAGCTACTGTTGTTTCCCTGTCTGCTGCCCCACCTTCCCCTTGTCGTCGACCCCTAATAATACATATGTTAGATTGTAAGGTTTGTCCCAGAAGAAGGATTTTTGCTTCCTCTTGTTAGCAAATATTGAATACATTTTGGGTGTTACCCCGATTGAAATAGTGGTAATAATGTAGGGCTCAGTCCTGCCAGGAGTCTGAGCTCCATTCTGACCAGCGTGAATGGTAGGATTGCGTCTGTGGGAGAATATTCTACAGCCTAATACATTTCACAGCAAGGAAGTTTTGTTTTCTGATAGCCTGAATCTAGGACCATTCTAATCATCCCCTTCCTCCTTGGTTTTTACACCCTTCAAGTACTTCTAGACTCTGAGGTTTTAGCATGTTTCCTCTATACACGAACCCTTTCAAAGAAAAGCTTTGCAGGCAATTATTTAAAGCCACAGGCAGAGTCTGAAGGATAAATAGCTTTGTACTTCCCTACTTTAAATTTATGTCAGGCTTCTCTGATCAAACTTCACTGTTGATCTATATTCTAGAGAATCTGCAGACAGAGTGGTTCTGCAAACGGGCAAATATGAAGAACTGATCGTCTGCTCCCATGAGATTGCAGCCAGCACAGCCCAGTTGGTGGCTGCATCCAAGGTAAACTTTCGAACAGAAATGCGTAAAAAAGAGGTGAAAGCTGTGACAGGTATCTCCTCTGTTGTTCTGGTGGGGACACAATGTGTGGGGGTCTTGCTCCCTGTCAGAATCAGTGCAGGCTAAGCAAAACTCCCTTTTGGAGAGGAATTATTACTTCATGTTTTTGTTTAAAGTGAGATGTTGAATCCTTCATCTCCAGAAGGGCTGACCTCTGAAAAGAGGATACAAAACCTTCTTGCCTCTCCTTTCGAGCTGACTCTGTAGCAAGAGTTCTGATACTAACACAAAACCCCAGAATAAATAACTGTAGACATCTGTGCTGGAGATTATATATATTCCATTTTCTGCCAGCTTGCCAATGTATATGGACAAAAGAGGTTTTGAAAGGTTAAAAATGATTGATAGGTAGATGGATATTGGGTTATTTTATCTGTGTTGTGACGTCAGTTGATTAAAACTAAAAGTATGTTAAAAGCATGTTTTTATTTTTCACCACTTATGCTTTGTTAGTTCACTTATTTTGGTCACATTAGACAATGAAAATCAACTAGTCAATTTCACACTTGCTTCTAGTACATTTCATCTTCAGGTTCTCATGGACTAGCAGCATGCTGCTGCAGTAATCTTCAAATTAACAACATAAAAAAACAATTTCTAATAACCTTTTAAAAACAAAACCTAGAGGTTGGGCCCAGCCTGCTTGATGCAGTGTCTCTTAAAAATAACCAGAGTCTTTCAAACAAAAGCAAATGATGTCTTGCCCCTTTTCCATTTCCGCAGCTTAGCTGCGTCTTATTTAGTTCTGAGTAGAATCTAAAGAGTTCAGGTTTCCATTCACACACGCATTTGGAAGCATGTTTGCATATATACAAAAAACTGGCATCTCTTTGCATTTCCATCGTGTCTAAGTAACTCTGAAAACACTGGGTTGATCTTTGCAGGTGAAAGCCGATAAGAACAGCAGGAACCTGGGCAAGCTCCAGGAGTGCTCACGCAATGTAAATGAAATGGCTGCCAATGTTGTGGCTTCCACTAAGTCCGGACAAGAGCAGATTGAAGACAAAGGTGAGGTGTAAACAGAGCCTTGGGGATTTAAGTGCAGAAATATATATGACTCTCACATTGACTGCAAGTGTCAGTTCATGTGCATTTCAAATGAGCAGATAATTTATACGCTTTCTGCTAAGCACACGTACAGGGCTGGTGGGAGGAAAATATAAAGGTGGATCAGTGTTAAGTGCTATGGGATTCCCACATTCTGGGGTTTTTGGCTCTTGGCTTGTAGAGACCTATGCCTCTGTTTGGGAAACTCATTCAGTCATTTTTACCATCCATCGATTCTACACCATTGCTCTTACTACAGCCTCCGCAGGGCCATCTTAAGGGCTTTGTCTAGGCACCAAACATTCAGGCAGGCCTGAACTACTGACTGTGAATTACAGGCCCAAATTGCAATGCAGCCAGGAGGAGATGAGTATCGTTATCCTGCAGTCTCACACCAACTACCAGCTGCAATTGTTCCTTAAAACATTTCAGTGATTGAACTTTTTAAAATAATTTTTGGGATAGTTTAGCATTCATTTAATGTGAAATATTCCATAATGGAGACACAATATAGGATGTGATTTCTAATAACTTCCACAGGGACTAGGAGAAAAGTAGCTGTTACAGGATCAAACTTTTCAGTCTTTTCCCATAAATATTTGGGTCCCTTCCAGGGAACTAGTGTGACAGCAGCCATCCTGGCTGACACATTGGGGATCAAACTCCAAAGCTAAAAGTGTGAGCTGCTAGAGATTGATCTAGTTCAAGTCATCATGGCTCTGCGCCTGGGGTTGAGACATACTTGCATCAGCTGTGGATTGGGCACAGAGAAAGGGTCAGTAACACACTCACCAGTGGGTTACACTAGCACATACACTCACTCAGTCCAAACAGGTGGGGAATGTGTCCAGCTGGCTCTGTTCTGTATCGTTGTTGGGACATGATCCTTGTAAGCTACAGGATAACACCCCCCCTCTCTCTCCTCCCACAAGATACTATGGACTTCTCTGGCATGTCGCTAATCAAACTGAAGAAGGAAGAAATGGAGACGCAGGTATGCCACCCCTTGCTCAGAATAGGTAAACAGGGTTAGGTTTGTTTTACTGATCTAGCAAACAGGGTGCTCCCAGCCATCCTCTCGGAACTAGTCTCTGAGAATCTCTGGTATGGATTTAAGCAGACAGTGTTGTGTATCCAGTCTTCAGCAATAAAACAGGACATAACTGACCTTGTTGCCAAAGAGTTCAGTCTCCTAGAATAGGCATATATAGCAGAATGTATTAGCCAAGATTGAATTTGGATGGGACACTGAAGCTGCCTAAAATTCAGCTTGTGGTTCAACAGCAGAAATGTCTTCATCACATCCCCTCCTAAAGCTTACTCTAGGTTAACCTTGTTGTATGGTGATCCTGGTGCAGAATAGCTGCCACTTTCTACCCCAGAAGTGGCTGCATTTCTAGGGTAGGAGATCCCTGTGATACTGTTAAGAGCTTTAGGCCCCACTACAGACCTGGAAAAGAACATCGAGAGCGTCATAAACCATAATGTGATGGGAGAATGGTCTCTGTCTCTGACTGCTGTTGCCTGACTAGAGGGATCATAGTAGGGTGCACCCAGCACTTGGGGTTAGAGAGTAAAGGGCTTCTTGTTATGCAGGTGAAGGTGCTGGAACTAGAGAAGAAGTTGGAGAACGAGCGAATTCGTCTCGGCGAGCTGAGGAAGAAGCATTATGCTTTGGCTGGAGTGTATGAAGACCCAGATGAGGGGGAGGGGAAACCAGCTGTGGTGCCAAGGCGGAGCATCTTGAAGAAGCCACCACTGGCTCAGAAACCTGCCTACCCCTTAAAACAGGACTGTGAGGTATTCGCTCTGATCCATTCCCCTTCAGCTAACTAAACACCCCTGGTGGTTGCTATGTCTTATTTATCCTTGTTTGACAAGACACAGCCAAAGGAAGCAACGGGCTTGCGGCTACACAGCGAGTCAGTGGCAGAGCTGGAATTAGAACATGGGAATTGCAGTTCCCAGAGCTGAGCCCAGTCCAACACCCTGTCTGCTGCATGCCCTCAGTGCTTTCAGCATGAATAGTCCCCAATGCACTTCAATCCATAAACCGGTGGGATTCATACAAATAAAGGCCTCTGTGTGTGTGTGTGTGTGTGTCTGTCTGTCTGTCTCAATTTGCCTCTGTCAGTCCTGCCACCTAGCCAGGAATTCTGACGCGGGAGAAATGAAGCAGCAGTGCACCTGCCCTCTGGGAGACCAGTGAATGATTATTTATACCTAGTGCAGAGGTGGGCTAGGTGGGTCTTAGAGATGGAAGTAGGTAGGTCCCTGCCCCACACAACCTACAGTCAAGTTTCAGACAAAGGGCAGAGAGTTCCCTTTGTGATGATGGTTATTGCGGTTCAGAGAATGGGGCAGGAGTGCATGTTGACAGCTCTTTCACTATTGCTTTGGCGAAAGGACCCAGCTGTGGTGGTTGCCATTCGCACTGGTGATGATGATGCCTTTTACCAATGGAACTGATTAATGTTTTTTTTCCACATTGCATTTTTAGCTGGAGCAGCACGATGGCATTTTTCAGGCCCACATTGTAAATTTCTAGGGGGATGCAGAAGTTGATTCAGCACAAAAGGAAGAGGAGGCGTGGGCTGCTGCATTCGCCTTCCAGCTGCAGTACACTTCATCTTGGTGGCGAGGGCTAGGATTCCTGCTAGGCTCGGACGGTGCAGGCACCATGTTTCCCCTCACAGGGAGTCTAGGAAGAGCTCCACGTACCATGATGTAGGCATTCCAAAGCTGTTTTATCTGTGTTTTAAACAGATACTAACTGGATTAACCCGAGAATTGCCTTCAAGCTGGCAGGCTGTTGTTGATCGGCTGGTTCTCCTGACTGCCACATGTGAAGAATAACATGACTTTACACTTTACAGTTACTGTCGTTTACTAAAGCAATGCTAACGATGTCATGTGGCACATCAGTTATACAGAAAGCGATTGGAGCAGCTCTCCTAGTTGATTTTTTTTTAATTTATCAGCAATAGGAATCTTAAGTAAATGTAGGTGTAGCTCACTACTGTAGTGCACAAACTTTAAGGAAATGTGAAATGTTTTTAAAGTAGGAAGTTGCTCTTTTCTTGCAGCCGTTTGCTTTAACAATGTGGCAGGTTGGGAAAGGGTAATGGATGTCTCTGCATGAGTAAGTACTCAAAGGAAGAGGCATCATTTAGTTTTTAAACTGTCAATGTTTTTAAAGGAACAGGGCTTATACAGGGGAGAACTAGTTAATCTATATGATGGCAATAAGGGTGCAAACTTTTTTCTTATTAATGGATCAAGGTCAGGGGAATAGTTTCACTGTTTATAGTTAGGATAATTATCAGAAGTAAGCACGCTTGGTGTACAATATCAATGTAATAATTATTGGTAGAAAGTCTGCAGCAATAAGAAATTTTGGGAAGATGTTAATTTAAAGAGACACTGTTGGTTTAAATACAATAAAAATTCCTTCCCCTGAGTTCCTAGTAACATTTAGTTTTGAGAACATTTTATTTAAATAATATATATATTTTGCCTTTCTTGGTGTTTATGGACCATAGTCAGGTTCACTATAGCGCATTGTAGATCTCTTTTGTGAAGTCAGTTTCAGGTCCTGGGTCTCATGCCCTAGCCCAGTGCTGCACTGGTGGGAAATGTTTTAGACTGCAGTGTCTCCCTGGCACTAGGAAGTGATGTATATAGGAATATGTGACTGCTCTTCAGTACAGAATGCTTAGGGAGAGCCTAGAACAGGCTTCAACTCCCACTTCCCATCCTGTTTGTTCTCTACTGTGGGGGAGAGGTCACTGGCACATTGCCACATCAGGCTTCTAAACTGGAAGTGTGGTTGTCTTCATGCATTGTTTGATCAGCAGCATAGAGCCATGCACCGGCCTTTTTTCCCCCCACACCAGTGATTTGGTACTTCGCCTCCTCCCCTGCTGAGAGCATGGCACAGGCAATATCATGGTCTGATAGTGTACTGCAGGGGGAGTCAGTAGGCAAACCACTAACCAAATGTGGACTGCTAGACACTTTTGAACAGACCCTGAAATCTTTACTTATGGTTACTGCAGTGTGAAAAAGTGTTTCTCTGGAGTCTGGACCTTGACTATTCATTGACTAACATACAGCAGGAGTCTATTTTTAGTCAAATGAATTGTCTCAATATCAGAGCTTAAATTCAGCTGGAGAAGAGCTCCAGGAAATACTCAATGAGGATTTAAGCCCTGTACTCAGCATTTCAAATGCTGTTAATTTATGCAGCAATACACCCCAGGTTGAAAATGTTGGCTGCTCTGTCTTCTGAAACCACTTTTTACTTCCAGGATAGTGAGTTTTGTCACTTCAAGACTTCAGTTATCAGAAATCTTGGTTCTGAATGGTCAGATTTCTGATAACTGAAGTGAATCCAGGTGACAACTAGGCCTGTCACTGCACCCTACCCCAGTTAATTGAAGGTATGTCCATGTAGACAACCACACCACAAGTCACTTCTAAAGGTAGTACTGACATGTAGTCTACAACAGTTGCTTGCTATCAACTTTTCAGTGTGAAGCAAGACTACATGCTGGAACTCTCACAGCAAAAGGAGAACTGAAGACTTGTAACTGTTTTTATACTGAAATCTGTTTGTTATATTTTAGTAGCAGGAAAGCTTGGTTTTGTACTCTTTTGTAAATCTCAAACAAGCAATAAAATGTGTTCCTCAATCTAATATATCTCTATTATAAATTGTGGCAGGTAAGAGGGAACCGTTTTAACAAAGGGGCAGGTTCTGCGAATGAGTCAAGTTAATGCAGATAACAGCTAAGTTTTGGATGGGGTTTATGATTAAGGAAGTATTCTTGAATACCAAGTTTTTGTTCACACTTTTCCCCCCTCTGTTCAATTATTTTTAGCGTTGGAAATGGCAATTGGCCCTTCTTAAAACACTGCAGCTGGTTGGGACTGTCTGGTTTGCACAGAAAGCCCGCTCCTGATCACATGCACCTAAACAACCATTAATGTTTAGTAAATATTCATATCCCTCAAAAGAGACTAGCACATCCCAGTCCCCCAGATAAGTATCAGTCTCTGCCTTGCCTTGCCCTGAACTTTTGTCTGGGTGGAGGTGAGGCAGCACCAGGACGGAGCAGCTGATACTTGCTTGAGCTAGCTCATTTCCTTGCCTTTCCTAACTGGACACATCTCCTCTTTGCTTCTGGCTCAGGGGCTGAGCGCTTAGGAGCATCTTTGAAGGACAAATATTTAGGGAGACAGCAGAGGATTGTCAGGACATGGAGAGAAGATGCTTAAGGGAGAGGGGAAGGGTAGCTGTAAGAGTTACTGCTGGAAATCTCACATGGAGGGGGCTCTCAGCCTGTTCCCCGTCGATTAAGGGGCACTGGCTACAGGTTACCCCCTCACATTGGAAACAGGGAACTGATGGGCACCTTTAGGTGAAAGTGAGGCTGCACACAAAGAGCTCAAAGGGAGATGGCAGTCTGTGGCTTTTGACAGGAGCCTTCCAGCTCATAGCCGCAGAAGTCAGCAATTAATGAGAATCTTAGGGAAAAACAAACCAACGCTGGGAGACTTGGTCTCAAACTGACCCAGCGTTGCCAAGTTACTGTTGTTGGTCTAAAACATGTCAACATGTCTGAGCAAATAGACACCCTGCTGCATACACGCACCTTGTCACATACAGCTCGTACACTCTCACTCTTTGCATAAGCTGCCAGTACAGCAGCCGTGTTTTAGGAGAGGGGGAGAGTAGAGCTGCATTTCTGCAACTAATCAACGTTGGGTTTGGGTGCTTGAAGGCCCAATCAAAACTCGAAATAAATACTAATGGCAGGGTACATCTCAGTCTATTAACCTCTGAAAGTTTACACCACCCCCTTATTTAATCCCTTCTTATTCTTCCCCTTCTAGAACAGCGTGGCTTATTCCGAGTTTGGAAAAAGGTTCGTGCCGTCACTATTTAATAACTATGCAGACTGGACCTAGATCTTTATAGATTCAAAATGCTGCACAGTAAAATCCTCAACTAGTGGTGTCTCATCTGCAAGGAAAACAATGGCAGACGCGAAGCAGCTTGCTGAATGCTAAAACAAATTGGTTGTATGCAGTGCTGTTGTAGCCATTTTGGTCCCAGGATATCAGAGCTCTGTGTAAGCTCAAAAGCTTCTCCCTCACCCCTACAGAAGTTGGTCCAATAAATGATTTTACATCACCCCACCTTGTCTTAAAGCAAGTTAGTAGCAGGGCCAGGATTAGCACTCAGGCCTTCAGTTCCCAACACCTTCACACAGTCAAATCCACACGTGTAGCCTGCAATATGGAAAGATCTTAGGAAAAGCAATTAAACATGCTGGAATTAAGATCCTAGCCACATCTCAAAATCTGTAACGTAAGGGGCCATCCTTCAGATTGGCTTGTATAAATTACAAGTTAATTTTTTGCATCAGTGAAGAGAATGAGCAAAGTTCAAGCCATTTAAGAAAAACCTTAAACAAAGCCTTTTAGCCCTTCTGTCAGCGCTGGACTGCACCACTTGTAGAGCCAAAACAGTAGTAGCTATCATGAGAAATATTTGGCAAAAAAAGTCTAGTGGAGGTAATGGGACCGACACAGCTATACCAACCCTGCATAGAGTAGACAATGCCTCAGGCAGGAATGGTTATAGCTTCCTTTCCTTACCTGTTGCTGCAGGACTCAGCACTGGAAAGCAGCCAGAGAGTTACTGCCCCTGGTTTTATTTATTCAAATCATTCACAACCCTTCTGCAGGACAGATGTATCCTGAAGTCACACACCAGGGGTGAAAGCAAGCCAAGGAAAGACTGAACCCGTATTCAAAACAGCTTTTAGTTCCTACAGAACTATCACAAAATTAGATAGAAGTGACTATGCTTCATGTGTAAGAGGATATTGCACTGTTGCCTCTAATCATCTAAATTACTATTTTCACCTGATTAAATTGTAATCCTATTTTTTTCTGGAAAAAAATAAATCACCCAACAAATATCCAAGTCATTGAAGGAGAAATTTGCCCAAGGCAGAGCCCACTCTATTCATTTACTGAATGTAAGCTTGAAACTGTTCACAATTACAGTTCCCCATTTCCAAAGAAAAAGTACACACCAAAGGAATTTAGTTTATTATTTATTGAAATGAACTAGTGGTCTCTTAACCACTAACAATTCCATTCTTATACAGCACAAATAAAACCTTTATAGTATGTTACATTAGAAACAAATACCACTGTAAGTGTAGTGAGAGTTTTAACCTGCTTAAAGACTCTGATTCCTAGCTGCCCCAGTCTGATTTCCCTGTATGAAATGTATACAGATTTTGAAATAGGGTTCTTAGTGTTAATCTTGTGCGTCATTTGACAAAGCAAGTAGCATGTCTAATGCATCAAGCTATACTGAGTATCCTCCACCCCGCCTGGAAGATTTACATCCTTAAAGTGCGAGGGGGAGATACTTACAAACCAGTTTATTATTCTAATATGCTAAGTAATGTTGACAGATTAGTCATAATTATACTTATTGGGTTCTTGGCACTATGTCAGGTAAGTCCAATACCTCTTAGCTTTCTTCAGTTTCACTCTCCTCCTAAACTTCATCCTTTAAGGTCTGAATAAGAATACGTAGTGGACTTGTCACACTATGCACAAAAGGGGGAAGGTAGTTCTTCAGTTTCATAGTTGCTTTCAACATATGTACAAACAGTGCTAATGATTTATTCACAAGAAGAGCAAAGCCAATCAACACAGCGAGTTCCATGATGGAAGTACCTCCAAGGAATACACACTTTGGCTAACGCAGAACTAGAACCACAACAACTCATCACCATTTGTCTATCCACAGCTCATTTTGCTGAATGTTCAAAGAACTACGATAGTGTATACAAATGAGATTTTTAAAGAACCCTATGGATAAACATGACACGTCCATCTTCATTGCTGTAGTACTTTTATAATCTTTTTAAAAAAACACTACCTACACAGTACTCGTAAAGTGAACAAGGTCACTATTTACAAAGTTTCATACAAATGTCAGCAGAAGTAAAAACCATCAAAACCACATTTTAAATGCCACCTACATTCTAAAATCAAGTTACACCTCTCAATTTAAGTACAGTGCCCACTCTATGTTATAAAGACATTTCCTTAATGTAGATTATTTTAAGGAAGCATTTGCAGCAAAAAAAAATCACACCACGCTGTATATTAAAGAACATTTTGACAAGAGAATTGATCCATCCCTTTATATAGGATCCTACTTGCAATGGTATTTTAATCTCTCTTTCATTATAAAGAGTACAGATTAGTATAGTTCTAAACATCCTATCTACAACAGAAACGACTTGGTTTTTTAACAAAAACAGTTGGGAGACACTGAAATATCACCTACATCTCTCATCCCACCCAGACAGATTAGTACAGTGTCAACTTGGTTTCTGAAAGCAGGATTCAACCCTCCAAAGCTCTCTTGCTCCTCCACCCTCAAACACTGCCAACAGTCAAGCATATTAGTAACCACAAACCAGTATGAACACACACACGGACACACTTTATGAAAGAACATTTTCCCTAAGCAGCTAGAGTTCAGTTACAAGATTGTTACAACTGACTTAATACAAGATTCCCTGACAGTGTATTTTTAAAAATCCATTGAGGGCAATTAACCATACAAATTGCAGATACCACCCTTTAATCTTCTAGAGTACTCGCTGAAAAATCTTTTATAAAAAAGGATGCCTTTTAGGGCCCTTAATCAAAAGAGTTAAGCGATGGCCATTGATTTGAAAGGTATGTTCATAGTCTTACTGGACCAATTGCAAAGAGTGATTTTTAAGGCACATCAGCCACATACATATGTGATAATGCATCGTTTTCTGACAGCAAATTGCATCAGCTTAATTTGTATTTAATTTGCACAGTACAGGTTTGCCTTTTTAGACAAAGTATCCCTGAATGGTCCTGTCATCATTATAAAAATTACTTTAAAAAGAGGAAAATGTAACAAGTAAGAAATATTCCAAAATATTTTTAATAGAAAATTTTACTTGTATTTTACTTGCACTATTTCTTACTAGAAATAGTTGGAAGATAGGTAGATAGTCTTCAGTTCAAAATTCAGACCACACTTCTTATCCCCTCCATCACCGAGAATTTTTCTTAGCTCAAAATACATTGGCACTTGCTAAGTGTGCAATCTACCTGGTTGATTTTACTATGCTTTTGAGAATCTGATTAGGGACATATTTACCATACAAACCCCCTAAACTCCCTGTACACAACCACCACCTCTTGTGGCCTAGCTCATTTTCACGGCAGCTTTATGCTTTGCATTCAGATACGACAGTTAACATACAAATGGCATCACCAAAAAAATTATTTTGAAACAGCAGTAGTTCACAATTAACCATGCTTAAAGCGAGCCATAATAGGAACACAATAGAAAAGTGTATGCTACTCTATTTAAAATCATTTACCATCAGCTAGTGTATTGGGAGACCAGACTTGCAAACAAATTCACCACACATTGTTTCACAACGTGCTAGGCTTACCAATTTCCTTCTCATCACTTTCCAGGCTTTCAGGGAGCTGTTCAGATACCAAGAACTTTGACCATTCTGGTGCCTTTGATCTTTTAGAGGCAGAGTTAGCCCAACAGCCTACCTTCCAGACTAGATGCTATTATGCTAATATTAGCATGTAGCCACTACAAAATTCTAGGGGAGAAACAACTAGATGAGTTATGGTTTGTGTAGAGAAAAAATATTCTATTTTGACCTTTAAGGGAAAGTCGTCCCTGGACCGTTCCTAATGGAAAATTATTTCAACCACTTCTAAACTGGGAGATGGTAATTTAAAAAACAGGTGCCTCTAGATGAGAGATGGAGAAGATTTGAGGCCAGGCTTTTTTGTAGGTGTCATTGTTTTAGGCTGCACTGGTGAGAGATTTGGGGTCAGAGGAAGTTTAGAATATGAGCTATGCTGCCCAGCGGTGGATTAAAAATGTAGGCTTGTGACTCTGGCTCCAGTTCCTTGAATCACCACAATGAAATCCGAGCTTCCAAAGTCATGAAAATATATATTATAACCCACATACTTAGAGAAATTAAGCAAACACACAGTCAGAACCCTCCACAGCAAGCGTGGGAAAAAAACGAGATTGGGGTGGGATAAACTAGGGTGTGGGGATGGAGGGTGTTTTGAATTTGAAGTTGATATTAGGAGTTTTCTTTACACAGGCCAAAAAAATTGATCATCTAGTACCAAAAGTGGTGAATCTATAATAATTTCTGGTGACAAAGGATACAGGGAGCTGAACAGGGTGTGCACACAAACTTCTCGCCACCATGAACATTCATGATAGATCACAACTACTAGCGGAAAACAGATGCTCTATAATATCCGCAGGGTCGCCAGTATGCCAATGACATGCTGATCTCAGTTTTAATGGTATTATACCTTTGTTTTATATTTAAAGACCAGCCTGAGTTAGGCAACCAATTTGTCTCCCCCCACCTCCAGGAGTTAACATAAGGCATTTGGACAATAACCTACATAAGAAACATTTGTCCATGCAGAATAAATATCACTCTCAACTTATCAAACATTTGGCAACTTCCTGGATGGCCTATTTGGATCTCAGAGTAAATGCTTTTAACAGACTTATTTAGAAGTTACATATTAACAGTCTTCAAACTGCAGCCACTGACCCAACTTCCTAGAAATCCAGTGCTTACGAACTGCAGCTTCTTGATTCCGTCTTCCCCCCATAGGCCATATCATTTAAAGGCACTGAAAGAAAGCCTTTTATATTCCCAGCTTTCAACACTGCCAGTTTCCTGCAGCACAGGAAGAAGTGTGTTCAAATCCTGTCCCCAATCCTTGTATCCCCAAGATGCAGCTAATGGAACAGTATTATAAGGGAAAGACTTCTTAACCATAGCTGGTGATCAGTTTACTTGTGCTGAGTTTCTGCTTAATACTGCTTTTAAAGTGGCAGATATTTTGGGGGAGTATCCCCAGCTATCTCTTCTGCTCTTCCTATGGCTCAGGTACCTAAGTAGACTTGGGAGTCTTATTTCTCCATATTTATATTGTCTTAACTATGCTCAGTGTAATGTTTTTCTGCATGAAAACAGGAACAATGTGTAGGCCTTTCTCCACATGCTGTCAGCCTTCAAAAGTTTAGTATCTAGGATGCGCAAGATCTATCCCCATAGCCAGGTTAAGTAGCAGGAAACTGAAACCAAAGGAAACTGAAACTCAAGAGCTCCTCTGTAAGTTGGCACCTGCTAAGGGTAAAATCTACCTGGCTGCTTTTTCTAAAACTTTAGAAAATCTAATGCAAGAGTGTCTGTTTAGAGTTTGTGCACCTCTGATTCTAAGAGCAAATTTACTGTATACAACCACTAACATTGCGGCCTAGACCTGAGGTTAGTTTTTCAAGCAATACACCACTTCCATCCATTGCAGATTTATGCTTACCGTTCAAATACAGTTACCACACATCAAATACCAATGGATGAAACAGAACGTTCTTTTGAGACAAATGGTTTACAATTAACCATGGTTAAATCAGGCTGCAATGGGAACATAATACGACGACAGACAAATATGCTAGTTTATTAAAACCATGTATCATCACTAGATTAGAGAGACCATACTTATTATGCAAACAAAACTACTGCACAGTGTTTCACAACTTATAAAATTACCCCTCTATTAGCGCTCTCCAGGCTTATCTAAGGAACTGTTCAGGAGCCAAGAACTTTGACCAATCTGCTGCCTTTGAACTCCCAAGGGGAGGGTTAGCCAAAAGTCCTATTTTTAGACCAAAGGATTTCCTGATCAGATTTCCTAGTAATTGCTAGCAAGTACCAAGGGTTAGGAGGAAAACAGCCTATTGAAAAATCATGGTTTGGATAGAAAAACAAATTATTTTCTGTTCTATATTGTATTATTCTAAAGTTCTATTACCACCGTTAGAGGAAGACAGCTCATGAATCATTCTAGCCAAAGAGAAATTACAGAAGCTTCAGGACACTGGAAGATGAGGGACAGAACACAGAAACCCCCAGACAAGAGAGGAGAGCAAGACAGACACATTTTGGACTCTGCTTCTATATCATTGATCCAGTTTGGAGTGGGCAGGCTCAGGAGGGATTGGGCATATGAGGTTATGGTGCTTTAATTGGGCACAAAATGATATAGCTAGCCAGGACTGGATTAAGTATCCTGCCTCCTGGAGTCACATGATGGAAGATTACTCCAAACAGTGACTCTACCGTATCACGGGGGTTGCCAGTACAACCTTTCTAAACAACTGATTGGTTGGTCTCCTCAGAGATAGCTTTCCAAGCAGCAAAACTTGTCCTAAATTATTACTATTCAACACTAACTACCCAGTGCAGGTAACGTAAATAAAGTTATCATTTACAAAGTTGCATACAAAGTGTTAGCAGAAGCATAAACCATCCAAAATGGGCATTTAAAATGCTACCTGCGTTCTAAAACCATGTTACACCTCGCCATTTGAGCTCACTGTCCACTTTAATGTTATAAAAATGTTTCCTTAACTCTGATTCTTTTTAGAAGTATTTGCCATTTGTAGCACACATTTCAAATCAAACCACACTGTATATTAAAAGAATATTTTGGCAAAAGAATGGAGCCATCCCCTTATATAGGATCCAATTTGCCAATAGCATTTTAACATTTTCATTATACACAGTACAGATTCATATAGTTCTAAACATCCTATCTATAGCACAATTTACTCTTTAACTATAACAGATGAGTTGGAAACAGTGTCGGAAGGTGGGAGGCGTGAAATAGCCCCTGCATCTCTTACCCAACCCAGTCAGATTAGTGTGGTATAATTTGTGTTTCTGAAAATAAGACTTCAAAAGCTTTCCAAAGCTCTCTTCTTCCTCCACCCCCCAAACATTGCCATTAAGCAAGCACACAAGTAACTACAAAGCAGTTTGCACGTACACCAATACTCATTAATGGCCAAGCATTTTCCATGAACATCTGGAGTTCAGTTTTGAGACTGTTATAACAACTGAAACAGTCATTGTGACAGTGTCTAAAAACCAAACTAATCATCCACTGAGAGCAATTAAGCATACAAATAGCAGATACTGCCTTATTCTAAAGCACTAGGTGAAAAATCTTTCATAAAAGAAAGTGTCCCTACATCAAAAGGGTTAAGCAATGGCCATTGATTTGAAAGATACGCTAATATTCTAGTAAGAATATTATAATCACAAGTACTGATCCTAAGGCACCTCAGCCACATGCATATGTGATAATGCATTGTTTTCAGACAGTAAATTGCACCAAATTAATCTGTATTTAGTTTGCAAAATACAGTTTGTTTGTTTTTTAAACAAAGTATCCCTGAATGGTCCTGTTATCATTAAAGGTACTAAAAACAGACAAATTTAACAAGTAATAAAAAATATTTTGGACTATTTCTCAGTAATACCAATAATGGGCTATACCACTCAAAAAAGAGTTAGGTACATAAAATGCAGTGCAAAATTCAAAATATGCTTATCTCATCCCCGCTATTGTTTCTGACGAATTTTTTAACCCAGAAAATAAGTTGGCAATTGATAAGCATAAAATCTACCTGGTTATTTTTACAAAGCTTTAGCAAATCTAATCTGAGTGTCCGTTTATCGGTTTTGTACCCATCTATCAACCTGGTAGCTCTAGACCTGGGTTTATTAGTTCTACAGCAGTTTTATGCTCAGCATTCAGATTCAATGGTTACTAGCCAGATCCTAGCACTGGTAGCACAGAACATTCTTAGTGAAAGACACAGTTCACAATTAATCATGCATATATGAAGCCTCAATGGCAACACAATGCCAAGAAAAGACACTTTAAAAAAATCACGTGCCACCATACAGAGAGAGAGACCATACTTATGCAACCAAATCCACTGCACATCATTTCACAACTTGCTAGGTTTACAAAATTCCCCCTCTTTCCAGATTTATGTAGGGGGAGCTGTTCAGGTACCCATCTGCAGTCTCTGATCTTCAAATGGGAGAGTTAGCCATGTAGTCCTATTTTCAGACCAGAGGGTTTCCTGTTATGAGATTATTTATTATTAGCAACTATCAAACTTCAGGGGGAAATAACTAATTGGGAGTCAGAGGGTTTACATAGAATGAGGGGGGGAAATCAAATAAAGAATCTGTTTTACCCTTATAAGAAAAAAAGGCACTGGAGCCTTCCAAGCAATCTAACACTTTCCTGGACAGTGAGAGATGGTGGTTTGAAAAAGTCTACCTCCACATACAAGATGCAGCAGATTCTGAACTATGCTTCTTACATCATTGTTCTAACTAGTGGAAGGGCAAAGGTTGATTGAGGCTGGGAGAGGCTGGGAATATGAGTTTGTGGAATTTTGATCAGTCATCAAACAATATGGCTGCTCAGGGCTGATTAAGACATGGGCTTGCGCCTAGGGCCCTGGTTCCAGGAGTCACACAATGACATCAAAGCTAAACGTGTGTAGAGATCCCACTTCTCCCCCAAATGGCATGGGAATGGGAGGACAAACTAAGCAAGATGCAAACAGCCATCCTAGAGAGTTTTGACTATTGGAGGGAAGGGTAATTGTACATTTCAGATGAAAAAGAATTTCAAACACTGCAGGACAAAAGATGATGGTGTCTAGGGGCAAGAAGTGCCTCTAAATAAGAGGCAGAGCAGAGAGGTTGAGAATATGCATTTGTGGACTTTGAATGGGCACCAAATGAGATGACTGCCCAGTGCTGGATTAAGAGAAATTTAGGCCTAGCACCCTGGGTACTGAAATCACAGGACAACATCAAAAGTTACACTTGTGTAAAAAAAATTGCTTCTTAAACCCATGGCATGAGAAGGACAAATTAAGCTAAAAGTAAGCAGCTACCCTAACAGCAAGGCAGGAAAGTGGGGAAAACAGAAGGAGGCTAGTGAGACTAGCTTCAAGAGGGTGTGGACGGTGAAGTTTCTACAAAAATATGAACTGGCACTACAAATAGTTTTCTTTACATGGCTTCCAGGATCAATCACCTAATAGAGAAAGATATTCGGTTACTTATTTCAAAAGACCAAGACTTTCAGGAAATTAACAATGTACAGAAGTGAAAGGTGTGCATTTTTATTGTGAAAAACCCAAAGCAATAACAAATTTAGGAGTCAAAAATATTTTAAGAATTAACGTTTTTCAAAATAAGCTACCGAACATTTTCTGATTAGCAGACTCTGAGAAAAAAGTTAGTGTACCCAGCCACCGATGTGGAGCCTTGGGTTTATTTCAAAGAATGCAGGTCATTTCCACTGCAGCTTTATGCTTAGCATTTAGATACAATGGTTACCACCCAAATACCAGCACAGAAAATTCTTTTGAGATATAAATAGCTCACAATTAACCATGCTTAAAATCTAGCCGCAATGAGAACACAATACCATGTCAGACAAGTATATTATTTTCCTTAAAATCATTTACCATCACTGAAGTATTGAGACCATACTTATAATGCAAACAAATCCACTGCATTGTTTCACAACTTGCCAGATTTACAAAATTCGGCCCCACCACCTTCCTACAAAAAATAGTTTACATAGTCACTGATTTTAAGAAACAGAAAAGAAAATGATTATTTACTGAGTGCAATTTCACAACCCTATGTTGCAGCCCAAACTTTGTGTTCCATTGTGCAAAGCACAGAGGTTTTCCATTGCCTATATTAAGTCTCTGAGAGGGAGAGAGAAAGGACTAAAATTTAAGCACCAATACATGAGTTAGGCGCACTAATGTATTCACTGTAGGATAAAGCCAGGATGTGGTGGAAGACGAGGTGGTGGTCTTTGGGGCAGTGCTGGAGGGAATTGTGATACAAACTGAGATGGGTATCCTGGCTGTGGCATTTGACCTGCAGATTGAACTCCCACTCGTGGGGGAAGAGGAGGGTATGGAACTCCTGGATAAGAAAGAGCTGGTCCTGAATCCATTGCTGCAGTAAATGGAGTGGGGAGGCGTCCTGCTGGGACTGATGGAGGAGGTGGGGGTGGTATTCGCCGGGGCATAACTGAGGGAGGAGTGTTTGCATCTGAAGAGTAGAAAGTTTGAGGTGCTGGTGTTGTCTCAGGTGCTCTTGGCTGAGGCTGCTGCTGAACCTGGGGAAGTCTCTGTCCCTTCAGCACCATCTCTTGGAGCTTCTCAATTTTTACACGTCGCAAGTGAGCCAGTTTACGTTTGCTCTGGTATTCATCAATGAATGAATCCAGCGATATTTCACCATCAAGAAACTTTTCTGCCATATTCTGTCAAACATTGAATAACCCTGTTAGAAAGTAATATGTTCTGAAGGAATCAGAAATAGCTTATATCCTAACAGCATTGTGTCTCCTTTCCTGTCATTTGTTCCAGCTTGCACATGGAAGACAGAATACTGTGTACTTTACAATTCCAAGCAATGCTTTTCTCAGTTATTTCTCAGATGCATTTTATTTCATCTCTGTTCAGCTATCATTTTGTGCCCAAGCCATGGTAGCAAGAACATTTAAACCTGGCTCTTGCTTAGTAGGGCTCTCATGTTTCCCTGACCTATGGAAACATGAATGAATCACATTCAACAGTTTTCCAGATGGCTGGCCAAACCATTCATTTTATGATTCAGCATTGCCAATACTGACCAGGAAACCACTTAGAACCCTGCAAGCAAGAACTGGTTCCAGCATCAGTAGAGAGTGAGAGATCAGTATTAAACCATGTTTTTAGTCTACTCATTCTCACTGCCTGGACAAAGTGAGGCTTTGGTAAATGCTATTTTAATCAAGACAGGCAACAATACATTTCAATATAACCAATTATAATTTGCCCTGAACATGACTTTTTGAGATTACAAGTCAGTTTTAACAGGTTTGGTTATTACTCTTAACAAGCAGTGTTGTGAAAACAGGCCAATGTCCCACAGGCAATTCACAAATAGAGCCAACCACGTCAATGCCTGTACAAACCTGAGCACAGTGAGGGGTGACCAGATACTACACAGATATGCAAGAATCATAATGGAATATTCCATTGCTGCGGAGGAGGCTTTCCTCCTCCCCCAGAACACTGCACACTCATTATCCTCATTACATTTTCAGTTTGAGCAAGAGAGAATGGCTCACGTCAGTTTTTCATTTCACCCAGACTCCAAGAGTGACTGACATGTTTTTTAGATTAATACATGCACCTGGCAAAGAACATTACATCTGGATGTTTATTTAGAAGAAATTCTACACAGACATGCTATTGGGTTGAAAACAACCTGAGGGCACATCTACACTATGGGGATTATAGCAGCTCAGCTAGGCACCACACCTATGCCAGTATAACCCCATAGCACTGACAACCTATAGTGATGGAAGGGGTTTTCCCGTCACTCTAGGAACACTGCCTCCCTGAATGATGGTAGCTAGGTCAACAGAAGGATTCTTCTGTTCCCCTATCTGCATCTACACCAGGGATTAGGTTGACATAGCTATGGCACTCAGGGGCATGAATTTTTCACACACACCCCCGAGCCTGTAGCTGTGTGTCTATGGCCTGAGCATGCTTTCCACATACAAGCTAGAGAAAAATTATAGTATTTATGTTAAAAATTTTTAAAGTAAGCTTGCAATCCTTACTCAGACAAAATAATTCCCACTGAACTCAAGTGGCTGTTTGCAAAAGTGTTAAGTGATGGTTTGGGCCCTATTCTTTGAAAAACCCTTAGATCTAGGATATCTTTATTTAATAGTATGTTACAACTGAGTATGTTCAAAGCCTTGCATAACTGAGATGAGGAGCAGAATCTCTTATTAGCACTATCCAGGTACTGCTATTACCTCAGTGTCTTCTTCAATCTTCGCCCCCTCTGTTTGAAGAAGTGCTAATAGTGTCTCCAGGGAAGCACTGCTGGATTGTTTATCTGTAATAATTTGAAAAGAACAGTTAACGGACCAGCTGTTACAAGCGATAATTTCTGACTGAAATTATACAGATCTAATAAGGATAAGGCTTCTTTTAAAGGCCAAACATACTGTTTGATTATTTAGTCTTTGTATTACTCCAGACAGGAGGCTTCTACGCAGAAAATGCTAATGTGTTTTCTGAGAATTTCATTTAAAAATTACTCACTACAGTAAACTTATAAAAGAAAAAAATTAAATGAACTTAAGTTGATAAATGTGTTAAGATAAAATACTTCATAACTTGAAGTATGAAGCAAGAATGTATTAAATGCAATATTATATTCAGTCTAGGTCTGAATTTTCATTGGGTTGGACAATCTCAGGAAAGAAAAATTTGAGGGTTTTTTTTAACATCAGCTGAAATTTGATCATATGCAGATAAAAGATCAACAGTAATTAGGTATGTATGTTCTTTTAATCATAGAAAGGAATGTTTATTCCAACAATACATTTTGTCTCTAGTTCTTTTTACTAGGTAGCAGAAGATGTATTTAATAATTAAGGCTACATTTTAGTCACAGGTATTTTTAGTAAAAGTCACAGACAGGTCGCAAGCAGTAAACAAACATTCACGGCCCATGACCTGTCTATACCTGTGACTAAAACTTGGGAGGGGGGGTGTCCCTGTGGCGGCCTCGGGTGCTAGGGGAGGGCAGCCTAGGTGCTGGGGGGCAGGCAGCAGCGTGCAGCCCAGGATCACAGCTGCTGCTGGAGTGGGGGATTGGCAGGGCCAGCAGACTCCCTACCTGGCTCCCGCGCCTCCCCTCCGCCCCAGCAGCAGCAGAGTTTGGGTGTGGGAGGGAGCAGGGGCACAGATCAGGGTGAGGCAGGCAATGGGTGACACTTACCTTGGGAACTCCCCAGAAGCGGTGACATCCCACTCATCTGCTCTGCGCATTGCCTCCGCCCAGAGTGCTGGCTTTGCAGATCCCATCGGCTGGGAACTGCAGCCAATGGGAGCTACGGGTGCGGTATCTGCAGGTGGTGGCAGTGAACAGAGCTACCTGGCCATGTCTCTGCCTAGCAGCTGAGCAAGGGCGATGTCACTGCATCCAAGGAGTCCCCCAGATAACTGCCGCCCAGAGCCCACCTCACCCCATCCCGTGCCCCAACCCACTGCCCCCTCCCACAGCCAAAATCTGTTGCTGCGGGGAGGGGAGGCGGGGGTGTTGGCCCAAGACTGCCCCAGAAGCAGCTGGTACGACTGGCACAGGGGCTGTGTGAGCTGCCCCTGAACCAGGCACACCAGCCACTGCAGTAGTCATGGAGGGAATCTGTGACCTCAGTGACAAACTCGCAGCCTTATTAATAGTCTATGAGAACAGTGGGATTTTCCAGATCTCCTATCGACTGTGAGTTTGTTGGGGGCAAGGATGATTTTTTTTGTTCTGTGCATTTGGAGTGCCTAAAACAGGAGTGGCCAACCTGTGTCTCCGGAGCCACGTGCGGCTCTTCAGAAGATAATATGCTGCTCCTTGTATTGGCACTGACTCCGGGGCTGGAGCTACAGGCACTAACTTTCCAATGTGCCAGGGGGTGCTCACTGCTCAACCCCTGGCTCTGCCACAGGCTCTGGCCCCACTCCACCCCTTCCTGCCCCCTCCCCTGAGCCTGCCGTGCTCTCGCTCCTCCCCAGAGCCTCCTGAACACCACAAAACAGCTGATCGGGAGGTGCGGGGAGGAAGGAGTAGGTGCTGATTGGCAGGGCTGGGAGAGGTGGGGGGAGCAGATGGGGGACTGCTGACATATTACTGTGGCTCTTTTGCAATGTACATTGGTAAATTCTGGCTCCTTCTCAGGCTCAGGCTGGCCATCCCTGGCGTAACACAATGAAGTCCATCCAGATCTATGACTAGGGCTCCTAGGTGCTATGGTAGTACAAATAAATAATAATAATATAGACTGATCTATAATCCAAACATTACTATTTTGACACTTCAGTTCTTTTACTCACACTGATATTCTATATGCACACAGCTAAGAATTAAGGACATGCGTCAGAAAAGAGAGAGTATATCTATCCATATTTTAGAACAAGAGAGAAAAGTACAGGAAAATAGGAGATATAGAAGAACAAGAACATGTTATACCCAGCTTGGTTTTCTTGATCTGATATGCTTCAAAAAGAACTTGCAGCTCCTGATATTTCTGGTTCAAACTTGCTTTCAGAGAGTCCAATTTTGGTTGGTACAAAAGATTGCCCTCAGCCAGACTACGGTTGCTGGCAAGAGTCATTTCCTTGCTAAGCTGAACATTTTGGGCCTGCAAAAGAAAGATATGTAAGGTATAATGGGACAATGATATACTAGACAAATACTGATATCTATACAGACAACACAAGACTTCTATAAATTTGACCAAGCAGCAAAATCCAAACTGTCTTGAGTCATCCTCATCAACACTGAATCAGATCCTGATAGTTTTGGACAATGCATAGTAAGCCAAAAAACTAAAGATGGGAAAGACCTATTAGGTAATCTTGTGCAACCCTTATTCCAATCATTGTAGATTTGTTTCCCACCATATCTTCTGTGCTCTGTCCAGTCTAGTATGAAAATCCATTTCAAAAACTGTGCTTTAGCCTTATGCTAAAAAAGTAACAAAGCAGCTCTAGAAGACACAGGTAAGCTGTATACGGCAAGGAGCATATTAGAAATGCCTACAATAGAAAGGACTATTGTGGGAGAGGCTCATGAATGTTGGAGACAAACTTAAAAGGAACTGCACCTATGGAAATCTCTACCACAGGAAATAAGAGTGGAATCAATCACTTTCAGAATGGAATGAAAGACTTATTTCTTTGATTTTGCTTTCACTTCCTTCACACATAAGCAGAAAGCTTATGAAATTGTCGTCTCTGGCACAAAGTGACAAAAATGATGACGAATATAGTAGTTTTTAATTTTTAAATACTTGGGAGGCACTCATGCTTTGGAGAAGAGAACCATAGGAGTTGCACATTTTTTTTCTTCCTTTTTTGCAAAGGGGAAGAGGAATCACTGATACTGGTATGTTTTTGCAAGTACAGATTTTTTTTAATTTAAATTTTTAAATCATGGACCAAAGTAGAAACTGGAATAGTTCTAGCTCTCGCTACATTCCTGAAAGAGCCAGGTTTGATATTTTGAATATGGTTGTGGCTAGCCCAGTCTTCTCCCACTGTAGACAGAGCTTTTGGGGAGTTTATTCAGAAAATATCTGCAAGGAAGTGGGAGTGTGTGTGCATTTCATCATTTGAAGAATTTATTCTAACCCCAATTCTAAATCTATGTGAAAGATGTCTGGTCTACTGGTCAAGTCATAGGATTGCGAGTCCAGAGTTTTATGTTCTATTCCAGGCTACACTGACTCACAGTGTGTCCTCTTACAAGTCATTTAATCTATGTGCATAAATTTCTCCCTCTTTAAAACGGTGATCGCTGAAGGGTAAAGCAAGGCTTTTTTGTAAAAGGTGTTGAGATCCCAGAATAAAAAATGTAAACTGAGTGCAAAATATACCATCCTTCCTCTATTACTGAAAAGCAAAAATCAATAATTGCTTCCTTTATGGTTCCCTTTCCTACACATAGTTCCCAAATAGTGTTAATAAAGCAATCCTGGGTTATGGGCAAAAGTTTTTTTTTTTTTTCCCCAGTTTAATCCTTCCAATTGACACATCCTAGTTTGAATGACGCTGTTCTCAAAGAATGAAGGGCCAGCTCTCAAAAAGTAAGAAACAAAGACCACTGTAGGAGATATTCCAAGTTTGTTCAAAACCAGTAATTTTTCAAGAAAGTCTTCATGAGACTTTGGGAAAGCAGAGCATTGTGGGAAAGGCTGCCTGGGCAGGATTTCAATTTAGACTTCAAAACAAGATTCAGACATCAAAAGGGAAACATGGAAGAGATTTTATTTCAGTTGTTCAGTCTGAATCAAAACCACGGTACTCTTTTCCCATGGCCTGCCAGGGGGACTGATTCTCTGACACTTGCCTTTACTACTTAACCCAATGAAAGATCTCTACAACTTTCAGTAGTTTGTGTTCTTTGCCTGCTGGACTAACACAGTGTCTATCATCCTGCACTATTTATTCTCACAAGAAATTTTATTTATTTCTTCATCCTCTTGTGCCTTTTGATAGGAAGATTTTGCGTCCATGGTAAATTTGGGAGCGCAGTGGTACACCAGTGTCCCTTGTGAAATAATCCCTGGTAGCATGCCACAAGGTGCATCATGCCTCACGCAAACATTGTAGGCAATTCAGGGCTAAGGCTCTATCAGCCCTAAGTCCCTAGTCTGCTCCCCAACAACTTTCAGCATTATGCTCCTCCTGCCTCTGTGATCCCTCCTCCAACTGCCACAGAACTGTGACCCAGCCGCTCCACAGCATAAGGAGAAGAGCAGGAGCAGATTCACCACACTGCACTTTGTGGCCTAAGCAATGCTCAAGCTGATTCTCCACACTACCAATGTGCTCCCTGTTTAAATTCTGATCAGCTTTATACTAGAGAGTTGCACACTTTGTTACTTCTAAGGGCTAAGTGTGAGTGCACTGCAAACACCAGGAGCTCCTTGCATCTCACCATTCTCCTCACCCGACAAGTGACCTGTGTGCCACTCTCCTATCTCTTCTGTTTCAGACTTCCCGCAGCTTCAGACCCACTCCCTCATACCAAGGGATCTGTGTGCCCCAGCTGTCCCCTCCCCATGTCAGGGGCTCTGTCTCCCCTCATTCACTCCACCAGATCACAGGGGCTCTGTGTCTCCCAATTCTACATTCCCTCACCATGCCAGAAGCTCATTCCCTCAACCCTTTGGCTCCCATTCATTCTTCTGCCACACGCCAGGGGCTCTGTGTTCCCCATGTCTACCTTCCTCCAAACTATTGTCTTATCTCCCCACTAGGGATTTTGCGTACGGCCCTTTCGCCCATGCCAAGGGCTCCATGTGTTCCCATTCCTCCTTCCCCTCACCCCCATGCCAGGGCCTCACTCTCCTCTACATCAGGAGCTCTCTGTGTCCTCGATCCCCCCATATTTTTCCTTTCTTTCAGGGTGTCAGTTTAAAACTATATTGGGAGAACAGGCAGAGCTAAGATGGGGGTACTGCTATGCTGGAACATGTTAATGGCTGCCATTAAGAGATTCCTCAATCCATGGACAACTACATTAGTTGCTGAAGTGGCTGGTTTTGTTAACCAGATGCCGGGGGCTACAAGTGTCCTCCCTTTTCCCCTTTCCCCCAAACCAATAGGGTTCTGGCCACTCCCTGAAATTCTGGAATTGATCAGTTGCAACACACAGATCATCAAGCTGAGCATTAAACCTCGCTTTGCTTACCCAATAAAGAGAATTAATAATAAAATTACAACTTGCACTTCTGTTACCTAAAAGGTTTGAATATATTAGCTCCCTTTACTGTCTGCATTCCTAAAATATTTGGTTAAGCTGAAACTGCCAAAAAATCTCTCTGCATACATGACTTCTGGTTTCCCTTCTCCTTTTCCTTGAATTAAACTCAACTGTAAGTCTCTGTCCCCAGAGTGACCTTATTACTGGATTGTTTGGTTTTTTGTTTTTTTGTTTTAATTATGCAAGTTTTTCCATTTACCTTTGTTTATTGTTCTCTCCCTAATCCTACCCATGTTATCAGTTTTACTCCTTAATATTTCCACCTTGTCCACCCATCTGTTTATTTTAGCTGCTGCTTCCTTCCTCTCATCTGCCTTTTGTATAGACTTTGTGCCAACGTCTGCCCATTTCCTAGCTTAACATGTAGTTCTCCAATATGCCAGTGTGCATGCAGACTAAAACTTGGTATTATTAAACAAACTGCATTGGCAGAGGGACTAAATCTTTCAAGACCAACAGATACAACGCCTACATTTTGTGAAGTGCTGTAGACACACCTACATGTAGTATTTTGTGCAGTCATGTTATACAGAGATAGACAGATACTTTTAACAGTCAGGCCAACGGACTCCTTCCAGGACAGAATGCCAATGACTAAGAACATGTGATGCCCAGCACCAAGACCAAAACCACCTTTTATTATAAAAAAAAAACAGATTATACCAATATTATTCACTGATAGTACTACCTTAATTAAGATGAATCCCATTTAATTCAGTAAGGATGCTTATGGAATACAATACTACTAAACATTAGAAAGGATGGAAGAACCTGGCTCACAGTACTTTGGCATTTATACACCACTTTCTATCTTCAAAACATTGTCTATCCGTTAATGAATCCTCAGAAACATCTCTGAAGTTGGTACGTATGTATGAAATTCCCTATTTCTGAGACGAGAAAGCTGGGAGTTCAAGGGACCTGCTCCATGCCACAGAGGGAACTAGGATCAGAAGCCAAGTGTTCCTAGCCTCCAGTCCTGTGCTCAGACTGCATCGAAATAAAAAGAACGTTTATTTTCAAAGCACTAAGGGCAGTGTCAACAATGTCTTCAGAAGTAATTGTTTCCTTTCGAAAGACTCTGGATTGTATGTAATGCTTTAATCTGCCAACTTCCAAACACTGCCTAATGCTGTATTTAAAATGCATATCATCCTTAACACACCTCTACCCTGATTTAACACTGTCCTCGGGAGCCAAAAAACCTTACATTATAGGGAACTTGATTTGATCTGCAGGAGTGCACAGCCCCGCCCCCCTGGAGCGCAGCTTTACCGTGTTATATCCGAATTTGTGTTATAATGGGTGGCCTTATAAACGGGTAGAGGTGTACTTGAGGTATAGTAAGAGCTATATCTTGCCCTTATTTTTTGTACTCTTCTACCTGACCCATCTCACTCACTCAGCACACCAGTAAGTCAACGGTGATATAGATCCAAAACTCAAGTTATTTCTTTCAATTTAGGACAAACTGAATTTGCCATTTTGTTTTACTTTCAGAGGATTTTCCCAGAATAAAGGGCAGCAAGTCCCAACCACATATTTTCAACCTTATTCACTCCAGTCCCTGAAGGGGGCGGGGGGGGGGGGAAAATCACTTCTATCCAAATCCAATGCTAAAAACTGTCTAATATTTCATGGTTGCTTCCAATTGTTCATCCTCATCCTGCCACCTAAAGCACTGAAAAAAACCTCCTGCAATGGTTTGTCATTCTTAAAAGCTTGAAAATAAGTTATTCCCCTTCCCCCCCACACCCCAATTTTGCCAGATTCCATTTGCTCAACATCATTCTACCCTCTTTGCCTGTCCTTCCCTGCGTTTTGAATGGAACTGAAAAAAAACTATGTCTGTTCTTAGTTAACAACCTAATACAACCTCATCAGTTTCCTATCAACACATCTACCATCAGCACAACTCTTAACAGCTTAGATATCTGCTAAAGAAATAGGAAATGGAGGGGAACACAGCACACTGTATATACAGGAACCAAACAAAATATAAAATGCTTCTCTCCTTTACCTCACCAATGGAATAGTCAGACAAAGGTTTTCCCCAATCACACCAATTTACAATCAAATCTAGGTATTGTGTATCTGTAAGGATGGCTATAATTCAGGTTGGTCAGCTGTTAAATACATATAACATAGCTAAGCAACACTCAGTGGGATAAAGGAGACAAAAATCTACAAATAGCTGAAAAGCGTAAACACCAGGAGGAAAAGGGATGATTTAGTGAAATAAAGGGTGTAAAATTAGGAAAAGGAAGAAAGTTAGGACGGGAATGAAATCTTCTTAGTGACAGCAGGCTGTGAAATGGTTTCTCAAGAAGTAGAGAGTATCAGGAGGTAGCTATGTTAGTCGGTATCCACAAAAACAACAAGGAGCCTGGTGGCACCTTAAAGACTAAAAGATTTATTTGGGCATAAGCTTTCGTTTATGCCCAAATAAATCTGTTAGTCTTTAAGGTGCCACCGAACTTCTTGTTGTTTTCAAGGAGTAGAGGCTCCATCTTTGGCATGTTTAACACTAGACAAAACTATAGCAAATGTACAAAAGGAAACAAACTGGTTTTGGCACGCAGATGACAGACTGGATAAACTAACAGGTCTTTTCTAGTTCTAGATTCTAGAATTTCATTATCTGAGCTTCACAGGCTGCCCTACCACTGTTGTGTAATGAAGGAATATTCCCCATTTCAAAACCTGCCCCATTCCCAATGGCTGACACACAAGCCAATTTAAGTAATAGAAGATTTGGCAATTCAGTCAACTGACCAGTCCAATATTCCAACAGCAGCACTCTGATGTAGGTGGCGGACTCCATTTCTGATTGCATCATGGTGTCATTGTTTCATTTTTTAGAACTTCATTTAATTGGGCTTCATGTTTTTCTGAGTTAAAACAACATGTTAAGTAATTTGGTTACTTGATTAGGCACAAATGTCTAAGGCTAAGCCTACTGGAGAACAGAGACTTACTCTTTTTTGTTACTGTTCTAATAAATTAATGCTTTAAAATATCTGACCAATAATTTTTGGAGAGGTCAAATGCCCAACCCTGCAATACCCTTTATGTTACCTTGGAGAACACATTTAAATTATAAATGCTGGGAGTAAGCATGGTCTGAAGGAAGAAGTCAGGAGACAGAGCTGGAGGGCCCCAAGTTCAAATCCTGGCTTTGGCACTGATTCACTTAAGTCTACACAGCCCACGGCAATAAGTCCTCGAGCCCAGGTTGACAGACTCAGGCTTCCAGGGCTCACACTACAGTACTAAAAATAGTAGGGTAGACATTGAGGCTCGGCCTCGAGCTCTGAAGTCCAGGGAGAGGGCTGGGCGTCAGAGCCTAAGCTGCAACTGAAAAGTACAGTTTTTAGAGCCAGAGCGTGAGCCCCAAGAGCTTGAGTTAGTCGACCTGGGCTTGGAGGCTTGATGCTGTGGGCTGCCACTGGCTGAGTAGATGTTCCCTGAGTGGCCTTGGGCAATTCAGCTAACTCTCATGTCTCAAATTGTTCATCTTTCTCCACCTGTACATCATGGATAATACCCGATTATCCCACGAACGTGGTGTCAAGTTAAACACAAACACTGAGGGAATGTATTAGCATAACAGGCTGCCTCCAAATTGCACACACTTATCAGAATCAGCCTCAAATTGTACCATCCACAAAATAGCTAAGTTGTGAGGTTCTGCCACAAAAGTAGGCTTTGTCTATGACCCTTTGAAGAATGACAACAGTGACTCATCCCGTTTTACGTTATATCTCTATTAAGGACAAATTTCCTACAGAGTGTGAACATGACTGGTGTTTACCATCATATCAAACACTACGACTTAAGTAATCTTTACTTTCCTTAATGTTTCATAATGTCTCAGTTTTTACGGAAATGGTAAGCTGAATGAAGTGCAACCTCAATTTTGTCCACTTCCAAAGAATGTAAAGTAAGTTAAACAATTTTACAATTAAGATTAAAAACACTGTTTTGGTCAATATATTGCAATGTTATTTAAGGTTATTTTATTTAATTCAGAAAAAATAGATTCAAGAACTGCATTGTTTAGCAATATAAAAAATCAGGCCTGCAAAATAAGCTGTGAATGTTCTAAACTAACAACAGAACACTCATTTTCTTCCAATTAGTCTCCACAATTAAGCTTTCTCTATACTAGAAAGGGTTTGCCAATGTCGCTGTACTAGAAAAGCCTCCTAGATGGAGACACAGTTATTGCTGCTACAGCTTATACCAGTTCCTCATACAAAATAAGCTATACTATGCTCAGACTAGAGCTTTTGGGGCATATCTAAATGGGTTAGCGGTGTGATTTTTCCACACCCATAACTGACATAGGTAAGCCAGCAAAACTTTTAAGTACAAACCAAGCCTTAGTAAATCTAGAAGTTTCTCCAGTGAAGAGAAAGACAAAGTTACTAAAACCTTTGAGAATCTCAAAGATTACCTTCCATAATATATGAAAAAAAGATCACCTAAGTATCTTCAGCCTGAGTCTTCAGGTGGAAGTATATTCTTGAGAAACCTCAACTTCTCTTTTCACCTCAGTGGATGTCACAGGTGTGTACAACTGGAGGTGTTTGCAGGCAGAGAGAGAAAAGAAAGGAGGAAAAGAATGGCCTGAACCAGAATGCATTCTAGTGGGTTTAAAATGGAAATACAAATGCTACAAATCAGAATAGTAGATTATTTTCCTGCCTGGGATGTTCTCTGACCATGTGGAAAAGCAGAACTCTGTCCCAGCTAACAGAACAGTTTAGCTGACATTCTTCATCTTTGACCAGTCAAGATGCAAATTACCAACCTTTATTTTTAATACAAGCTGAATAAGTCTTCTCATGGTATTATACGTTAAACATGACTATGTCTACATTAAATCATGTTATGAAAATGTTTGTATCCATGTAAAATATAGCTCCAATTTCTGTAGTTATTGCAAAAAAAGAAAGACACACAAGACAGTTTATATAAAAGTCTAACGGAAGCAAAACACATCTCATGTAAAAATGTGTAACTTCTTTAGGCCTGTCTACATACACTATTAGACCAATAAATTAAATGATCCCTTTATTTTAAAGTGAATAGCAATCCCAAATACATTTTCTTGGTCAACTGTGGGGCTGTTTTATACTGTGTTAGGTATCAGGACAGTACAGCAAAGAGGGATCAGCTAAAGAAAGATCACCAAAGCCAACCGAAGACCTTCAGCTGAAACAAATGGGATGTTTAAGGGAAGCCCTCCCACTATGTAAACTGAGTGCAAATTGAAGTAACAGTTAGACTTTTAAATATGCTGTACGAAACCAAAAACTGTCTCAAGCAATCTCCCTCAGATCCCTTTCCAGCCAGCAGGGAGGAATGCGTCTTTCAGATACTTGTATGTGAGCCTTCCCTCTGAGACTTGCTCAGAATAGATCAAATCTGGAAATTAAGACACAAACTACAAGCATTAGTTTTCAAGTACATAATCCAAGTACAGACAAACAGTTAAATCCAAATGAAACAAACTAGCAGCTTATAAAACACTTGCAGAATTGTCCATGGGATTGGTAGAGTACCTTAATGAAAGTTAGATAAAAATTTCAACGTGCAATTTGAAGCATAGATGCAGAGCGCTGGTTAGAATTGGCAACAAGACAGAACCACCTGAGAGGGGGGGATCTAAACTCAGCTTTTTAATTTAACTACTTGAGATTTACCAACATCCCACTGAACATTCAGTGCAACAATACTGAGCTAATCAGAAGAGGAACCTAATGACAGAGGGATTGCTTAATGCTGAGTGGGTCATTCTGAAACTAAATATATATAATTATAAAGGCACAAGACTATGTGGCAAGAAACTGAAACCGTTGTCACACATACCTACGCATATATCTTTTTAAAAGAGCAAAACGCCGATTTTGCTGCCATGCCAAAGAAGCTTGTTCAACACTTAAAAACACTGGTTTACATAAGAGATTCTCCAAGACTCATTTGTGTGGTGCAATGGTGGTCAGTTACTGTGTAGTTTAGTTTTAGAATGTGTGTTCCTAAGGGAACAATTCCAAACCAGATACCTATTGTAATGCAAGGTCTGAATGAGACTAACCCCAGCTAGCCACAAAGTCTGGCAAATCCTACCATAATTATAATCTTGCATTGGCAGGCAACACAGTAAATACACTGTCAGCATTTCCATTAAAAATCCTTATTTTCAGTGAATTATAAATTCACAAAGAAATGTTCCAAGCTGCAGCCCTTAACCTGCTTTACATTTAACACTCACACACTAATTTGAGGCTTCCCTTCCAAACCCCACATACCCTAATACTCCCACATTTTGCCCTCTCTTTACTTTTGCCACTATTGTACAAACACAAAAGAAAACAGCCAAAATGAGAAGTTATGTTAAGACAGTGCTAAGTCTTCCTTAAAGCAGAACCGCACATTTTGACTATTTGATTAGTAAAATATTCTTTCAGTAAGTGTTTAAATGGTCAAGGAATTTTAGTGTCTTAAAATTTGGTTAAAACTTGGTCAAAAGGCAGTGTTTACATATAAAACGCAAGGAGTTGTGTAAGTATGTTAGGAAACAAGATAGACTTATCAAATAGGTATGCAGGGCCAGCTCCAGGCACCAGCTTATCAAGCAGATGCTTGGGGCAGCAACTCTGGACCGGGGCGGCACTTTTAGGCATTCAACAGCAATTCGACGGAGGGTCCCTCGCTCCTGCTTGGAGTGAAGGACCTTCGGCTGAATTGACACAGATCACGATCGTGATTGCGGCTTTTTTTTAATTTATTTATTTTGGCTGCCTGGGGCGGCAAAACCTTTGGAGCCGGCCCTATAGGTATGTAGATTTAACTGTGTTGAAAGAAAATTGCCCAAATGTGACAATTTCTTGTTTGAAAATTATTTTCATTGCAACAGACTTAACCTCCTTGCATCCAAGGTATTGTCTGCACTGTAGCAAAGTAACTCCCACTCTGCTACCACCAGACCTGGTGGTATCACTGGTAGGAGCTCTAGTGTAGACAAAGCTCTAGCTGCTGCTGGCATTTTACTACCAGTGGGAAATTGTAGCAAAAATGCTTTAGTGTAAACATAGCCGAAGAGTATTTCAGAAAAGCAAGAGCAAAGTTCATACTTATGAACAAGTTGGTAGTCCAGATTTCTAAGATACATGTAGGTATTTTGGCAGGTTTCCTTTATTTTTACCAACTGAAGTCCATTGAACCAGCACTGACTACCACTTCTGCACCCTCTATCTTTTCATAACACCAGTGTTTCAGTGCATAAGTACACTTAGGACTGTCAAAGTGAAACTGGTATGATCATACTTTACTTGCTCTAAAATGCTGCACCTGCGGCATACTGCAAGACTAGCAATTATTACTCTCATTTTTCAAATTTGAACCTAAAAGATGAGGACTTTCCCCATAGTTTTTCCTCCTCATTTTGCATCCCCCACTATTTTCACAACTACTAAGTGGAGTTCCAGAGAGTCTAGCTTTAGATAATCTACTGAAAGCAACAATTAATATGTTCCTCTGAGTTCATACTAAACAAAAACCCTTTGTCCCATATTCATTGTCAGGTGGAGGGAAAATGTTAACTTAAATTTACGCACTGAAATATATCACTGACGTGCTTTTTTATTCAACCTGTTGATAAAGTTAATAGAAAGAGGCACATTTTCCCTTAACATCAGACTCAGATGATATTATACTCTGAACATACTGTATTTAAAGCTACAACCCCTCTCTTCTTGCTGCACTCAAAATCCTTGCTCCAAAAGATTGAATATATTAGATTTCAGGGCCTTGTGGGAAAGGCAGACTGGAGCAATCTCCCGCAGCCTCTATACATTACAAAAATTATTCACTTTGTCAGTGATAGTATATGAACTCTGTCAAGTAGCACAGAATTCAAGCATTCACCCAAATACATAGGATGGGATGAGATGCATGAATCAAAAACCTACAAAAGCAGAGGCTGGCTGATTCAGTCCAAGTTCTTAATATTTAACATTCACACTGCAGTTGCACTGAGGGCCAACCAGGTCAGGACCTCTTGGGCTAGGTGCTGTAAAAAATAGATAAAAGATGACAGAACCTGTCCCACAGAACTAAATCATCAGGTTACTGTCGATATTCAGCATAAATTTTCTCTGGGTTGTTTCTGACATCTTATTTAGATTTAGTACTGATTTATTTATATTATATGGAACTATCCCAAAATATACCAATTTGAGGTTAAACGTTAATACATCTCTCTCCAAAATTGCAAAGATTAGTTGTTAAAGAAACAGTGGGGCCATCTGTTGTTCTGCCTCCTGTCTTTCAGCGTGGTATAACTAAGGCCCAAGTTCTGCCGAAACAGGAGTAACAGAGGCCTGAAAATATGAACTGAAGGATAGTGGTGTTGGTTAAGTCTGTGGAGTAGAACTCAAGAGACCAGGCTCAACTCCTGTCTCTGTCACTGACTTCCTAGATGACAAAGAGCAAATTATGTAAACCCAACATTCCTTATGTATAGACTGGGGATAACTACCTCACTGGAGTGTTGCAGGAGTAAAAATATATGCAAGAAAATACTATGGCAATGAGCACCATAAAGCAGACTATAAATAAGTGCAGAGGCACGCCAGTCTTCCCTCCTGGCCAGCGTTTCAATGATCTAGACAACAGCGGTAAAAATATCTGCTATCAGTCTTCGCTAGTGCTCCCACAGGCACAACTGCATTGGTGACACTACAGTGAAGAGAAGTACAAAGTCTCTGAGGAAAGGACACTATCTTATTTGTCTGTGATGCAACCAGCACACTTTGGGGTACACTATAACTGAATAAGAAAATGTATGAGCTGCCTGTTAGCAGTTCTATAAACAAAACCCAGAACAAACGATAGAAAACTATTTTACTAAGCAACCGATAAATAGATTAAAGGAAGCTGAAACAGTTATTGTATTTGTGGACATTTTAGTCCACTATGCCTGAGTTTGTTGAGAGATTAACTTGTGAATTTCAGGGGGTAAAAAGCATTATATAGATATGAGAATTGGAACAGATTTACATACTATGTATATTTTAAAACTAGGAATAAAATGTACAGCAACACTATAAGAGTACAACCATCAGAGGGATGCTCAACAAACTTGGTGGGATGGATCAATCCTGGAACAGTAAGGGAGAGAACTAGAACAGAGGAGGAAAGAGATCAGCCTTCTTACATAAGAGCCTGTATAAGAGAGTCTATCAGTGTTGGTGAGTTATATGTACACTATAAAATTGGATGGTTTACAAAATATGTATTTATCATTAGGGCTGTTGATTTAATCGCTTGAGTTAACTGCGATTACTCAAAAAATTAATTGCAATTAAAAAATTAATCTTGCGATGCCATCTACAACAGTGCCATGAGAACACCTGTTCTCACTTTCAGGTGACATTGTAAACAAGAAGGGAACACCATTATCTCCTGCAAATATAACCAAATTTGTTTGTCTGAGTGACTGGCTGAAAAAGAAGTAGGACAGAGTGGACTTGCAGGCTCTAAAATTTTACAATGTTTTATTTTTAATGCATTTTTTTTGTACATGATTCTACATTTGTAAGTTCAACTTTCGTGATAAAGAGCTTACACGACTGTACTTGTATTAGGTGAATTGAATAATACTCTCTCATTTTTCTACAGTTGTGACAAAGTCAGGCCAGACGACTGCAAGAGGGTGTGGGAAGGCAGATATGTTAGCCCTATAACGACCCTCTGCCCTATAAGCTGAGAAGGGGTTACCTCAGGTCAATTAGGAACACCTCGATCCAGTTAAGGGCTACCTGAGACCTTTTAAAACCAGGAGAGAGAGAGAGACAAGCTGCTACCAGGCTAGTGCCAGTAGGGAAATAAGCTTCTCCAGGAGGGGAGTTGTGCTCCTCCCCATAGGGGAAGCAGACAAGCCTGAGTGCCTGCTCATGGCAGAACTAACACCCCAGGGCAGGCTACAGAGCAACACCCAGCACCACTGAGGAGGCAGGGGAAGGTATCACCCTTTGCTTTTATGTGTATGGGACTATTCCTCTTTTGTTTGGTGGAGGATCACCCCGTAGCCCTACCCAGGAAATACAGCCAAAGGAGCACAGAAGTGGGGGACAAACACTGCCCAGAGTGGGGTGGGGCTGATTTACCCCAGGTCTGCCATCGCCAGAGGGGGAAGTTCTTGGTCCGGCGAGATGAAGGAGGTGCCAGTGCAAATATCTGTAATCAAAACTAAATATAAAGTGAACACTGTACCCGTTGTATTCTGTGTTTGTAATTGAAATAACTATTTGAAAATTTAGAAAACATACAAAATAGTTAAATAATGGTATTTTATTATTGTTTAAAGTGCAATTAATCACATTATTAATTGCAATTAATTTTTTTTATTGCTTGACAGCCCTATTTATAGCATGTAATTCACCTTTCAAAATAAGGCCTTTATTAAAGGTTAAATTATTTATTTTCTTGTGGTAACTAGAATTACATTAAAGATGACAATACATAGGGTAGCAAATATGGTATAAACAGAAACGTTTTAACATTAGGAAGAAAGCACAAATAACAGTAATTTGTGCTTGTTAGATGGAGGCAATTTATTAACTTGACGCTTAAGAAAAAATCTGTAGTTGTAGGTATATTTAATTACTAACTTTCTAACTAAGTTTCATGTTAGCCAAACAGTACATAACCACATATACAATGTAGTTTTAAAACAGGGTTAGGGATCCAAGAAATCTGGGCATCTATTTACTTGGTTTAAGCTTGAGTTTTTATAGCCAGTTCTTTTCAAGCAGCTTTTGAGAAAAAGACTACACTTAAAAACTTTCCTGTGCTTACTACTGTACTTTGAAGTCAGGGGGGTGATGGGGAAATTACATTTTTGGCTTCTTGATTTTACATATTTAAATTCATAGACAGTGTATGCTTTCGCCAGTTGTACTTTGTAACATTTTAAAGAACTGCAGAGTTCAATATCATGATGGTTCACTGTTACTAATGTATAGTTCCAACACATGTACCAAGGGAAAAATCCATATTCACAAGGAACCTGAGAAGGTTCCTGGATCTTCTATTACTCAGATCATACGCACACTGCCACTAGCTGCTCAACTCAGTTCAAAATTTGTCACATTGAGATTCTCTGATTTATGTAAACACACTACTATTATTCCATGAAGATTAATACTATAGATTACTTATGTACTAAAAGATTAAACCCCAAAGGCTTATAAAATTCAGAAGAACTTTAATAGATTAGGAGCCCAGTTAGAAGAAGGAGGAAGGAAGCCAATTTAACAGATAAGATGTTCTCTGTTCAAGTGTTAAAAGCCTACAGGCTTCAAAAACATAACCTTACAAAGGGTATGTCTACACTGCCCATGTTACAGCTCTCCTAACAATAAAAAAAATTACCACCCCAACCGAGCAGTGGTAGCTTTATCAATGGGAGTGTGGCTCCCAGCAATAAAGCTGTGTCTATACTAGCGCTTTTCAGCGCTAAAACTTTTGTCGCTCAGAGGGTTTTTTTTTCCACACCCCTGAACAGCTACATTTAGCACTGAAAGTGGCAGTGCAGACACAGCCAAAGGGAGAAAGTAGCTTAAACTCTTCAGTGGCACATTCTCACACATACCTTGGGGCTATGCCATTAAGGACATTTTCATGGAGCTGTCATGTACATACATGTGACAATATATACAAATCCCTCCAAAATGCACCTTAGAAATACATTCGCTTTAATAAAGAGGCTAAAAAATTCAAATGGTTTCCCAAATCTTTCTCCCTGTTGTGAGCAGAATATTGTTCTGTGATGAGCTGAGTTCTTCTTACAATAAGGACAATAAAGGATTTGTCAAATGCGGAGTAATTAGCTCAAGTAAATCTTGCCAGTTAAAAAAATATAAATGATCTTAACAAAATGTCCCTGGAAGCATGACTTATGAGCATGCTCAATTAAGTTATTCCTTTCAGGGACTCGAGGCTTAACCCAGCAGCATGATGTATATGAATAGATCCCCAAGCCTGTGTGAAGCCCCACTAAAGACACCTGGTCTCCTCATGGGTACAGGGGTCCACCCATGTGCACAATAATGCCAGATCAGGACCTTGTATTGCAAACCCAATGATACTCAAAAAAGTTAAAGTAAATAACTGGAGGAAGACAAATTTCATCAGAACGTTAGAAAACTTTAAGCAACACAATGTGATAGCAGTTAAATCCAAGCTTTTAAAATTTGTGATTTCACCATTTTTAGGACTGTGCTGCTGAGAATAGAGAAGGGACATTTGACAGCACTCATTAGTAAGAGTTAACCACTCCAGAACTGAGCAAATCTGTTTTTAATTGAATGGACTCCGGTAAAGCCTCTATATACACAATAAAAAGGACTATACTATAGTAGACAGTAACATAGCTGTGTTCTGGCCCAACACTGAATACCGTCAAACCTAGCCACACATTCCATACACCACAAAATATTCCCTCAGGCCTGAGGAACTTTACTCTACAATTTAAAACGTTTCTCTTGCCAACTAAAGAGGAAAACCATAGGATCAACTTGAGAATACCGTCTAGTTCTACAGACTGAAAAGAGTTTTATCTCATGCTAGTCTCCCACACGCACATTCAGTTTTGACCTGTATAACCTGAAAAAAATTACACACCCTATGGGCCAGATCCTCAACTGTCACAGATTGTCAGATTCCACTGAAAGGTGCAAAACCACTTTATGCCATATGAGAATCTGGCCCATTATCTCAGACTGAAGAATAACCCTGTTGAATTCACTTTACATTTAGCCTGTAACAGGATTTCATTAGATCATATGAGAACACTGACAGTCTATTACAACCTCAAAGTTATCTCTGCACATCCTAGTTATTACAGAAATAATGCTAAGAAATGAATGCTGCTTCTTTAACATTAAACCAAGTGGCAAACCCACAGGAGAAAGGAAATTAACGTTAAGTCTGGCACTCCCCAAATCACTCACTTATGTCCATATTTCGCATTTTGCAGTATGTAATGCAACAGGTAAGCACAACAGGGTGCACTACAGAAGTTATTTCAAACTCATTTGAACATGTTTCAATTTGTGTTACTTCCTTAACAGAATGATATAACAAGACCAGTGTCAGCCCCTTATGATTGCATAAGGATAAGTACATAAGGATATGAGTTCATGCAAATAAACTAAGAAAAACTTTAAGCTGCTTTCTTTAAAGCAGATCTCTCAACTGCCACCAGCTTTCATCCCATGGCTTTACATTGCATTACTGGGCCCTTTTCAAGTACTATCCTAAATCTAGTGAGGAACACAAGAGTACACAAACTAGCTCTCTGGTACATCTATGCTTCTTTAATTTTATGTATGAAGAGGCTTCATCTCATGTTATGCACATAATCGAAACATCTGTGAAATCTTGTGGGAGGACCTGTGATTTTGTAAAACTGAATTAGCCTTATATCAGACTATAGTATTCACACAGATATTAACAGACACCAATTTTAAGAGTACACCTAGTCCAAATGTACTAAGGATCTAATACACTAACAAAACAAATATGTAAAAAGAAGCATCGAAACTCAAACTAATTGTTTCTTCTGCATTCAGCATACACACAGCATCACACGGAATTCTCTTTCCTGTTAGCTTGAAAAAACAGTTCCTTTTAGACTGAGAGCATAAATACGTTTTATGCTAGAGCACAATTTTTTTTTATACCCAAGGCACAGAAACCATGGAAACAAGAGGTGTATTAATGGAAAGACTGCTACAATCTCTGCTACAGTGGTGTCTCTATAGTTGAGTACAATGATCTGTTGAGTACTTTCCCCATTTCAAACCTGTAGCTAGGCTGGCTTTGCACTTTATGTACTAGCCAGCTACTGAGGAATAACAGAGCAGAAACGCCCCCTTACAGACTGCCAGCAAACAAAAGAGGCTATAACAGGGGACAGAAAAGAGTCAACACCCAGAGGTTCCTTATTTGATCCGCTGTTTTATTACCAAACCCACAGCAGCACGGCAACTCGGATAAAGAGAAAAAAGGTCACCTGCTCCTAAGTGAAAATGTCAGGGGAGGCGGTCGTAGAGCTGCACCCAAGCCTGGAAGCTGGGACCCCAGAGGCTCATCCCATTTAACGAGTAACGATGGAAAGCGGCAAAGGGGAGGTGGATCCCCACTATCCCTGGGCCGGGGAGGGGGACAGTATGTTTCTTTAACTTGCCCCATTAATCACTCTCCTGGGTGGAGGGGCCTAACCCTACCCCCCGCCCCCAACCTGCCAGGAGCCAGAGTGAGCTCAGGCAGCTCCGAGCCGGGCCCGGGGGGTCACTGTCTCCCCTCGGCTGCGGGGAGGCCCGGGGCAGACGCCCCCAACATGCGGGATTCCCTGGCGACAGGACGAGAAGTAGCTCGCAGAAGGGCCCCCACCATCACCACGTCCCTTCCGCCCGCCCCACCGCCGCAGTGTCAGCCCCCTCACAACGCCGCGCCGCGCCCCGCAGCCTGACTCCTGCTCACTGCCCCGGGCCCGTCGCCTCAGCTCCAGCCCCCGTCCCCGCGCCCCGTCCCGTCCCGTCCCGTCCCGTCCCGTCCCGCTCGGCTCGGCTCACCTCGTCCATCCCCAGGGCCATGCCCTGCAGCTGCTCCTCGTCCTCCAGCAGCTCGTTGAGCTGACACAGGGTCAGACCCTCCAGGAGCCGCGTGTCCACCGCCATCCCGGCCGCTCCGCTCCTCGAGCCGCCGCCGCCTGCTCCGCCCGGGCCCTGCTCCGGCAGCCGCCACCAAACCGGAAGTGCCGCTGCGGTTGCTCCCCGCGCGGGTGGGTCGAGGGAGACGCCCCGGGGCCCGCAGCGCCCCCTGCAGGAAAGGGACAGTTAGGGGGCGCGCGGGAGTGAGGAGGGGAGAATCTGGGGCTCAGTGGGGAGGAGACACCAGGAGAGGAGCTGGTGTTCTCCGGGGGGAGATAGATGGGGAGCCGGGGGTGTCACTGAGAAGAGACACTAGCAGGGGAGCTGGGGGGTCACTGAGAGGGAGATATTAGATGGGGGCTCAGTGAGGGGGAGACACTAGCAGGGGAGCTGGGGGGTCACTGAGGGGGAGATATTAGATGGGGGCTCAGTGAGAGGGAGACACTAGCAGGGGAGCTGGGGGGTCACTGAGGGGGAGATATTAGATGGGGGCTCAGTGAGGGGGAGACACTAGCAGGGGAGCTGGGGGGTCACTGAGGGGGAGATATTAGATGGGGGCTCAGTGAGGGGGAGACACTAGCAGGGGAGGTCACTGAGGGGCAGATAGGAGGAGGGGAGCTGGAAGTCACAGAGGGGAGCAGGGGTCACTGAGGGGAGACACTAGCAGGGGAGGTCACTGAGGGGCAGATAGGAGGAGGGGAGCTGGAAGTCACAGAGGGGAGCAGGGGTCACTGAGGGGAGACACTAGCAGGGGAGCTGGGGGGTCACTGAGGGGGAGATATTAGATGGGGGCTCAGTGAGAAGGAGACACTAACAGGGGAGCTGGGGGGTCACTGAGGGGCAGATAGGAGGAGGGGAGCTGGAAGTCATAGAGGGGAGCAGGGGTCGCTGAGGGGAGACACTAGGAGGGGAGCTGGGGGTCACTGAGGGGGAGATATTAGATGGGGGCTCAGTGAGAGGGAGACACTAGCAGGGGAGCTGGGGGGTCACTGAGGGGCAGATAGGAGGAGGGGAGCTGGAAGTCACAGAGGGGAGCAGGGGTCACTGAGGGGGAGATATTAGATGGGGGCTCAGTGAGGGGGAGACACTAGCAGGGGAGCTGGGGGTCACTGAGATTGGGGTTGTGGGGACACTAATGGGAACTGAGTGAAGAGACTAAGGGAGAGAGTAGATGAGGGGGTGGATTCAGGGCAGCACTGAGTTTTTTGGGGGGGAGAGTGCGGTTGGGTCTGGGGAAAGCAGAGTCACTGGAGTATTGGGAACACAAGGAAGGTAAGCAGAGAGCGGTGGGCTTGGACAGTCTGGACCATGGGGTTTGGGGTACTGTAGGGGAAGGACAAGGCAATAGAGACTGAACTCCCCTCTTTGCCTTACATGTCGCTGCTTCAGGTCAGGGAGGAAGAGGCTTCCCCTTCCCAAGCTGTACCTGTTCTGTGGATAACAGTCTGGCACTTTCACCAGCACTAAACTACTCCCCCACCCCTGCACAAATAAAAGGTACCAACCTTTTGATATTTTCAACATTACTAACCATTTAGGTCCATAACCATTCCATTCTACTCGGCACTGATTAGGCCTCAACTGGAGTATTGTGTCCAGTTCTGGGTGCCACATTTCAGGAAGATGTGGACAAATTGGAGAAAGTCCAGAGAAGAGCAACAAAAAATGATTAAAGGCCTAGAAAATATGACCTCTAAGGGAAATTGAAAACATTGGCTTTGTTTAGCCTGGAGAAAAGAAGACTGAGAGGGGACATGATAATAGTCTTCGAGTACGTAAAACTGTTACGTGGAGGAGGGAGATAAATTGTTCTCCTTAACCTCAGAGGATAGGACAAGAAGCAATGGGCTTAAATTGCATCAACGGCAGTTTAGGTTGGACATTAGGAAAAACTTCCTAACTGTCAAAGTGATTAAACACTGGAATAAATTGCCTAGGGAGGTTGTGGAATCTCCATCATGGGGATTTTTAAGAGCAGGTTGGACAAACACCTGTCAGGGATGGTCTAGATAAGGGGTGGGCAAACTATGACCCGCAGGCAGGGTCCAAAGCCCTGAGGGGGCTGGATCCGGCGCGCAGGATTGCCCCCGTGGCGCTGCGGGCCCTGCAGCACTCTCAGAGGTGGCCAGCACCGTGGATCTTGGGCAAGGGGGCAGAGGGCTCCATACGCTGCCCTTCCCTTCAGGCACCACCCCCCACAGCTCCCATTGGCCGGGAATGGGGAACCGCAGCCAATGGGAGCTTCAGGGGAGGTACTTGGCGGTTCGGCAAGGGTGGAGCATGGGGAGCCCTCCACTCCCCTTCCCCAAGGGGTCATAGCACTTCCTGAAGTGGCACTGCGCGGGGCCAGGGCAGGAATGCAGGGAGCCTGCCCTGGTCCTGGTGCGTATCACTGCCACCCCAGAGCCATTCTAGGTAAGTGGTGCCGGGCTGGAGTCTGAACTCCTCCTGCACCCCCCAACTCCCTGCCCTAAGCCCCCTCATACACCCTGTGCCCCTCCTGCACCCCAACCCACTGCCCCGAGCCCCCTCATACACCGCCACACCCCTCCTCTGTCCCAATCCCTTGGCCTGAGCCCCTTCCTGCACACTGTACCCCCTCCCAACCCCTGTACTCCCTCCCACACCCCAACCCCCTGCATACAATTTCCCCACCCAGATGTGACCCTCAGACCAAAAAGTTTGCCTACACCTAGTCTAGATAATACTTAGTTCTGCCTTGAGTTCAGTGGACTGGACTAGCTGACCTCTTGAGGTCCCTTCCAATTCTATGATATTGTAACACAGATTTCCAAGCAGAAGTTCCGGCTCCAATCAGTTAGGCCCAGATCCTGCAAAAACGTATGCACATGTTCAAACCTAAATGTGTGTGTAAATATTTAGAGGATTGGGGCCTTAGGATTTATATTTAACACTAAATGACATAATGTGACCCTTAGTGGTTTATATTTTGTAAATAACAATATGGGGATGGGATCAACTTTTGCGTCATAATTTTTATTTAGTACAAAATCACAGAGTAAAATTGAAATCTTATCTATGGGATTTATACTGCCACTTATCACTATAGCAGCCGAGCACCTGTGTAAAATCATCAGCAATAATTAATTTCCTAGTGGACTTCCTGGTGGCTCTTGTACTTCTCCCTTTTTGAGGTCATAAGTCTGCACGGAGTAGTTTTTTGTTTGTTTGTTTTGGGTTGGGGGAGAGCTGGTAGAGGCATGAGAATAAACGAGGTGTTTGAACTGTGATCATTACTTATGGTGGAAAGACTTTCTCAATGAGAGGCTTTGCCACTCTTCTTAAAGATGATCAGACTCTGGATTCACCCGCTCTTTACTGAAGGATTGTTCCTCAGTCAGAGCCCTTCAACAAAGAATGTTTTGTCTCCAGCTCTCACCTACTTTGTCCTGAGCTTTAAGAGCTGCATTGTCCCAGAGAAGCTCAGCTGTCATGATCATTCATAGACTGAATTCAGTCTTTTATGTAGTTGGTTCTTGAGCCATTTGGAGCTTTGAAAATTAGGACCAAAATGAGGGACTTGAGTTCAGGTCTATGGCATGAGCCATGGAGAAGGTGGGCACTGCATTCTGAGCTAGCTGGCACCTGTGCGTCATTTTAATGTTTAGTTTCACATACAATGAGTTACAGCAGTGGTTATCAGTCGGTGGTCTGCAGACCCCTAAGATTTCCAAAGGGGTCCGCACCTCCATTTGAAATTTGTTAGGGTTCTGTACGTGAAAAACGGTTGAAATAATCCAGACTAACACAATTACATGCATTTTTGTTCCCCTTTTGTTTATGACTGTACAGCTGTAAATTAGGAAGGAAAACTATACTTTAGCCACACTTCTTTACTAAGTAAGCCCTTGCCTGCATAAAGTCTCAGAAGAGAGACCACGTTATTGTTCTCAAATCCAGATGTAGTACTCACTCATATAAAAATAGCTAATATAATATCTCGCCAAACTCTTGTCAGTGTCTAAGTATCTTCCTATTTAAGGATGGAATCACAGAACATAAGCAAAGCTCTTTCCATCAAGTCTGCATTTCATATTAAATCAAAAAGTGTTTAGAAACTATTACGTCAACAAAAGCCTGGAGATTAAAAGATTCAGAACCACCACACCAGAAAGTTGTGGCTCATGTTGGAATGTCTGCTTTAGTTTTAAAATGTGCTCATTTCTTCTGATTAATATATGTTAAGTACATATGTTAAATATTTGTATAGCAGCAACATTCTGAAATGTTTTATACACTATGGGCAAATGTATTTCCTGGGTCAAATTATTACTAGACCAAATTAATTCCTGGTGTAACTCCATTGATGTTAATGGAGTTACACCAGGAATTAATTTGGTCTAGTAATAATTTGACCCAGGAAATCTCCAATTACTATAGTATTTGATAAATAAAATTATGCCTAAAAATCATTTACTGGATCAATATATTTTCCATTCTGCATATTATATAAGTACTGACTTCTTGGAATGCCTAGATAGAATATTTGCAGCTAAGAGGAGGGGACAAGTAGTGGTTATAAGGTCATTATCTTGGTTTTTGCCACCTTTGATGTGATGGAAGAAATACAGTTACCTTATTAGGTCAAGCCTACCTCTGTATATCCATTGAAGTGTAATGAAGTTACATTTTAATTTATTGGAGTTATACCAAGGATGAAGCTGTCCCAAGATATCCTAGCAGACACCTGAATGTATAGATAAAAAATATATGGTCTGTCATCAGTCTTCAGCTTCTTGACCTGAACAATCATTAGAAAGACAAGGTGGGTGTGGTAGTATCTTTTATTAGATTCACCTGTTGGTGAGAGACAAGCTTTCAAGCTTACACAATGCTCTTCTTCAGGTCTGAGAAACATACTTTTCATATCACAGCTAAATACAAGGTGGAACAGATCATTTGGCATAAGTAGTTAACATAAAGGACCATTCAAGGTGAAGTGGCCCATTAACTTCCCTCCAGTCACTGGGAAAAAAAGAAGGGAAGGGGAGAAAGCAGCTGGTCAGAGTTGGTAGCAGGTTATAGCTTGTTGTAATAACCTATAAATGTAGTGTCTCAATTCACTCCATGATTTTTAGTGTCTAGCAAAGTTATGAATTTAATCTCCCAGGCTCAAATATACTGAACAATCGTCATTATTATTTATAGGCAAGCCACACAACCAACATACAACATGTACGTTGTGCTGTTTGAAGAATCTCTCTGTTGTGTGTATATCCTCAACAGTAGGGGATGCTACATAAAGAATAAATAAATGCTACCCATGAGCAATTTTCACCTGTGTGGTTACAGCTGACTGACATGAGCTGCTGCAGTATGACCTTGTTATTCAAAACCAGCTGATAGTTGCTAATGACAACACTATCACGTAATATTTTCGCACACACCCATCATAGCAGGAAAAATAACATTTTTAAAAAGACATTTTAGGAAAAATTAAATAGATGAGGGCTTAAAAGAGACCCTCCTTTATAAAGGTATAAAGTGGGTATAACTTTATCAGGGTCACTTTATAAGCAGTATTGGGCAATGGTGTGGTTTAAGACTATGGACCTCTGTTGTGTAAACCCAATTTTGCTACTGACTCACTGTATGATCTTGGGGAAGTTTCTCAGCCTTTGCCTATTTTCTCATTTATAAAATTGGGGATTTCTTCCTACCTCACAGGGGGATTGTAAAGAATAACAAATACTTATAAAATACTTTGAATTCATTGGGTAAAGCACTGTCAATCATTTATTATTCATATTACTACCTGCCTTTTTAGTAAGACTCACTGGTTAGTTATTTGGTTTACAGTGGCACAGAGAGGCCCCAGTCAGGATCAGCCCACTTCCCCTCCCCCAGACTGCTGCACCAAGTGGAGGCATGTGAAAATGGGGATAGCTGTGAGTCTGCTAATCCAGCCATCAGTAAATCAGTTCTTCTATTTAGTCACACTTCATATTAGTAGCTTTTATTACATTAGAGTTAATAACCAGCTGATACATAATAGTGAAGTCATGGCAAAATTAACAGAGGGACTTGAATGAACTCATTAGTGCTTAAGTACAACCAGGGGTGAAAGTAACGTTCAACACGTACCAGTACAGGGCCAGCTCTGGAAGGGGCGGGGCTGGGGGGGGCAGCATCCCCTAGCCAGCCCATCCATGCTACCTGGCCCGCGCTGCCTGGGGCTCCAGCGGCAAATTAAAGGGCATGGGGCTCTGGCTGGATCCCTGGGCCCTTTTAAATCACGGCCCCGGGGCAGCTGCTCCTTTTGACCCTCCGCCTCTCCCCCCTGCCCCCCCATAGGCAGCCCGGGGGGGGCCCACTTTAACATCACTGCCCCTTTTGTGCCCCCCATTGGCGGCTCTGATAGGTCTCTACCAGCAGCGGCGGCGGCGGCGGCAGCAGCAGCAGCAGCACTTCAACATCAGCTGAATATGGGCTGGTACCAGCGGCCACTTTTTACCAGTACGCTGTACTGGCCTGTACCGGCTTACTTTCAACCCCTGAGTACAACCCATATTGACAATAACCTTTCTACCTCCTTAGTCAGACTTGTTTAAGAGCTATAGCTCTTGGGCTGAAGTTTCTGTTTATTGCAGCTTGCTGGGTGACATTTTAGTCACCTATAGCCCTACCTTCTTGGCCACATTTTGTGTGTAATTTAGCTTCCTAGCCAGCTGGGAGAGGCAACTGAGGTTAAAAGAGGTGACATGAGACAGCAGAGTTCAGCTGCTTTTGTATAAGCATGTATTCCAGTCTTGCCAGTTACGTGCAATTCCATTCAGTCACATTAAAGGTATTGAGGCAGAATGGTCTCTTGGACTGAGCACAGGGCTAGGTGTCAAAAACTCCAGATTCTTGCCTCTTCTGGGACACTGGGAGGTGTGCCACACTTATGAACCATGTGTGACATGACATCAGACACTTAGGAGTGGTTCCTGTTTATCTTTACTGGTACTACTTTTATGTTGACAGCATTTTATGAACATTAAAGTTGTTGACATGCAAATTATGGAACACAGGCTCTTTTCCTTACAGCACTGAGTTATCCGATCAAAACCCACAGGTGTAATTCAATGGATTTCTCCCATAGCAATTGAAAAAGTGCCCTGGATATCTATCAAAGTGCTTTCTTCTGGCAAGAAGAATTTATTTTCAGTAGAAAGGAATGAAAAGTCTCAAGATCAAAATGAAAATCATGTTGCATAGCATTTAATAAAGAATCCAACATTAGTATTAGAAAGAATCAGCATCCAGCCTATATTATTAATATTTATATTGATATATTTTTAAACATGATCCTGGATCTCCCTTTCTCACTTTGTATCATTTCAAGGTTATTTCTGGTACCAGCGCATAGTTATTAGGTGTATCCACGTTTTGCAAATCACCTTCTTGACAGCTTGTTTTGCCTGGAAAAACTGGTTAGTTACATAGAAACTGAATTGCAAATCTAATCTTTGGATTCTATTAACCTTGTATGTCTGGTTGATAAACATCATGTAAATTGTTCAAACTACCCTGTGACTTGTTAATTTCCCTTTTTTATATTTAGGAAGCGGAGCCCCCATGCACTTCTCTCCAGACACCACATTCTAGTCAAATACTGATTGTCTCATATATCAAAACGATGTGACCATCCAGCTTATTGGGGTAGAGACAATGGTCCCAGTGTTAGTTGAGAGAGCAAGTGCTGATTGTCAGTATCTTGCTTCTCAGGCTAGAAAGGGCAGGGGATGCTACAGAGGCAATACAGCAAGAGCCTAGTCCTGGACACATTGGTCATCTTAAATTCCCAGTGAAGTCAGTGCACAAGACTAAAGCTAAGTCACTCAGATCTGAAAAACAAAGATATCTAGCAACTCAGAATTGAAACAAAGGTGCTTTGTGGATCTGTAATGTTTTCCCATACCTGTGTAACCAAACACTCCAATGCCTAATCACTGAAATAAATACACCTTCTTATTTTGGTATAGTCAGCTGTATTAGAATATACACGTACTGAAATAAACAAAGCTGGGTTGCTTCACCACACTATGTTTCCGTGGTGATGTCAACAGGACATCCGCATTCATTGTCAGCATGAAGGTACAGATGTAACCATGTGTCGCTGATGCATGGCTATGACCAGTGGCTCACCTTGAATAGATTTCTGGTGCAGGTCCTTCAGCATTCACACCAAACACAGCTGTGTTTATGCCAATATGCACACGGCTCTTGGAATGACATGAGGTAGCTGTAGGAAGGGAAGTGCTACACATGCTTAGCATAGCAATTGCAATCATTCGGAACTTCTTTCCAAACCTAATTTCTTCCAGCTCTGCAGCATGTGCCTTCAGTATCAAAGTCAAGAGGCTAAGTTTTAAAACAAAGTCAGTTGAGTTATCTGTGTGGAAAATAAATACCCTTTATCTTCAAAGGAGAACTTTTTCTCCAGGATTGCATAACTCAACAGGGTCTGAACAGACAGAGTGATGAATGAATGAGAGGCTTTTGAATAGAACAGCTAGTTCAACCCTCACTATAGCAATGGTACAGGCATAATAAGAATAAAATACTTTGCAGACATCTTCAAAGTGTTTTAAAATGCTAACTGGTACAAACATCCATGTGAGGCAGTAGTATTCCCATTGTATTGTAACACTGGAAGTTGTGAGTTCGTATGTTTGTGAAAGGCAGAATGTATTATACACTTGCAGCTATCTGTAAATATTAATTATTTAAGTACTTGCCCAAGTCAAAGAAACAGAGTCAGTCTTAGAGCTGTGATTAATATCTGGACTTTTAGTCTGGGACCACAACAAGGCACCAAAGCTATAAGGAAATCTTAGGGATCACAGCATAAAGAAAGATCCAGCCCTACTTGTGGTTTGACAGGATAACTAAGGGTATTCACAAACCCTAACATTTAACGCTATCCAGAAAACTTGCCTTCAATTGTTCTACTGTATAGCAGGGAATTCAGCATCTGTGGCACTGAACACCTAGAAAAGTCAAAATCTGATGTCAGGTCAGACTGTTGCCATTGATATGGCCAGTTTGCAGCTTCCAGTGTGTTCTTAGGATCTAAGCATCTGGAGTATTAATAAAAATGAGATTATTATAATAAGCCTGGGAACCAAGATTCCTATTTGAGTGCATTTTAACATAACACTATGCAGGCTCAGGTTCAGTGCAGTCTTTGAGAGTGCTGGCATTGCAATGAAATGTATTACAGTTTACATACCCCATTTCATTTTTGATAGGACTCTCCAGCTCACCCGTGCACCTCTAGCTCTGTTTTCCAGCATCCCATTTCTTAGCTGGCACTTTATTTTCTTTACTTAGGATTGTTCTAAATAGCACTTCATAGGCAAAGGCAATGTTCTCTAGGTCCATTAATCATATTTCTCAGACTTTGCAAAGGAGTAGAAATTTACTCCACTTTTTAGGACTATTGGCCACATTTTGTTCCTAGTTACATTGATGGAAATGCAGAGTTAACCCTACCCCTTTCAGCTTCTACATGGGGTCCATACACCTGTCACACCTACAGAATAATTTTCTGCAATCAGATATGTGCCTAGCAGTGGAAATGTCTGTAGAATGGTACAGATGACTCTCTAGAATGAGGCAGAATTTCACAAGCACAGGAAGAGAAAACAAGAGATTGTACTAGGAATGGCATCACCCTTGGGTAACCTTTGAATTCCAAGGCCCAGACTTTTATCACTTTACAAAGGCTGGATACTAAAGATAGAGCTGGTCCTGGGGCACATTGCTTTGTGAAATGATGAGATAATATCACACAGAAGGGCAGACATACTAACCAAATGAGACACAGAATAAAAACAAGTTGTGAAGCTGGTTACACCTGCTGTTAGGATTCAATATGATTAGCTGATGTTCAGCATAACCTGATCCTTGTAGGTACTGCATTTCATCATTCCCAGTGACAGGGCCAGAAAGGTATGTGGTTGTATTCACAAGTTGTCTCGTTAAAAATAACCTGCAACTTATTTGTACATGAATCAAGTTTTGAGACGCTGGTTATGAAGTTGAACGGCAGAGGTAGTATTTTATTTTTAAAGTATCCCCTTTGAGGACACTAAAACAGTTTGTAAAACATCACTTTAAAAATAAAAAATAACATTGCAAACAAGAAAGCTGCCACAAAGTATTACAGAGCAGCATCCAAACCCTGGAAAGTAATTAACATGAGCGCTAAAGTGCTTGAGGTCATTAAATAACTGCCCAACCTGAATCAATCTTCCCTGTATAAGATACAATTAATCCTATTTTTAAATAGCACCTGGCTGGCTGCATAAACATTCCTGCGAATCTTTACGGCGTGGTAGTAAGATTGGGCCAGATCCACCAGTGTGGTATGCAGTTAGAAATGGTATCTTTCTTTCTGCCCTCCTACTCATAAATAAATACATAAATAAATAAAATAATCAAAGACCTAAATGTGGAATTCCGGCAGTTGCAGTTAGATTTCAAGGAACACGGCTGTATGGATCTCTCATGCACTGATGCTGCTAGCACAGCCCACAGCTGAATGGGGCCTGGGTACGGTTTATAAAGTGCCATCATTTATATTTTATGCCTGGTTTTAGGTAATATTTCTCAACCCAGCACTGAAATTGTGAATTTAAAAACAAACAAATTTTGAAATAATTCTGACTGGCTTTCAATGGATGATGGAGCCAGACAGACACCATGCTGGTGCCCATAGAGATAGAGACATTTAAAAAAAATTAACCAAGCTGTGGTAAAACTTCACCTCCTTTAAAAACAAAACACTCAAACTCCATCAGCAATTCAGAAGGCAGGATCTGCCGGCTGGCCCCTGGCTCACTGCAATGGAGCTAATAAAAGCTCTGCATGGTAATGTTTTAGACCAGAACCTGAACCTGCAGACACTCTGGGCAGAACTCTCATAGATCTGACTAAGAGTTCTGCACTTCGGGGCTGATCCAGCTCCCATTGAAACCAATGAGAGTCTTGCCATTGACTTCACCGAGTGTGGGATGGGCACTAGACTGACTGCAGGATCAAGATCTTACTTTGTGTTCAATATCTTCCTACCAATTCACAAAACTACCTCCTGAAGTTCCTTAAGGGGTTTCATTCTTCCCCTCCATGCATGTGTATAACACCCATTACAATTAACAGCAGTTAAACAGGCATATCAGTGGGAGAACAGACCCCATCAACTGCCTTGGGAATTGATGACTCTAAGAAAAGAAACCCAGTAGAAATACTGGGAATTGCTAAAGACCCAACTCCCCTTAATAAACCGGGCCCATTGTTTCCCTGTTTTACCAGTCTGCCTACTGGAAGCTTAGTATACGTGACTAGTAAACAGGCCTTGTTCTACAGTAATGTGTCCGAGTCTGGACTACACTGGACTCCTGTTTCAGCATCCCAGCAAGGATCTTGTGTGGACTCCCAGGTGCTCTCTCACTTGTGAGCTACAGGATTGTAACCATCCTGTCTCAATCCAGAGAGAGCACGTCACACCCTGAACTCTTCCTCCAATCCTCCCGGCGGCTTCATCGAATCTCCACTGGCAGCAGCTAAGCTAGTCTCCAGATGACAGCCATCCCCTGTGCCAGTTTCGAGCCCAAGGATCTGTCTCTGCACCAGCCCGGAATAAAGGCCGCCTTCTTCCATGAGCTCCTTGTGCATTCCCTGCTGCACCACTCGGCCCTTGTCTAAAACAATGATGTTGTGTGCCTTCTCGACAGTGCTCAGCCTGTGGGCTATGACAAGCACAGTGTGGTTCTGCAAGTCACCATAAATTGCTTGCTGAATCTGTTTTGGGGGATGGGGATTGGGAAGGGAAGAGATTAACACACAAATGTCACTGTTACCCACAGAGGAGAGTGTCTTTTATGACTCGTTACTAATAAATCTGAAATAACAGGTTTATTCTCCTCTGGATACACATGGATCTATTAACTGAATGTCCCATTAGTATTAATGGGAAATAAGCATGAATATCACTCCTCTGGATGGACGACTTATTCCTAAGCACTCCCTCAAACTGCTCAAAATTCAACTCACAAATCCTATCCGTGCAATGCAGCAGCTGCTGCTGCAGTCACCAACTAGTCTGGTGGGTCTAGAGATTACAGCCCTGATCCTGCAAAGTGAACTCTCATTAGGACTGGGCCTTGAATTTAGAAGCCCCTCTATAGTGGCAGGGGCTGAAAGAAGATTGCACCTACTAAATGCAGTGGTTTGGAAAGAAGGGGATATTGGCTGGCTGAGCATCAATAAAGGCAGCATCACAAAAAAATGACATTTTTCTTAACATAGTAAGGCAGCCAGTTGATGACTAGCTATGTGTCAAATGGACACACCTTCTACCTGCTCAGAAACAAAGATGGCCATAGTCTCACAGCTGTCATCATTAATAAAGTATCTTGCTGTCATCGGTACTAATCCTGAAATGCATTAATGTTACACAAATACAAACCTGTATTTCCGTTTGACTAGAGCCAGTTTCAGCCTTTCGTATATTTCAGTGGGCCTTTCAGGCAGGCCCTTCCAAACTCCAAAGTCCCATCTGTTTGTGTGTGGACGTTAATGAGCCCACACACATTTTTTAAGAATTAAGATTTCCTCAGTAACCATAGTCAAAACTTCCCCTCCATCGCACTGCTGTGGAGTGTGGCAGGTGCTGCACTCTGTCCTAGAAGTGGCTGCATTTCGATGGCTGGAAGTTCACATAATGCCATGGGATAAATGTAAGGTATATTATAGTAAACTTTCTTCCACTGCCAGCTTCAACATTTAAGAGTCAAGAGTACTTGTCGCACCTTAGAGACTAACAAATTTATTTGAGCATAAGCTTTTGTGGGCTACAGCCCACTTCATTGGATGCATGTAGTGGAAAATACAGTAGGAAGATATATTATACACAGAGAACATGAAACAATGTGTGTTACCATACACACTATAAGGAGAATGATCAGTTAAGGTGAGCTATTATCAGCAGGAGAGAAAAAGAACTGTTTGTAATGGCAAAGAAAATGGCCCATTTCCAGCAATTGACAAGGAGATGAAAGCAGGGGTGGCTCTAGACATTTTGCCACCCCAAGCACGGTGGCATGCCGTGGGGGGCGCTCCACAGTCTGACTCAGATGAGTGCTACCAACTGAATCATTCTGACATGAGGTATTCAAATCAGCTGCGGTCAACCGTGGATCTCAAGTCCTCGCATTTTTGCTGAATTATTCAGTAGATCTGCAGTCATGCCGCTGAAGGCTGCCTGCCTGCCGCCCTCCCGGCGAACGGCAGAGCGCCCCCCACAGCATGCCGCCCCAAGCATGCGCTTGGCGTGGTGGGGCCTGGAGCCACCCCTGGATGTAAGGAACTGGAGGAAGGGAGGGGGAAATAAGCATGGGGAAATAGTTTTCACTTTGTGTAATGGCCCATTCACTCCCAGTCTTTATTCAAGCCTAATTTGATGGTGTCCAATTTGCAAATTAATTCCAATTCAGCAGTCTCTCATTGGAGTCTGTTTTTGAAGTTTTTTTGTTGTGATATCCCTTAACTTATCACTCTCCTTATAGTGTGTATGGTAACATCCATTGTTTCATGTTCTCTGTGTATATATATATATATATATATATATATAATATATATATATATATATATATCTTCCTACTGTATTTTCCACTACATGCATCCGATGAAGCGGGCTGTAGCCCACAAAAGCTTATGCTCAAATAAATGTGTTAGTCTCTAAGGTGCCACAAGTACTCCTGTTCTTTTTGCGGATACAGACTAACACGGCTGCTACTCTGAAACCTATTTAAGAGTCAGTTTTTCTTAACCGCAGGGATCGTGCTGTTTTGGGACAGGCACTGTAGACTACACCTCTTGCTATGGTGCCTCATATTAAGTTGCATCGTGTACTGAGATGATAGTGTACAAGTTCAGAATACAATACACCTGACCACTCCTAACAGTGTTCCAGGCTCACTGTACTGCACTGTAGCGTCAGCATGAGATATGCCCTTAGGTCCTGCTGTGGGACTTCAGCTCCACAGTCTGACTCAGATGAGTGCTACCAACTGAATCATTCTGACATGAGGTATTCAAATCAGCTGCGGTCAGCCGTGGATCTCAAGTCCTCGCATTTTTGCTGAATTATTCAGTAGATCTGCAGTCATATTACCTCCCTGAGATGTGATTTCATGAGATCCCTGAAAGCAAAGCAAGTCTGGGGAAAATCACTACAGTAACTCCTCACTTAATGGAGGTTAATGTTGTTTCGTCGCTGATCTATTAGAGAACATGCACATTTAAAGTTGTGTGATGCTCCTTTATAACGCTGTTTGGCAGCTGCCTCCTTTGTCCACCGCCTGCAGAAAGAGCAGCCTGTTCGAGCTAGCTGGTGGGGGCTTGGAACCAGAGTGGGCTGGCAGCCCCGTCAGCTTCCCAGTCCCCTAAGTTCTCTGTGCGGCTATCTCCCAGTAGGCTATCAATTGCGAGGCAGGTCAGGTGTCCCTCCCACAACTGCCGGGTGCTGCTCCTGCCCTCTGCCTTGGAGTTGCTCCCGGGAACCTCCTGCTGCTGTGCAGGGTGTGGGGGGGAAGAGGGGTGTTGATGTCAGGGTGTCTCCCTCTCCCCTGCTCCTGCACCCCATCTCCACAGAGCAGGGGGGTACACGACAGGACTCAGGACGGAGGGAGCTTGCTGGCAGCAGCTGCTGTCTCAACTTGCTGATCTACTTAAAAAGGCAGTGTACTTAGAGTGGGGTCAGCGTACTTAAAGGAGCAATGCATGTCTGTCCCACACACACATGCACTGCCCAGCACTTTGGAAAGTGGAGGGAGTGGTGCACTCCAGTGATAGCATGGGTTCATCATCACATTCAGTTTCTGCAGGGAATGTTTGCAGCCACTGCCAAACCTCTATTGTGTCTCCTCCCTCCATTCATGCTGCCTTGTAGAGTGTGAGGCTACATTAATAACGTGTTAACCCTTGAGGGCTCAGCCGAGTGCTAGTTAATCATTTAGCAGTAAGGCATTCCCCGGGAAATATCCCACCCTCTGACTCCACCACCTCAACCAAGCTTCACAATCATCATTTCTGTGTACGGTATTAAATTGTTTGTTTAAAACTTACATATGTGTGTATATATAGTCTTTTATCTGATGAAAATTTTTTTCCCTGGAACCTAACTCCCCCTATTTACATTAATTCTATGGGGAAATTGGACTAGCTTAACATCGTTTCACTTAAAGTAGCATTTTTCAGGAGCATAACTGCAATGTTAAGCGAGGCATTACTGTACTCAGATGGGAGCTCTCTATGGAGAATGGAGGTGCTGCAGAAAGTGGTGCTGGCGATTCACCAACTTTCCTTCAAGATGATACCAAAGCAATATCCCAACATGGTATTAGGGGGCACTCGGGTACCAAGGTGTCATACCAGACTAGACAAAGGCTCTGACTGCTCACTATCCCTGAAGGCTCCCTGGGTACTGTTGGCAAGAGCAGAGACGCTCATTCTGGTGTCCTGGCTACATTCCAGCTCAGGCAATTACATTCTGCCTTAGTGCAGTTTCACCAGGATACAGTTTTCTCCACTCCCTATCCTAAGCTGTTGTGTAATGTTGCTGTGCACTGTTTAACTTCTTCCCTGGGCAAAGCAATTTGTATCTAACCTGAATTAGTCTTGGTATGTTATAGATGCCAGATCATTCCCTCTGTAATGGTTACAATCTTGTCTGACAGAAGATAAAGCGGAAATTAGTTTCTAATTCTCACCTGCTCATACAACAATTGCCAGATGTTAAGAAGGCAACACATTATGTCCAGACTATGCAGGCCCACCACCTAGAAATTGCAGCTCAGGTCTCTGCCCATCTGTACCCCAAGTCCAGACTTAACTCCTATTTATTTCCTGGAATAAACTGAATTAGCCCTACTAACCGTGTGTTCACTCTCTGCATCCAGGGCACTTGTGGCTTCATCTAGGATTAGGATTGGGGGGGCTCGGATCAAAGCCCTTGCAATAGCCACTCTCTGCTTCTGGCCACCAGACAGCTGGGCTCCTTTTTCACCAGCTTCTGTTGAATGAAAGGCAGGGGGGGAAATGAGACCAAAAAAATCAAGATGTATCACTGGATTCAGATTTCTTTCAGTACACTCCTGTGAGGTAAGGCAGTGGGGAGGTTCACTACAGGAACCAAAAGTATTTTGGTACAAGAAGAGAGGCGTGTTCTAGTCTCCCAGCAGCTGTTCTAACTGTGCCCTCCTCTGAAATGCTGGGCTGGGATTTTTAAGGTCAATACGCCTCAATAAGGACCTGATCTAAAGCCCACTGAACTCAATAGGAGTCTTTCAGGCCCTAAGTTACCAAAATAACCCTGTGCCCCAACAGTAGCCATACCCTTAAAAGGAATGCTATAACCGCTCTCTCCAGCAGTGGATCACCACAATCAACCCAGCATTTTAGGGGATTGATACATGCTACAGTGATTCCAAGAGCCCTTGGCTCTTAGGATGAGAAATGCTGCATGAGACTGGAAGATCAACTATACAAAACCTTCACTGACCAGTTCTTCCAAGGAAACCTCAGCACTGAAAGGTAGCACCAGTTATTGCTACTTCTGCAGATTTACATATACTGTCAGTTACGTGCGTTCTCTCCCCTAGGGACTCGTTCTGCAGATCTTTCAGTGAAAAGAGACGGGAGGGGAAACTGAAACATTTCGGTTGCATCGTATAAGCCATTTCCCTCATTTGTCCCAATGCACAGTGCTTCTGTCACCAACACATCAGCTCTTGTTCCTGCAGATTTATTGTCATTTTATTTTCTTGGTAAGCAGGAGCAGGTTGGTTTATGCCTCGCTGCTCAGTTTTATTGCTATTGGGTTGCTAAGAGAATAAGCACACTGGAAAACTAAGAGACACAGAGGGTGTGTTCCGTCCAGGACCTGGCACTGGATGAACTACGAGTTAGAGATCCAGAGCCCAATCCTGTTCCCGCGGAAACCTGACAAAGGCTCCCATTAGCCACATATTAGATATATCAGGGGCAACAACAGCACAGAGTTCCATATAAAGCCCGACCAGGTGCCACAACCCTGACTTGGAGAGACCACCTCTGTGGGGAGAAGATAGTTCAGTCTCCGTAACTCATTCAGTCCTTGGCCTCTCCGAGGAGTCTGTCAATAAGGAGGGGGGAGCAATTAGTGCTAACTGTGGTGAGGGTTTCCGTGATGTGGACACTTACCCAATAGGAAAACAGGCCTGAGACCAAACTAAGTTCACACACAGTAAGCCATGGAACAGAATAAACATAAGAATGGCCACACTGGGTCAGACCAATGGTCCACCTAGCCCAGTAGCCTGCCTACACTGGGCGATGCCAGATGCTTCAGTAGGAATGAACAGAACAGGGCAATTATTGAGTCACCCATCCTGTCGGCCAGTCCTAATATTTGGCAGTCAGTCAAAGGCCATCTTGGCCAACAACCATCAACTGCCAGTGAGTTTTGGTCACTGCTCACATGAGATGAATTTAATCTCTTAACCTGAGAGGACAGGCTCTGTATGTTACCACCAATCTCCAAGATGTGTTTTGGATATTTAAGTGCTATGCTTCTGCTGAACTGGAGCAAACGAAATGGTCCGTACTACCTGTATTGTAGCCATCTTGCAACTCTGTGATAAACGCATGTGCATTGGCCTTTTGAGCAGCTTGGACAACTGACTCAAACGAGACTGAAGTTAACCCGTATGAAATATTTTCCGCAATAGATCGAGCAAACAACACTGGCTCTTGGCTCACCAAAGAAATCTGCAGAAAGGAAAGAAAGAGGCAGTCAGAACCAAAACAGAACTGTCACAGTTTAATGACTACAGTCCTCTCGCCGATTACAATAATTGGTTCCAGTTGGTTTGTGAGTGTAGATAGCAGAGTTCCACCGTTAAACCTAAACCCAATGTGCCTAAACCAGAGAGGATTTCAGCAAGGACACTGATTACACTCTGTTGTAGGCTGCCCATGTGAACAATGCAGCTGTGCCCTCAGAACGAGCTCTTAGCTGACTCATGGAAGCTGCAGGGCATTAGTCAGCACTGGAAGCACATTTTGCCAGATGTACCTGGTATTTTAGTGTGGGGAAGTGACTACGCGCCACCTGCATATTGAACCAAGAAACGAAACTGACGTCACTGCAGGAGCCAAGGGTAGTAACACCTTCTAGTGCTTTGTGGTTTCTGCTCTGTTTGAAAGTGCAGCTCTTGGAGAACAAAAGTGAATCTGGTCTGTTACCTCAGGTTATTACCCTATTAAGCACTGCAGCAATGGCACAAAACCCTGCAGCTTCCACTAGTGATACTGTTGCATTTTGGTTGTAACACTGCAAGCTCAGGGCTGCCATTTCTAATCCCTTATGTTTTCAGGTTCTCATGCAGAAGCTGGATGTGTATTCTGGATTGTAACCACTGCAGAGGAATGTTTATTTGTGTAAGAAATGAAGCCTGCAGACTTCCAGTGTCATCTTGGGCAAGTCACTTAACCTTTCTGTCTCAGCTTTGCTGATGGGGATCATATACATCACAGGGGTGTTGGAAGATTTAACTAATTAATATTTGTGAAGTACATGGAGATCCTTGGATAGAAGGTGCTGTAGAAGTGCAAAGTATTTAAAAAAAATGATTTATACTAGAATGTTTAAAAACACCCAAACAATCACAGACATGGTTCTACTTGTCTTAGGTTGAACTAGTCAAAACAAGGACAATTTTTTGGGGGGGAAAGGTGCATTTTTTCCTCTTCTTCCTCCCCAGTCCCTCAGCAAAAAAATGAATTCTTTTTTTAACCAGCTCTAGTCTCAGGCATTGAGGAAACATTTTAGAAAGAGCTAAATTAAATGTTGGGCCCAAATTTGACCAGACAGTATCCCCTGAATGATCTAAAATGCTTTGCTCCATAGCAGATTAGAGCTATAACAGGTTTATCAGTAACTCGTACCACCGAGTGCAGGAACTTGTGATCATACATGTTAACAGGCTGCCCGTCCAGCAGGACCTGCCCATCTTGAAGAGGGTAGAAATTCTCCAGAATATTGACGCAGGAGCTCTTCCCACTGCCCGATGGACCCACAAGCGCAGTCACTTTGCCAGGATAGAGGGTGAAAGACACATTCTGTAAATGAAAGAGGTGAGTGAGTGATAGCCTGTGTACCTGGCCTTTCGTAGCATCCATGTGTCTGAGCTACAGAGAGTACACTAGAAAGGGCAGCTGAAACAGAGTGAAAACAGTGATCAGGGTTTTCTTTAGTGCTGCTTTCCTACCACTGGTGGATTGGCTGCCTCCAGCTTCAATGCCAGGAGATGAGCATGTGTGAGCTCCCACTAGACAATCTCTGAATGTTGTATCATCATCTTCCGCCTCACTCCTTCCCTCCCCCACAACAAGCAGGTGGGCCCAACATCTTTTCTTCAAACTCACCTGTTCATAGAACAGGCACGTCCAAAAGCCAGGAGAGAGACTGCAGACCACATCCCTTTCCTCTGCTACTCTGACCCAACTTCACTTGGAAATGATCAGTGGCCCCTCTCCAGTCCCTAGTGATCTAGTGGCCACATCATAAAAGGTACAACCACAACTGGCAACTTTGTTGGTCGTCTCAATAGAGAAGCTGAGGGCTGAATGGGCTCGATCTGGAGGGTCAGGATTGAGGCACACTGGCACCTTCTTGGCTGTCCCTGTGATATACCTGTTCTGTGGCTCAGTCTCAAAGGCTGTCAGTCCAGCAATGCTCTGGTACCCATCCTCTGATCTCAGCCCTGCTCTTCTTGATTTAATGGGTGGATCCTTTTTCCAGGTCCTCCCTCCACCTACTGGAGGTCGAACAGGCCAACAGCTTTCACTAGCACGACACAAAACAGAACATGCCCGCAGCTGCACAAACCACCACCACCACAAATGGGCAGCTCTGCTCTCGGTTTCCCTCCAGTGTTATACCTATAAACACTTGGAATCTAGCTGATTCTCCAAGACCAAACCATTACCCATATATCCCACGCATCTGAGATCAGTACCTGGTTCGCCGTCTGCCAAGCCTCCCAAGTGACCTAGAAACATCCCTTCTGTCTCAGTGTTAAACAGCTACAAAAGGCTTTCTAGTAAGTGAGCTCACAGATGGACTTTTCCAGCTATGCAAAATCATAGGCATGAAAGACAGGAAAAACCAAGAGACCTGTGTTAAGTTGTGCAAAGTAACAAAACTCAGCCTGTTACATACACTTGTTTATGAAAGTTGGCCAAAGTCGAATATGCAGCGACTGGTACAAAGTGGATGGTTTAGGTTCAGAAAACTGGGAAAATGGGTCAAAGCTCCTGGTAAAGTCAAAGGTTGGCATGAGAACAAGCTTAAAGAGTCTACAAATGGGAGGGAATGTTGACAGCTGAAATCTCCAAAACATGTTTCAACTGGACGTTTTTTATCTGGGGGTCACTCAATGGGAGTGGGGGAAAGGGTGGGCTGGAAAAGAGCGAGTTTCACTGTCATGGCTGCCACCTGTCTCCTGGGATTGTCGGGCCTGCGCTGTCCTGATCCGCAAGCCAGGCCAGAGAGGGTACCAAGGACACAGTCACCGCCACCAGATTCAGTCGAATCCTGAATAATACATAGGGCGGGAGATGTGGGCTCCTGTTCTTACCCACTCCTCATGTGTCCTTCCTCCTTTCCCATGTTATCGTTCCTCTTGCCTATCCCCTCCTTTGGTTTTTGTCTAATCAGAGTCTGGCTGAACTGGCCAAGACAACTCCTCCTTTTGCACCACCATGACGAGCCTGTGACCAGAAAGGCAGCGAGTGGCAGTGCCTCAAACGGCCTGATGCTGATAGAAGTTTGCCAGACCTTGAGAGGCTGAGAGGTGGGTGTGCTGGGCCTGTGTCCCTCCAGCAGCCAGTGAAAGTCAGCACCCGAGTCAGAAACTGCCTTTTCTCTCTTTGCTGTTCTTTTCTGTCCCTTTGTCTGTCTGTGGGTGTCTTATTTAGTCTTCATGGAAACAGGACTGGACTCCAATAACAGCAGCAGCCGCAGCAATAGCTCCAAGCCACCTAAACTAACTCTTCTCTCTTCCCCATCAAGGGCAGAGTTAATATCATCAATATCCTCTGTCAAACAGGGGCTTCTCCTATACAAAAATCTTATACAGCGCAAGTAAGGGAAAGGAAAGAAGGGGAATTATTACAATGAAAGCCTTACTTAACACTTTGCATTTCAAAGGCTTTCACTTTTTTTTCCCTTTCTTTTTCTCTGTCTTTAACAAAAGGTTAACAAACATTTAATGGTGGTTGCTACAACGGGAGTCGCCAGCGATAATGTGACTCAAGACCCTGGACGACACTTAAGTTGTAAGAGTGAACAAGGGTTTTATTAATGTAAGTATCCTTCGTTAGGCCCTAGACGCCCTCTCTTCACCACACCACCATGTGGACTGGTTCCCCACTATCTAGTTGCCAGGGTTTTGTCCAGTCTGGTTTGAAATGTCTCCAAGGACGGGGCTTCCAACATTTGGTTTTTAAGGAGGCATTAGACAAATGAGTTAGTCGGGGACAGTGTAGGTCCTGCCTCCGTTTGCAGGACTGGACTAGGTGACCCCTTGAGGTCCCCTCTAGTCCTCCATTTCTATGATTCAATGATTATGCTGCAGCCTGCGACTGGTTAGTAATTGAACTGATGGAGAACTATTGCACTTAATCTATTCCAGGAGGCAACACTATCTATGGTGCCGTGTATTCAGGAAGGAAATGCTGAACACATGCCAAGACCCTCACCTGTAGGACTTGTGTTGCAGACCGGGTAGCATATGAAAAAGTAACATTTCTGAACTCCACTTTACCCTCCACATGGTCTGGGGCCAGGGTTCCATTGTTCACCATCGTCGGCTTGCGATCTATAAACTCAAACACTTTCTCAGCAGCTCCTACTCCCTGCATTAATCCGCTGTAGACAGAACCAACAGACTAAATAGAAACAGAAAACAGGCCTAGGTTACACATCTCCATGTGTCAGGGCTAGAGATAGGATCCGTTAGTAAAGAGAGAAATAATGATCATTAAAATATATCACTCTCTTGTAAATGAAATAAACATGCACTGCGTAGTCATACTTTGCAATAGAAAGGACCAACCCAGCTGACAGGGCGGCAGCTAAGCCCAAACTCCCAGGGAATACCATGAACGTATTACCGTATGCTGAGCCGCAAAAGAGTGGGGCCGTGTGCAAGGGTCTATCTCCCCTCCCACCAATACCTAGTGGAGCTTTTGAGTGACCCCTCTCTGGCTGATGCTTGCAGCAGCACTGACTGCTGGTCTAAGACACACTGTATACACCTGCGATTTCAGGCTTTGGTCCAACATCCATTACACAGATGCATGCAATGGTGGAGTGACGGCTATGGAGGTTGTAGACGGCACGTGCGTGTGACAGTGGAAGGAAAAGGAAATGCCGGGAGGGGTCTCCCAGAAAACAAATCACCCAAACATGGATTGAAACCCTCCTGTCGTTTTCCATGTGACCAAGACAAGCAGTTCCCATAACACCTGGGATTCTGCAGCAATCCTATGAATATGGGACGGCCCCTCCGTCCTCTGAAATGCATTTTATCAGAGCCCCAGTGGGAACCTGAAGCCCACTCCCAAACCCAGGTCTGCTATGCAGCAGATGGTGGGGCCGATTAGAGTAAAACGTCCCTTGAAACTCTGATACTCTTCACCTCCAGCACCAAGCCCAAGGCTTCAGAACAGACTGTGCAAGGAACAGGCATCCCATAAGGAGGAAAGGAGACTGGAAGCGGCACTGGATCCTGCAGTCCTGTGAACAGATGGCTAGTGCCAAGTGTGCTGCTCTTCATTCCAGGGGAGGCTGGAGCACCAAGGTGATTGCACCGGCTAGGAGGAAGTTTGGAGCTGATCTCTTCTGCCCAGATTAGCTGAGTTAATGAGGCGAGACAACAGCAGACTTGTGCAGGCTCGGCAATCCCAGGGCCATCTCAGACAGAATCCCATCTCGCTAATTCACTGCCAATTTAGCCATTTATAACCAATTAAATAAAAGAATCCAGCTAAGCTTTTAATGGGCCCTGAAATCAAACAAGCAGCCTCCAAACCCTTTCATCCTTCATGCAGGAAAGCTTGCCCGGACGACATCCAGGACTCTGCCCTTCAGGCAATGGACAGCTTTCCGCTCCACTTCCTGCAGCCGGCTGTCTCATCAGCAGATGAACTACTTCTATTATTCTGCGAGAACAATGGGATTCTCCCCACCCCGTGCTGTTCACTGAGCGAGGCTGCCTTCTCAGCACATTGTCACACTGGGGGCAACTGGACCTGGAAGCAAAGTCCCAGATCTAATCCGAAGGATATCCTACGGGAGCTAGTGCCAGCTGGTAAGGTGGCAGGAGAGGCCAGGAAACTCACAGGAATAACAAAAGCAACCAGAGGCAGAGCCTCAGCTAGTGTAAACCAGCCTAGCTCCACTGCAGTCTTTGGAGCTGGTTCACACCAGCTAAGGACCTAGCACTCGGTGTCATCTAGGACCTGATTCTCTTGTGTTATTATTCAATGTGAGTCGTACCCAAACCTGGCCCTTCCGAATCAAAAGGGCTTTGTAAGGAGATAAGAGTGACCACAAACCTACCTGCTTTAAGAACTAAATGCAAAACTAATTTCTATTTACAGCTATGTCTACACTACCACGGTAAGTTGACCTACATTACGCAACTCCAGCTACGTGAATATCATTGCTAGAGTCAACGTACCTTAGGTCGAGTTACCGCGGGGTCTACACCACAGGGGGTCGACAGGAGAAACTCTCCCATCGACTTACCTTAGTTTTCTCATCGGGGGTAGAGTACAAGGGTCGACTGGAGAGCGATCTGCTGTTGATTTGGCAGGTCTTCACTAGACCTGCTAAATCGACCGTCGGTGGATCGAGCTCAGAGCTTCAATCCCGGCTGTAGTGTAGACATAGCCTACATAACTTTCCTGTAACACCCCCTCCACCAATCAAAACCCTATATCCTGACCCAGTTATTACTCCTATCAGCTGGGGGGGAGGGGAAATAAAGAGTGACCGTCATTGTTTCCATTTTTAAAATACTTGGGAGGTGATGAAATACTATGACAATGGTGACCTGGACAGAAACAAAACACTTCTACTTCCCCTTCCACAGCTTTCCAGCCTGGGATGTGAAAAAAATCTGGTGGATGCATAAGCCACACTCACCTCCATGCAATCTCCCAAGACAAATTCATAAATAATAAAAGATATCAGGTTTCCGCTGGTCATTTGCCCAGAGATCACTAGATGGCCACCATAGTAAAGGATACTGACTTGCACTACAAGAAGAGTCAGCTGAAATCAAGCACAGACACATAATCAGACAATGCTGGTTGTTTCTCGGGCTTATGCTTATTCATTCACCCAGCTGTCCAGAATTCACCAGTGTCATCTTTATTTCTGGAGTGTCCCAACGGTGTACTTGATGTTGTGTAATAGATTGTAAATTCAAAGCAGGGACATTGATGTTGGAGGAACAAAGTAGCTCAGAAGCACAGGTTGATCTATGGGATTTCTGACTCATCTCTTTCATTAAGAATAATGGAAGAGGTGTCTAATCCCCCTGTGCTACTCTGAAAGTCTCAACCATAAAGCATCTGATGCTCAGGGGATGGTCAGAGCAGTGGGAATTAAGTCAGATTTAAAAAGAGATCTCAACTAGAGAAGGGTTGAGAACTAGGGGTCACCAAATGAAATTAATAGGCAACAGGTTTAAAACAAACAAAAGGAAGTATTTCTTCACACAATGCACAGTCAGTCTGTGGAACTCTTTGCCAGAGGATGTTGTGAAGGCCAAGACTATAACAGGGTTCAAAAAAGAACTAGATAAATTAATAGAGGATAGGTCCATCAATGGCTATTAGCCAGGATGGGCAAAGATGGTGTCACTAGCCTCTGTTTGCCAGAAGCTGGGAATGGGTGACAGGGGATGGATCACTTGATGATTACCTGTTTTGTTCATTCCCTCTGGGGCACCTGGCATTGGCCACTGTCAGAAGACAGGATACGGGGCTAGATGGACCTTTGGTCTGACCCAGTATGGCCCTTCTTATATCTTAAGCAGTTTGTTTCTGGATTATGCTAGAGTTCAGGCTGGGGTTGAATCAGTGCCAGGGTTTGGACTGGACAGGCCCAAAATCTCAAGATACCATAATAGATACTGTCAGCATTCAAAGCAGAAAACAGGCCCTTTCTGATTTAGGATCCAACCCAGAAGCGGGATTCGGATCTGGGAATTCAAAGCCAAATACTCTGCTCACCTGTTGAAACGTGAAGGGTTTGGGATTCTGGGCTGCCTCTAATTCGATCTGAACTGTACTGCAAGGGGCAAGGAGAAAGGAGCCATGCTGCAGGACTGTGGTGTTATATCAGATATTGGGAAAAACATGAAACATGTTAACAATTGATTTGTATGGAAAATTAAAACGAGATGAACTGAATTTACAGATGAATATATGTAAGAGTGTGGGCTAAAGAGATAGGCCTGAAGCACAACTTTCAGCTCCCAGTCCAAACTTCCTCAAGGATCATGGGCATTTGAACACACACTTTTTTTGTTTTGTTTTTGTTTTTGGGTGGGTGGGTGTGACACTCTTCTTTAGTTCGGTAACATGTTTCCTCAAGCAAGGGGCTGTAATTTAAAGCTCTGATTCTGAAAAGCCCCAGGGAATGGAAGGAAGCATGATCCTGTAGTGAAAGCACTGGCCGAGGACTCAGGAGATCCGAGTTCAGTTCCTGTCTTTGCCACAGACTCCCTGTGTGACCATGGGCAACTCCCTTCAATCTCCCTGTGACTCAGTTTCCAATCTTTTGCTCTGATGTTGGATCTCTTTCGCCCATCCTTTGTCTTGTCTCTTGAGATTGCAAACTCTCACTGTGTGAGTAGCCAGTGCCAACTACAATTCAACCTTGATCCCAGCTGGGACCTCCAGGTGCTGCTGTGATACTAATTCAACAACAAGAAATAACAGTTTGCAGATCCCATTAACCTCCCTGGGAGCTGCAGTGATTCAGCACCTTTCTGTCCCCAAGTTAGTGCAGAAAACTCACAAATCATAGAAGCGTAGGACTGGAAGGGACCTCGAGAAGTCATCCAGTCCAGTCCCCTGCACTCAAGGCAGGACTATGTAATAAGTAGACCAACACAATTAAAACAAAGAACTAACCTAAACATGACTCGCCTTAGAACTCCATGACCAGATTAAATGCCCTATTTGGGGCCAAAGGGGAATATTTTAGCAGAGTTTTCATCTAGCCAAAAATGATAGCTTTTCACTTCAGTCTGAAGATGCCAGGAGAAGCCCATTTTCTCTATGCCCATGGTAGGCAAAGCTGTTATTAACATTGCTGGCTTCCAAGCAGAGGACGCCATTAGGACCAGAAATCTGCCTCATGTGGTCAAAGAAAAAATAAATAAAAACACTTAGGAGCATAGGCAGGGTCAGCAGTGGTTTACATTAAGGGGTCAGATGAGAGGCTGGAGTATATGGAAATTAACGAGCAACACACTAGTACCCACACATGCCCGTGCTTCCACCATGCAGCACCCTGCAGCTGTTTCTTTCAAGGGCAATTAAGGTCAACCCTGAAATCCAGAAAGTACATGTAAAGTTCAGCGCAAACATTGGCACTGGAATGTGTATGGAGCTCTGGCCTGGGGTCTAATATGCTAGATTACGTTATAAATCACAGTGGAATTACTCAAGTGTATTTCAGTGATGAATCCCGGTCATGTTGCGCATATGCTAAGAAATGCTGCCTTAAAGCCTCATCCAACTCTTACTTGATGTCAAAGGCAGTTTTTCCACTGACTTCAGTGGGAGCTGGATCAGACCCTTGAAAGAGAACTGGAAAATAAAGGTGCTTTGCATTTATCTAGCACTATTCATTCCAGGTTCTCAGGTGGGTAAGGTGCAATCAGAGAATACCAGGGTTGGAAGGGACCTCAGGAGGTCATCTTGTCCAACCCCCTGCTCAAAGCAGGACCAATCCCCAGACAGATTTTTACCCCAGTTCCCTAAATGGCCCCCTCAAGGATTGAACTCACAACTGTGGGTTTAACAGGACACTGCTCAAACCACTGAGCTATCCCCCCCCCCCAAATATGCAGATATACCCATCTCATAGAACTGAAAGGTCATGAAGTCCAGCCCTCTCACTTCACTAGCAGGACCAAGTACTGATTTTGTCCCAGATCCCTAAGTGGCCCCCTCAAGGACTGAGCTCACAACCCTGGATTTAGCAGGCCAAAGCTCAAACCACTGAGCTATCCCTCCCCCGTCAATGGTTCCATGATTTGCCCAAAGTCACATGAGCGAGTAGCAGAGTGTGGCATACAGAACACATGAATCCTGACTCATCTACTCTTCCACTGGCTAAGACAGGAGTGGGCAAACTACGGCCCACGGGACCGTCCTGTCTGGCCCCTGAGCTCCTGCCCCAGGATGCTCGCCCTTGGCTCCTCCCCTGCTGTCCCCTCGCAGCCTCAGCTCACTCGCTCTGCTGCTGGTGCAATGCTCTGGGCGGCAGGGCTGTGAGCTTCTGTGCTGCACGGTGGCAACGGCGTGGCTCGCTCCAGCTGGGTGGCGTGGCTGTAGTGCCCAACCACCAGTGCCTCCAGGCAGTGCGGGCAGGGAGCAGGGGGGGTTGGATAGAGGGCAGGGGAGTTAGGGGTGGTGGTCAGGGGACGGGGGTGGGGATAGGGTTGGGGCAGTCAGAGGGCAGGGAACAGGGGTGTTGAATGGGGGCAGGGGTCCTGGGGGGCAATCAGGAGGGAGGGGGGGGTTGGATGGGGCAGAAGGGGGCAGTCAGGGGTAGGGGTTCCGGGGACAGTCAGGGGACAAGGAGAAGGGGTGGTTGGATGGGACAGGGTTCCCAGGAGGGCCATCAGGAATGAGAGGAGTGGTTGGATGGGGTGGCGGGGGCCCGGGGGGGCTGTCAGGGAACGGGGGGGGGGTTGGATGGGGCAGGAGTCCGGGGGGGGGACGGACAGATAGAAGGTGGGGGCTGGGCCATGACCACCTCCCCAACTGACCCTCCATACAATTTATGAAACCCGATGCGGCCCTCAGCCCAAAAAGTTTGCCTACTCCTGGGCTAAGAGGTCAAAGTTAGCCAGTGAAAGCTGTTGACTACAAAGCCACGAATAAATCCATTCTACAAGCCAAAAATAATGAAAACAAATTCCTCCTTTATTCATCTGCCAAGACCTGACTTCAGGACTCTGCACTTCCCTGAGAAAGAGGTTGTTAGAGCTGAGCTAAATGTGTCAGTTTCATTTTGGACAGGTCTTCTCAATTTCCTGAGACACCGCGGGTTCGTGCTGTGAGCTTTGCTTTGGACGATCCCAAAAACTCAAAATGGTCTAGTTTTGCATCCAAACCATGAGAAATCACAAATCTTGCAGGGCTTTGCTAGAATGCCATGAGTCTCCCCGGAGTTGGTTCACAAACCTTTCAACAAAGGAATTTAGTGGAACCAGGTCAGTTGTGTGTGATTTTGCACTACTTTGGTTACCAGGAGAAGCCTCGAAATCGAGGCTTGACTGGCAACAAAGTGCCTTTCAAAAAAGAAACTACACTGAAAATGGTTTTGTCAGTTTCTGAGCAGCAGATCAAATCACACAAACTTTGTTTTATAGCTTAGGATACCAAAAACTAGCTGGCCTAAGTACATAATGCAATAACACGTGCACACAGTGCTTCAAATGCCCTTGACTGAGCTGAATTATAGTGCTACTTACTACAGGAAATTGCCTGTTGGATGACGCTGCTCAAAATCCCTAACAGAAATGTATATTTGTTTGGAGCGTTGAAAATAAAGCATAGGGGATAGTGAGCAGACTTTACACTTTGTGTCTCTTGTTAAGCCCCGCACCCCAAGCCTTTTATGTACAATGTATTACAACGTTCATAAAGCAGAGAACGAGCAGTATCAGAACATAACCCCTCCCAGCCCTCAGTATCATCACAGTGACAATAGGTGGCTCATAGAAACAAGGCACGTACCCCACTGGACCACACATAGTACGTATAGGCCAGGGCTTCCTTTTTGTTCAGTTTGTACACTTGCTGCAGTTTCTGCCAATAGACATTTGCTTCCATGTCCTCACTTGCAAAGCTGCGCACAGTCTTCATGGCCGAAATGGTTTCTTCTGCTGTGTTGTTGGCCTTCGCCAAAGCATTCTGAACCTCCTTGGAGAGCTTCTGCAGTGAACAAAGTAAACAAGGGACAGCAGGACTGTACTTACCAGAGGATGCTCCTGTTCCATTTTGTTGTGCTCCCCCCCTAAGGACGCACTGCACACCTGATGGAAAGGGATTTGGAGACCATTGGTCATGTCACTGTCCCTGGGCTGGTATGTCAGCCTAGAGGACTGAATCCCACAGAGGGGTTGTGGGAGGACAGGACTGAGAGAGAGTCCTGCCACTGGATCTGACAGACTCCTTCAGTGGCTCTGGGCCAATCACTATTATTCTTTGTGGATGATGACAGAGTTTAGAGCCTGATGTCAGGACCCGGGCCCATTGTGCTAGGTAGCGTATGTACATACGTACGTACGTATGCACACACACACACACACACAGTAAAAGACAGTTTCTATCCCAAAGAGCTTACAGTGTAAATAGAGAAGACAGACGAAAGGAGGAGACAGGATGTGCTATTATCCCCACGTCACTGATGAGGAACTGAAGCATGGAGACACTAAGTGACTTGTCCAAGGTCGCACAGGAAGTCTGCGACAGAGTCAGGAAATGAACATAAGTGCCTGTAGTGCTGGGATCTCTAAGCACATTGGGACAGCCAGCAGCTGCCTGTGACCGAAGCCCCAAAGGGGTTCTCCAGGTCAGAACCTAGGACCGGGGGGCACAATCTGGTGTCTGTGCACGTGCACACTCTGAACAGACAATGGCAATATGCAAACCTCCCCCACTTGCCAATTACACACTTCTAGCAAGAATAATCTTGGGGAGAGGGTGGAGAATCCGTACAGGGGAGCCACAACTGGACAGAATCCAGGCACGGCGCCTCTGCTTCTACAGCATGTGCATGTCACATGGGCGGCACTATGCACACAGGCAGGATTTGCCCCACGGCACTGACATTGAGAGCGATAAAGCTCTCAAAACACGGCACACAGCCCATGGCCTGTACTGATTCACGTGCTCCACCCAACGGAAGTGCAGGCATGTCACTTCAGAAAGAATTTTCGCCCGGGAGTCGGAGAGAGCAGTGCAATACGAGGCTCCTTATGAACAATGAGACTCAGCCAGGTGCGCACACGCCCCAACCGATATTACAGGTTAGGACAGTGGAGCTGGCACAGCTGTAGACTCAGAGGAGGAGATGTATTAGATCACCCCAGTGCTCTCTCGGGGACCGGGGCGGGATTCCTCCCTGCGGTACATTTTCTGTTGTTTTGTCCTTTTTCTAAAAGTCCCAAGCAATGGGGATTCCACTGTTTCCACAGACTAACAGAGCTCACATTGGGACTAAAAAGAGACAGGAATAGAGAAAGCACTGTGTATTGCACACACAAACCCGGATGGGGGTGGGGGGAGGAACAAATTAGACAGACACCTTTCCCTGTAAAGAACACATTCCTTTGATATCCCCAAGATCATGCTATGAAAGGGCCTGTAATTTCATTCGATTGGTTAACAGAGAAATCCAGCATCAAGACAGAAGGTCTTCTGAACACTAAGCAAACATCTGTTTGTTTAATCTTACCAGACGAGACCAATAGCACATGCAGCCAGCACTTCCACTGTGACAAGAAAAACCTTACAGGTCTTATTTAGGGATTTGGGGAGCACAGGTGTGGCCAGGAGGAGCGGCACAATCCAGTTTGGGGAAGTGACTCATTCCAGAAACTGATGGGTGAGACTACAGCCAGCCACAATTAGACTGATGGATCAGGGGGCTGTGACCAGCTAAAGCTCATTGTGGGGATTTGTATTAACTGCTAGTTCTAACCCGCTCTTTCCATGTCAGCAGCAAATGAAGGGAAACACCTCTGGTCTGGTTAAACTCTCTGTCTTGATGGATCTGCAGAACTGATCACCGGCTACTTCAGACAGAAAGGAGAGAGAAACAGGGAACAAAGATTGGGAACGCGCCTGTGGAAAGCTTGTGGTGCAACAGTATCCTAAAGATTCCTCACCACATACTTTGGAACCCACGTTTTTCTAGACGATCACTCTGGGTGCTCAAGAGCTACAGCCAATGTTGCTCTCTGGATGGCCAGCAGGAGGCAGTACAACAGCACAGATTGCACCCTCCCCTACTCATATACAGCATCCCTGTTGTATGCGGCATCCTTCCCTGAACTCCAGTGAGCCATCCTGACTCCTTGGAGCCAAAGCAGGCCTTAGGCACAAGCAAAGCAAGGGAGTGTTTGGGGTCCTGTGCTGCCACCACAGCTCACAGGCTGGCCTGCTCTCTTCTCCCTGGCAGCCAGACTGGAGGGGAGACAGTTCATTCGCTGCTCACCCCCAATCTCCATGAGAAGCAGCCCACAGCTAGGTCACTTGGCCCATGGAAGAGTCCTGCTTTGGGGGAGACAGAGGGACTCGGCATACTTTAAAGATGCAAGCAATCTGCCTTACCTTGTAATATTTCCCGTAGAGGTCAGACACCAGCATGATGATGGGGAAGCCCATGAAGGTCACTAGAGACAGCTGCCAGGACAGGCTGAACATGAAGACGATCACGCCCGTCGCCTTCACCAAGTTGCGCAGGAAGATGTTAATGTTCTGGGAAACTAGGTCGCTCACGATCGTTGTGTCAGAGGTCAGCCGGGAGATGATGTCCCCTGCAAGGCAAAGGAGAGTGGGGGGAGAGCTCCGATCTGTCAGTGCTTCAGGAATCACAGCCCCCATCTCCGTACCAGCACAGGCAGGTAGTGATTGCACGTGCCCTGAGCCAAACTGGAGGGTCATGGGGAACCAAGAATGACATGTGCACAGATCAGGGGCTCAGGGGATGCAGCCACAGAACCTTTCAGATCTAGGCTCCCAGTTCAAATCCAGGCCAGGTCAGTGGTGACTGGAAGCTGTTACTGTACCACCTGCTGGCAGGTCAGTGGGTGGCAGAAAATGAGTTTGGCAGGTCTCGGTCAAGGTGAGACCACCACAAAATCTACTACCACGATCAGGCTCTTTGCTGGCAATCTCAGCAGAGCCCAAGTACTGAATGGGCCCCGGAGACTGAACCACCCTCACATCCTGCAAGACAGGGCAGAGGCACATTGCTGGATACAGGTGTATGTAGGCGGTTTGCCTGCTGCTGAATGTACCTACATCCTCCAGGGCTGTCACTCAGTTCACATGAACATTTGTTATTTAACAACCACAGGTTATGTATTGCAGGGAGGGCACCTGCCCAGGGTAGAGAAGCCAAAACACACAGACTAGTGACCAGCCCAGCAGGTTCCTGCAAACACCAGCTGTCAAGACCTGCTTGGGACTTCTCTGCATGTCCTAAAGCTCAATTGGGCAAAGCACTAGACAGATGCACTGCAGGGCCCAATCCTGCACTGGCTCCTTGCAGGGACTAAATGGGTTTGAAACAGGGCTGCTGCAATCTGAATCTGTATAAGTTTCCCCTTTCCCCCTCCCCCCAAGTCCTGTAGCAGTTCTTAAGGAATACCCTGAGCCCCCATCTTCCACTAGTGACCACTGAGATGCAGAGGGGCAGAGAGCCAAAGCTTTCGTGGTATCTTTCGGCCATGCTGAATGTTACAGTCAGAAACTATGGATAAACTGCGGACTCTGATCTCCAGAAGGAGCAACCAAGCACCTCCCTTCACTTTAGATTGCAGGATTTATATGGAATTCCCGTAGGCCATGAATCTGATAAACACTGTTAGCAGGTACTTGGAAATCAGTGCATTAGTGTTTCAGGTCAATCACTTACTCAGACTGTATTCTCATATCTTGAGAAACAATGGAAATGTGGCGTCCCAAGCACACTTGCCTCCCAGAGATCATCATCACGCGAGGATTAGGCTGGACTGCTGAAAGAGAGACTGATCTCATGGAGGGAGAGAAACCAACCTGTGCGATTCTCATCAAAGAAACTTGTCTCCTGAGTGACCAGTGACTGGAAGAGGCAGTTGCGGAGTCGAATATTCAGCCTGGCAAATATGAGCGTAAAAACGCCACCCCGGATACCTGCGGCAAATGAGCTAATTGCAGATAAGAGACGTTATATAACAATGTGCACAAAATCCACTCCTTAACACAACATAAAAGCCCCATCAGACCCAAGACAGACACATCGAAACAGGGACCAATGATAATACTTCGTACTGAAAGTGCCTTTCATCCCAGGATCTCAAAGAGCTGCTCGGACAACTAGCCTGACAACACCCCACCACCTGAGATGGATCTCATTATCCCCACTTTACAGATTGGGAAAACTGACGCACAAATGCGAAAGTGGCATGGCTAAGTCAGTGGCAGAGTCTCAGGTATGTGCTATCACTACTAGACAACGCTTCCACTGCATATTAACACCACGCGTCCGGTTTTAGACAACACAGAAGTGTCAAGAGTAGAAACAAGAGAAACTTTTGTTACAAAACCCAGAATCAGGCTGGTACAAACTAATCTTAAACATAAAAAAAAAAAACCCCTTTCAGTTGCGCCCTGGTCACTTTCACAGTTTCAGATGGAAACCATGAAAAACTTCATGTCATTATAGTGGCAAGCAGGATGCACATGGCCATTCAGTCCAGGGCTCATTTGCCCCAGAATGCCAAGTGACTTAGGGACACAGAGCTGCGTTAACCAAAACTAACCTACAAGCTGGCGTGACATCTGGTCCCTCTGCAAACTGCATCTGCCAGTTTTGTGCAGCTGTCACCAGGGAAGAGTCAGAGATGGGCCAAAGCTTTGCCTCTGAATCTCCTTGTCCTCTGCAAGGATGTTTGAAAGATAAAACTAAACCAAGTGTTTAGGATCTTTCCCTACTCCCTCTTGAGTCTGTAAATACTGTAACAAAGTCATGGCCATCTAAGGCTTCACGGTTGTCATTCTGCTGCCACATTGTGGGCACTCAGAACTGCGCAGCAAGAGCAGGGATTACCTACATCTTATGGGTCCACATGGACACATCCCAGCCACCTGAGCTAAAGGAAAACTGCTGTTAGCAGCTTCGCACCTGAAACACAAAGCTGAGTGAGCAGTTCCTAATCCATCGAGCAGAGGTTCATATAACCACTAGCCAGTTCAGGACAATACTATGGAAGAAGGTTTAAACCTCAACGTAATAAACTTCTTATAACTGAGGCACAAATAATCTATCGCAGTTACCTTCCTATAGCAAGAAGCGACATAATCACCACTGCGGTGGAAAACTGATCCATGCTTTTTTGGATGACTATTCCATCAATCGCCAAGCCAGTGTAATAAGGAAGGAATGTTTCTCCTGTATGGGAGAAGCATAAGAGACGGTGGATTAGAACAAGAGGCAGGGTTTCAAACACAGAGCTATCGGGTAAAGCAAATGTTAGCAGTGGAGTTTAATTGGTTTCTGGGAACAGTAATATCTTTGACGGTGTTTCTGGCCTTGATAATCTAGGTGTGAGACAAAGATTAAAAGGTTGTTTAAGCCCAATATTTAGATTTCATCAGGGTGGACAGGTGTGATTTTTATAGAACTGATATGGATAGAAAATATGGAATTTTGATCTTGGCAATGTCCCTCTAAACGCCAGTCACTCACCTAAAGCAGCAACCAGAAGGAAGAAAGTGGCTATTCCGAGGAAGAGAGCATCTGGTTTGGTGTAAGACAGCAGCTTATGGATAGTGGCTCCTGACACCTCTTCCCTCTTTTCCTGCACAGTAACAGGGCTGGGGTCACATATCTCCTCTGCTTCCGCCCTGGACTCCGAACTGACCCCCAAGACTTCTCTGGAGGACGTGACGGAAGACAGCAGCTGCCACAGGCAGGAAGTTGCAGCCAGCGACACATACGTCCATGCAAACAAACTCCAAAACCAGGGGTCCCGAATAGTCTTCCTGACCTCCGAGTAGAGCAGCAGTTTGACCAGGGTGTAAATGCCGGCTAGCAGGCAGACCAAGGTGATGAAGGTCTGGGATGCTCTCAGGCGCTTGGGGCCATAGGTTGAGTTCCTGGCAACCCCAATGGCAGCGCCGAGAAGCAAGCAGCTCCTGTACAGACATGTCCCCCACACGTCCAACATGGAATTAAAGACATTGAAATGCTTCAGATCCTGGACAATGTCCTTGCCGCTACGGCTGTGCACGTACAGCAGTGTGGTCACCAGCACGTCCACGCCGGTGAACGCCAGAGTGCAAGCCACAGCCTTCCAGACTCTCATCTTCATCTGACTCTGGGGAGAGGCAGATTTCAGTTTGAGACAGCGAACCCCCTAGTCCAAGGTAAAAACTTCCATGTTAGTCCTTCCTGGGATGGGGAAAGGAACAACACAAGAATATCAGTGACCTTTATGAAGTGGCAGAGAGGGGGACCGAGCGCTGTGGAGCACTGCGGTTTAGTTTCACGTGAGAGCTCTGGTTCTGCCGGAGGCCAATTCCCTGCCATCCCCTCCCAGATCAGGATACTCTGGGGCGCTGGCAGAAGGGGTGCCCACAGCTGAACAATATGCCTGAGTTTGAGCCTGCTTTTCAGGCTGACCCTACGGTTCCAATTTTTAGGGCCGGGAATTATTTCTAGGCTACAGGTAGAGTCATGGGGTGTTTTCAGCTACTCTCTTCAATGCCGGACAGCCCAATTATCAGCACCACGGTGTTAACAATAGGCTCCAGGAGGTCCCCAGAACATGATGTCAAGCAAATTGTTTTGAAATGTCTCTGTGATGTCTCTCCGTTGCAGCCACAGGAGCGCTGTGTGGTGAAGGGAAACCATCAAGGCAGACAGGCTCCAAGTTGGCATGCACCATCCCTACCCCCAGAACTTATATTTATTCATGTTTCTTGGACGGATCAGGTCCCTGAAGCCAGAGCGGCTGCAGGCTAAGACCCAGGTGACAACCAGCTCTCTGAACACATGATGGGTGTGCGATAGGGAGTGTCCCCCAGGCCTCTGCTGCGAGCTCCCCACTGCGAGCCAGCAAGAGAGAGAGGGCCGGCTCTTTGTGCCCGCACGAAAAGGGCTCCTGAATATGATTCAAAAGGGATTTGCCACAAGAGACAGAAGCAGGTGGCAGAGGTTTGAAATCAGATGGCTGGACCCCAGTTTCTAGACACTGAAAAGACAGCTCGCTCCACCAGGGCTGGTTAAAGTGTAAGGTGTGTCCAAGTGGGAACGCAGCAGCCAACAAAAGCAAAGGTAGAAAAACTGCTCGAGGGCGCCAGCAGCCCAATAGACTATTTAAGCAAGGAGGGGGGCACTTCCTGGCGGGCAGAAGAATAAATAATACCTAGTTCTTATCTGGCGCTTTTTATCTCACTCCTACTTTCCAAAGGAAGGAATGGAACATTATCCCCATTTACAGGTGGACACTCAGGCCAAAAATATTTCTTTCCCTTGGTTATTAAGATGATGATGTGTTTTTTTTTTAAATGTGAACAGTACAGAGTTTAAGCATAGAAGTTTCTGGTTATTAGGGAATAACATACAGATTATCAAGGGGTGCAAAATTCGGTTTAAGATTGGATGGCATGGGGAATACATAATCTGCAATATCCCTGAGCAGGGTAAAAGGTTAACGAGTCAAAGTACAGACAATGAGATATGAGGATATGTTGCTCACATGAGGGCTAGGTTCAGGTGTGGAGTATAATGAATGGATACGATGATGAGGATAGATTGACTCTCATTTGGGGAGATTTAACGTTCAGTGAGCTTATGGTTCCAGTTCATATGGCAGTACATTAGATTCAAACCAGGCAGTACCTGAAAAGTCTATTTTACTCTTCACTACTGATGCTGTGTTTACTCTTGGCACTTCTCAATGAAAATAAACCGGTCAGTTCCGGTGTCCCTCTGCTCCCCTCATCAGTTTCATTCCCCGAGTGTCCTGCATGATCCCAACCTGCTGTCTGTTCGGGTTGCAAAAACCACTAGATCCCGACAAAACTAAGTTTTCATAGACAGCAAATGAACCAGTTAAAATGCAATCTCTCAAGAGAAACAAAACCTACAGCCTGGACCTCAAGGAACAGCTGGTGATGCTGAAAGCCATGTGCTCTGTTCTGATCGTCGGGCCTGCAAGTTTACCGTAATTCTGAGCTCACATATGAAAGTACGTGAAAGGTCATCAGATGTCACAGTAACTTATAACAACAAATGTTAATGGAAAGAGGTATGAAAGGGAGACAAAAAGATTGAATTATTCTAAACAAAAAGGCCATGTTGATATAATCCCATGACGCCGTTGAAATCATGCTTGGTAAAGACAGAAGATGTGGAACCAAAAATTAATGAGCCAAGACTGGTGTGTCCAATATTAGGCCTAATTGGTGAACAAAATAATGAACGGCTGGGCTACTCCACCCACCATTTCTTCTGGGGGTCTTTAAAGAAAGAGGCTTGGGGCTGGGGGAGGATAGAGAAGAACAGATGGCATCTACTGGAGTGAGCTTCACCATCATGGCTGCCACCTTCACCATGTCCTGGAACCCCAGTCCTTCTTGGCCTTGATCCTGAGAGATGTCCTAACCAGATTGGGCCAAGAAGAGGAGCCCAAATAAGACCCCAACTCTGCCAGTTCCAGCTGAATCCCAGATACCACCTGGGATGAAATGGAATCGGACTTTAAGAGCAACAGCAACAGATTCAGCCCATCTCAACTCACTAGTTCTCTTTCCCCCAAAAGGCCAATTATTACCATCTTTAATATCATCTAAGAGACTGTCAAGCAAGGGCCTTTTCCTTCTAAAAACTCTCTTCAGCTAAAGGAAAGGGAACAAACAATGTTGTTAAAATGAATGCCTTACTGAATGCTTCTCATTTCAAATGCTTCAGCCGGTGTTCCTTCTTTTCAGTATCTTTAATAAAAGGTCATAAAATGTAAGGGCCTGTTTGCCATGGTGCTAATCAGGCTGAGGTCTCTCCATTCCAAACCCCAAAGCTGGTTTAACACTGTTTAATACTGAACAGTGACTGGGTTATATTAACACCTTCGGCCCATTCATTCTCTATCTAAATTAATACAACAGCTGTAAACACAGCCCCTCGTTAAATGCCAGCACGTTCCTGACCCCAGAGGTCCTTATTATTTTCATTATAAACCCTACAAATACTTTACAAAATTCAAAGGGCAAATAAAGTAACAACCTTTTCACTTCAACGCCTCTGTCTGTTCTTATGGAGACGGAATAGTGGGACAGAACCGGTCCTTCCCTAGCAGTTGGAGACCTGGACCAATAGGACTGAGCGCTCCAGCATGTGTTCTGACATACTCTGGAGCTGGCCACTGGAGGCCAGGCTTGGTTTAGGGATGAATTATCTCAGTACCTTTCGGACGAAAGCCTGTGGATGAAGGAAAGCTTTGGCTATTAAGCACCATCTACTATTAAGGTTGCCTGTTCATAAAATCATTGAAGTCTGGAGCAACAGAACAAAAATACCAAATGGCTCCAGAGCCACAAACCCTCTGTTTACTTTTCTAAAATCTAAAAAGTGGCCTAAAATGTTGCTAAATCCCAATTCCTTCCAGGCAAAGATGAAATTAGTTTTTATGTAACAAATTTCAAAACCCTTGAAGTTTCTGATCCTATGGTAGCAAACCAGTCCTCTCTCGCCCCTTCTACAAAGGAACAACATAGGCAATCAAGTGCCTGAAACACGGGATTTCAAATAATCAAGACAGCAGGCAGTTTCAGTCACCACTGTTCATAAAAGATACACTCCACAGTCTAAGAAACACAAGAAAGAAGATCAAATTACTCTCCCCTGCTGTGCAGTACAAAATGGGGCAGAAGAAGGTAGAAGAAAGAGGCTTCTCCCCTAAGACTGGGCAATGAGAAACCCAAAGCTCAGACACCAAAGACAGAGCGATATTAACAAGAAGTAGGTGTTGTGGATACTCTGCCTTAAAATGTGTATTTATCCAAGCACAGAGTGCCAGGTTTAATTTAACACAAAAGTCACTGCATGTAACCGACAACACAGGGCTAGCTCTGGGCAGCCACTTCAAGGGTTTATTACTCAGTTGATACGACTCCTAACAACTTGGGGTCCGTTTTTTAAATCTCACTGCACAATGTGCATCACTGCACTTTCCCGCAGTCCTGTTAGTGCAGTGCAATCGATTGATCCAAAGACATGTATTGGCTCATGCTGTTGCACAAAAATAAACATTCAGGGTCCAATTTTCAAGAGAGCTCAGCATTCAACAGCTCCCATGTAGGCACCTAAATCAGTAGCCAGAATTTCAGAGAACATTCATTAGGGGGCCTAAATAGGAGCGCCACACTTGAAATTCTGGCCCACGCGAACCAGCTTTCAGTAACCATCTGGCTCCCCCTACTGGATCTGCAGGAAAAGCACCCTAAATGGCTTTCTAGCTTAACCACCATTGGAGTCCTCGGCTCAAGAGAACTAGCTCCAATCTGTGCCTACCTCATCCTAATGCAGGCTCTGTACCAGTCTGTGTCCAGAGCTAACACTAGGCGAGATCGATCACCAGCCAGCAGACGAGGAATTTCAAATTGCACGTCCTCCCATGTGGAGAGGCCCTGATCACCATGGGGGCCTCTGGACACTAGAACACAAATAAATAATGAAGCATAAATGCTGTTACCAGGTGGGTAGAATAAGGAACCTCACAAGAGGTTGCATGATCATGCCCTGGGTTAGAGTAATCACTGACTTGACTGACACCACTGAAGGCACTGTTTGTGTGAGAACCTTCTCCTATACAGCTCCTGCTGGGGTCACTGAAATGAGGTCCCTTCTGCGGTCCAAAGAGGCTGGGGCAAATCTTTCCTCCAGTGAAAGGTGCCTGTGACCTTTAAGACCCATGCAGAACAGACAGGGCCTTTGTACTGGAGGCCTCAGCCAACGTCATGGTTTATCATCGTCATCTATTATTCACGAAATAATTCTCTAACAGCTTATATAGCCGGGGAAATGGACCAGCAGAGCTACAGCAGAATAGTTATTAATGACTAGAATAATAGTTATTCCACTTTAGCTGTGTTGGTCAATTTTCTTGGGTAGACAAGCACCGAGAGGGGCATTTTTCTCAAAGGCACAAGGGAGAATTAAGGACCCAATTCCCTGGGACAGTGAGGGGGAGTTGGGCACCTAACTGCCCTTTGTGCCTTTGAAAATCTCCCCCTAATTTATTTGATCTGTAGATCACTGTCCGCTACACGTGCAGTGAAGGTCCCATGCCTGCTGCCAGGGTCTGTTCCCGTCAGAACCGCTAACAATCCAGCCAGCAAGAGCTGGAACGAGCAGAACAACTTCCAAATACCCCAGTGCCGGATCTCTGTCTGCAGAGAAGGGCTCTGAACCCACCCAGACATTGACAGCCGAGTAACCTCAGCACTAGCTCCGCTTAATTGGTCTCTTGCTCTGTTTGGGCTTTGCCTCTCTTTGGTGCTAGCTGGTCTCAGGAGCCCTACAGCTCTCTCTAATCCTGGCCATCTCCCTGGCTCAGCTCCCCAGGCCAAAGGCCTCTGGGGCAAGCTTGGCATCATCAGCCTCTCAGGCTGAACCCACCCAATACCTCACCCCACCCCATCCCCAGTGAGGAGGATCTGGAATTCAAAGGGAGGCCAATAGAGACACTATTGTAACACGCGTGAACCCTGGAGAATGGAGGATTTCTAGTTCCTTTACAAATGTCCCTTCTATTTTCCTGGCCAAAAGAGGCTGATTACGATCTAAGCAAAAAATGCTGTTTGTCTTTCCACCGCATTCAAATCTGCATTACACCCCCAAATTGCAGCAGGGCTTCCTACAGGGGACAGCACCAAGGGCAAGCAACAAAGAAGAAAGCAAGCAGATGAAGGTCTGTGTGTGAAAACCAGAGGACATAGGAGAATGAAGCTTCCAGCAGCAGGAATGGAGTGGCTGTTTCATGGCAGGATTGGAACCCAGTGGAGAAAGGGCAGCAGAAGCTCCAGCCAAAACCAAATATTTCTAATTAAGAACTCAGCCACAGACTCCTGTGTGTCCCGAATAACATTCCAGAATAGAACTGGACTGACACGTTATCTGTTGCATCCAATAGCACCTGGACTCCCTGTGTCACAGGTGCAGGGTGCAGCTCCAGTAGATTGGAACCTTGACAGTTTAAATACTATTTAAAATAAACAAAAGTGACTGAATGTCCAGATCCTATTAGTTGCATCGGAGGCTCTACTATTGTGGATTTCCCAGTGCCTGTGCATTAAACCCACCTATTGCTCTGAGGCAGTCAAAAAAAAAAATCAAGCAAATTTTAGTGCTTGTAAAAGATGTTGGATTGACAGTGTCTGCATCCAGCAGCTATGCAAACTGCTCCCCACTACCCCACCAATGTGCTCCAGCCCCACAGGGCGGGGAGGGGGGGATTCAGAGTCCATGCACCGCTGAGCACTTGGCCTTTCTGTTGAGAGTGTCCTCGGGGTGCCAGTTAGCGCCAGCTGTAATAAGGAAACCTGACAATTAGAGGAACTGGACTGAGACCCACAATCTCATTTCCTACAGGACACTAGAACAACCATCCAGAGATAAGGACTTTTAGTGACAGTCTGTGCTTGTTGCAAATTAGTGACAAATCCTAAGGCTAAAAAATTTCATATCCCCTCATCTGTTCCTTTGGCCACTTACAAACTCCATCTGATGCAAAGTTTTATAAATGCGATTTCTAACAAGTGTCTCATCAGACTCAAGGAAAATAGACTATATAGCAGATTAGGGAAAAGGCACTAGACTTTTGGCTAATGTGATAGAAATTAGAAACAATTACAGTCTATTTGATCTTGCTTAGCCAAATCAAAAGAGAAAAACAATCGTAACAAATGAATTGCTTGATAACACCACATTAAACAGGTCTCAATAAAACACAGCCTTGACTTGCACATCCGTTTTTGAACTCTACTATTATGATACAGCTGTTACTGTAATAAAAGGAATATAATTTGTGTTACTCTTTAGTTTAAAAAAAAAGAGTTTATAAAAATCTATATGATCAGCAATGAGCCATCTGCAGAATTTTGTTTTGGCTAGAGCCAGAATGGTGTTTAGTATCATAATTCTAGTTCATGTTCCATTAATTAAGTTATTTATTAACTTTATTAATGGAACATGTTGTAGAAGACTGTCCAAATGGGAAATTAGATGTACTGGTGTCATTATTGTTGTTGTTACTCCCTTTATGCAACTGTCACCAAGTGACCTGACCACCATGTAGTGAACTCAGAGCGGGGTGTCTACATGTTTTGTTCTGTTGCAATGTTAACGTGTGTGTGTGGTGGGGTTGTCTAAGGGGGACCAGACCAGACCAAATCAATACAATTGACAAGCTACACAACGTTCAGCACATATTGCAAACGGGCAAGCACAAGGGGCCCGATTCTGATCTGGCTTCTGATCCTGACCTGCGTTACACCTGATTTGCATCATATACAGGCGAGACTCATCTTACACGGGGGTTCCGTTCCGTGGTTAGCGCGTAAAGCGAAAACCTCATATAGTCAAAATTACATTGAGTTGAATGGCGGGTGGAATCGCCCGCACTACAGAAACAGTATTTAAATTGTTATTTTTCGCTCTTTTTTATTTTTGCCGACCACGTAAAGCTGAAATTGCGCATGTTAAATGCCCATAAGATGCAACAGACCTGTAAAAGGAAGGCAGGATCAGACCCAGGGGTACCCACCCAGCCACCCTCCTTCTCACTCATTCTGAAAGTGGCCAGGGTGTTCCAGCTCTGATCTGCGCCAGCAGACGCTGGCAAGCGTCAAGTCCCCACTTGTGCTGGGGGAAGGGGAATTAGGTGCATGTTGCCAGCTGCCATGCAGATGCCAGCTAAGGTGACCAGACAGCAAGTGTGAAAAATCGGGACGGGGGTGGGGGGTAATAGGAGCCTATATAAGAAAAAGACCCAAAATCGGGGCCTGTCCCTATAAAATCGAGGCATCTGGTCACCTTAATGCCAGCCTGGTTTGATCTTTCCAAACACACCGTCACCCTCCGGGTCCTGCGTCAACAACCAGGGACTCTGCGCCTCTTGCAGCCGGGGGAGACCCAAACTCAGCGCCCGCCCCGGGGCAGCGACGGAGCAGGTACAGCGAGCTGAGCTGCCCTGCAGACAGGGTCCCAGACCGGCGCTGCACCGGCGGCTCTTACCTGGCCGGCGGCAGCAGGAGACTCGGAGCGTTGCGGAGCCGCACGGCCCCCGGTCCTGCAGAACAAAGTCGGAAGTGGGAGGAGCCTATCCGGGTGACATCAGCAAGACACGCCCACCTCTGCAGCCGGTTTTGGGTGAGGGCGGGGGGGTCTAGGAGGGAGAAATCGCAGCCACGTGCCTGGCCTGACCTGCAAGCATCTGGGGCCCTTGGGGAGGGACTCTACCCTGGCCCCTGGCTTGCACCGGCTGCTTGACCGCAGGAGGAGCCAGGGCTGCAAGCTGGGGCTTGTGTAAATGCATCCGCCTAGCCCCAGTGGGCTCCTGGTCCTACCCCTTGGGGGCTCCCCACTGCCCTACACAGGGCTTTGCACTGGGGGTGCCAGTTTTGGTTGGGCGTGTTCCTGACAATCTGTAAATAAAGATTAATCTTTAATGCCTGGAGACTCCAGGCCAATCCTGGAGGCTTGGCAAGCCTATTTGCAGGGGACCTTGCTCCCAGAGCTGCTCTCCTAGCCCCTGGCTGCAGCCTCCAGTCCTGCATGTGGCTCGATTTACTCACGCTGGGCACGTCGATGGTAACCTGCCCCTGGGGATCCACAGCTGCCAAGCTTGGCTGGAGCCATAAACACAAGGTCAGACTGGGGATTGGTGCAGGGTGAGACCCTCCTGCCACATCCCCTGAATTTTAACCCTGCAATAGCCAGGGCCTCCAGCCTCCCGTGTAAGGAGGTGCCCAGGTTCAGCTGCTAAGGCCCTAGTGTTGCCTGGACTCTGGTCCTTTTAGGCTGAACAAACAAAATGGTGATGCTGATTTAAAGTGCAAAGTGAAGCAGAGCCAGGGCCAGCTCCAGGCACCAGTGTAGCAAGGAGGTGCTTGGGGTGGCCAATTCAAATGGGACATCTGGGTCTTCGGTGGAAATTCGGCAGCGGATCCCTCATTCCCTCTCTTCCTCTCTGAGCTGCCGCCAAAAAGGACGAGAGGGAGGACCCACGGTGCAGTTGAGCTGCCGCCGAAGTGCCGCTACTCTTTTCCCCCCTTCCACTTGAGATGGCAGAAAAGCTGGAGTCAGCCCTGAGCAGAGCAGCAGGCCTAGGGCATAATTAACGCAAGCACCTGGGCCAAGTTCAGAGCCTTTGTACCAACCTCCCCACCCCCGACCACCCTTCTGTGCCCCTGTACTGGCAACTCACAGCCCTTCCCCATCTTCCTTCCAGGAGCAAGGGCAGATGGTGCAGAAACAGCACAGCTGCCCCTGTGGCAGAGAGCAGGAGAGAAGGAATAACTCCTGGCTGCGCTCTTCTTGCTTCAGGCTCTTGGGAGCTGTGGCTCTCCAGCCAAAAAGGCTCACATTGGTGTTTATCCTCCAGTACAAGCTTCCTCCACTCCCCATTTTTAGATGTCCTTTTCATGGGGTGAAAAATGTTTCTACAGCTGTCCCAAAGGGAAAGTTCAGATTGCTTTGTCCATCCTGAAATCAATCCGCTTTCCCTGCCATGGCTGGATTCAGGGATGATCTTGTTATAAAGAGGCAAAATGTGTTAAACTAGGTGTGTAGTGAAAACGTGCACATTGCCCTGGCAAAGTTATACAGCAAGTCAAGACTGGAATGAGCCCTGTTCTCCCATGCACATCTTGCCTTCTCCTGAGCGACTTGGGGATTATTACAAAGAGTTTCTGGCAGCGTTACAAAGAAGAGAGAAGTCCACCAGCCAGCTGCATGCACCCTTCTTCCTCTCCAGCAACAAAAGTCTGATCTAATTTACCCCAGACCACCACACAGCCAGCCCGGAAGTTACACACATTAAAGAAAATGTTATCTACAAAAAACGTCCAAATGCTTTATTCTTTACAGTGCTTTGTTAGCCTCCAGCAACAGGAAATACAAAATAGGCCTTTGATTTAGGCAGTCACTCAGCTCAAGAGGATTTTCAATTAACCCCCTAACTCTAGGTGAGAGTTGTGAGGGACCTAGTTTCAAGAAGTCCAAGAACTGACATATAAATATTTCCTTTCAAAATCGGAATAGCCCTCATATCTCAGAACTATGAAACTGTTGTAACCTCCTCCCCTGTACATGCCTTATCACAGGGCTAGGACGCAGTTACTTTATATACAAAACAATATTAATACCTAGACTCTTTATTGTCACAAGTGCAGTAGTCAACATTCCCCAGCACTTCTGGACTTGCATGCTACTCTGTATAACCCCAGACAATATGGGAACTGACTGCATGGGACTCTTAGAATTCATTCCATTTTAGGGAAGAGTAGAATGTGAAAGCTCAAAGCACAAGGCCAAGTCTCCCTCTGCCAGGACAATCAGAGAAAAACCCTTCTAATTTTCTGAGTTTGACCCCTCCAACACGAATGTGTAAATGTCAGGCTATTTACACATCCAAAGTACACACAGGAACCTGGTGCAACAATGATCTAAGCTGTTGGTAGGAAGACACAATTTTCAGGCTAAGACAACAGCCTGGAATTCAGGAGATCTGGGTTAAATTTCCAGCTCTGCCACTGATTAGCGGCTCTGATTCTCCTCTCATTTACCTCCATAAAATTTAATGGATTCATTCCTGATTTACACCAACATGAGTGCAATCCTAATCATGCTCCCTGTGGGGCTTCTGACCAGTCACTTAAACGCTTTCTGCTCCTGTGCCCTGTCTGTAAAGTGGGAATAATGACACCTCTCAGGGACGTGTTATGGAAAAATCCATGACTACTTGGGAGGGGCTCTGGTACTACAGCAGTGGGGCCAAATAGATACTCAGACACACCAGATCTGAACTTTTACCATCCCTTCCCAGAGAGCGACCTAGGTCTGAGCATTCACCTTTCACACAGGTACCTTAAGAGGACACTTCATGCCAAGATTACCAATACAACAGCAGGTTGACACCGAGTTAACCCAGGAGTTTAGCTGGTTTTCTTCACCCCGGATATACTCTGCTCAGGTGTCAGCACTGTCTCAATTTGAAATGCCATAAACTGGTTCTTCTTCAGCTTCTTCAGCGATGAGTTAGCGTTGCTGCCAAACACGCCCTCTTCCACTTTAAAGGCAAGGGACGGCAGGCTCCTTGTTTTCCTTTTCACGCTCTTCTGCTCCCGCTTGTAAGCTGCGGCCATGTTGGCTATCACCTGCAAAGGGGATCGCTTTGGTTAGTGTCTGCTTGTGTGGCAGGGGGGTTCTGCGGCGCCGGTTAATTAAAACCTCTCCTCTCATACATGCTTTAAGTTCTTATGTCAGCATATGCCAATTCTCTCACCTACACTGACCTAGAACAAGGCATTCCAGCAAAAAGCTGGTGAGTTGCAGGGCCGTAGTCTGTGGCGATCCTGCTGGGGTGTGAATTACAGGTCTGTAACTAGGTATAAGGGGGTCAAAGCTGGTATAGTTTGCATGCCGGGGGAGAGGTGGGTATTGTAATTGACTCTTCCTTACACTTTCCTGTTAGTTTTCTTGCTATACCCCTCTCTTCCAGCCCCTCGGAGGGCGAGTTTAGGCTCAGATGGAGTCACTTACCAATGTGAAGCCTACTCCTCCCCTGAGTCTGGATCTTCGGACCTGCCTTGCTTCACAGAGGGGGAAGCTAGGTCACAGAGCGGTTCAATAAACTTCCCCAAGGTCACACTACCTGGCAAATTCAGGTGTAGAGCCCAGAGATCCAGACTCCCAGCCCTTGTCTTGCCACACTAGATTTTACTACAATTACTAGAGAATAAAAACAATCAAATTCCTATTGGAATTACCAAGTTGACCAATACAAATAATAAAACCACCTAGCTCTTACATTGCACTTTGCATCCATAGATCTCACAGTGCTTTACAGAAGAGGTCAATATCACAATGCCCATTTTACAGAGAGAGAAACTGAGGCACAGAGAGATGAAGTGACTAGCCCAAGGTCACCCAGCAGGTTGGTAGCAGAGCAAGGAACCAAACCTAGCTCTCCTGAGTCCCAGTCTAGTGCTCGATCCACTAGGCCAGTGGTTCTCAGCCTTTTGGGATTTAGGACCCATCTGTAAAGATTAATGGCCTGTCACTACCCAGTAAACAGCTTCAGTGCAAAAAACATCTGGCTTCCTAAATATTTCTTACTCACGCTATACAAGATTCACATTAATGTAGTAAGTACTAGATAAGTACACCATGCATGCCATAGCAGCGGCTCCTGGGACTCCCGGCTGGGCTCAGCTCCCCACTCCAGGCAGTGTCACCTCCAGGGTTGCAGCACTACTCAGGTTTGGCCCAGTTGCTCTGACTGGGGGCTGGCTAGGCCAAATTTGTGTGAGTGGCATTGCAACCTGGTACATGGGAGCTTAACGCCACTGACTCAAATTTGGCCTGGCTGGTCCCCATCATTATGACAGGACAGCAGCTGAGCCAAACCTGAGCAGCACTGTGACCCCGAGCACCAGGTTGCACCAAGGACTGGAGCTGCCCATGCAGGTGGGCTCTGCACCCCTCCAAAACCTTCCCCTGACATCAGGCTTCCCATGCAACCCTTTGACACATTCTGGTGACCCACTGTTGAGAAACCCTGCAGTAGGCCACACTGGGCATGAATTACAGATGCAAAAGCAGTTTGTTTCCCTGGCTCTCCAGAGCTCCTGTCTCCCTCCTGTAGGGAGGGGGGAGTTTTAACACAGCATGTTCCATGGTGAGCTTCAGATAGGATTCCCCCCCTCCACCAAAGGATTCCTCGTGCTACTTCAGGCCATACTCATTATCCTGATATCACAGATGTGAGACAGGGCACTGGCCAGGCCTAGCCATAGCTCTTGAGCATCCACAACCCGCCACTGATTTCAGTGGGGCTTGAGGGTGCTCAGCACTTCACAGGATTGGGCCCAGGAGGAGGCCTCCTTATTCAGCTCCCACCTCGGTGCCACACTGCAACATCCCTACTGTGCTTGTGCTGGCCAATGAGCAGACGTATCAAATGGTGCCAACTCTGGGGCATGGACCGTCCCTCCCCCTCCCAAGTGTGGCAAATGCTCCACCCTGCTCAGAGGATTCCCAAGTGCAACGTGACTTACAAGCTCTTTCACTGCATTCTGCTGCTCCTGAACAGCCGCGGTGAATGGTGGGAGGCCATCCACTTTACCGGGAGCAGCACCCTGTTCTTTAGAGTCCTTGACAAACTCAACCTGAAAGGCACGGATGAGACCCAACGGTTTTTATTTGCGTTAAGAGAGAACAAATGCATTGGCTTTTCTTTCTTGAAAAGTTACCTCTGACGACAGATAGACATATCTGTTAAACATCAGGAAGAACGGGGTGTATTTGGTGACGGAGCTGACAGATGTGCGGAAGTCAAAGAGAATCGGGTCGAGATAGTCATCCCACTCGCTTGGCTTCTCATTCACCACATTTCGGATGGAGGATTTGAGCAGCTCATTGGTGCAGTTGTCCAGGCCGGAGCAATCTGCAGGATCGGCAGGGGTCAGTGTCTGGGAGATATTCCAGCGCTCACATAAACACCGGCTCACCTGCAAAGAGCAGAGGCTCGCATTAGTTGAACAACAATAAAAATCATTTCACAGCCTTCAGAGGCTGAAGATCACGCTGGTCTGAGCTCCAAGCCTGGCTGTATTCAGCAGTGAACCAGCACTGTAAAAAGCGCCATTGTCCCAGAAGGGCAGTGGTTTGTAGGGCCAGATTGAACGCCCACTCTCTCATGTGCGCTTTCAGATGGCTTAAGGCATTGGATTCCAGCAGTTCATGAGACAGTGGCTGCCAAAATCAGTTCAGAATTGAAGTGGGGGAGTCTGAAGGAAAATGGTAAATTTGCAGGATGGTAAATTAGATGAACCTGAGCAAACCTCACTGTTGTCAAGCAATGCGGTTGTAGACAGGGTCTCAGAAGTGTCAATTTTAGGGAGAAATCCTCCCTGTAGACTGAAAGGACTTGAGGGCAAGGAGGGAGTCTTAGCGGGGTATGCAAAGCACCACATGAATGAATGATGCTGCATACGGCTTCTGCAATAAATAGTAACTGTGTTTGGGGCCATCAAGAAACACGTGGGACTCCACTGTGTGGTAGGAGAGTTTATGGATAGGTCACTGACTGGCACTCCTCACCCTCTGCACATTGTGGAGAGGAGGAGGAAGACTGCATGCATGGTCAGCTGGGAGCACGGCCAACAGGCTGACAACTTCACGGAGCCATTGGTCAAGATATCCCTTAAGAGAATGTGCAGAGCACCAACTGCTACTATAATGCACAAGGGTATCCTGCACTCTGCCCCATGGGCTGGAGCAGGGAGAGGATTCTGTTGCACCCCCAAGCACCAATTAAATCCCCTGTGCTGCACTTTGCACATGGATCTGGGATAGGCTGCTGCACAGAGGAACACAGCTTTCCCCTCTGGAGGCACTTTCACTGTTACACGCCTCACCCCAGTGTCTGACTCACCTCGTCACAGAAGTCCCAGCTCTGACTGGAATAGATGTTCTTGGATGCTCCATACCTGGACAAAAAGGAGGAAAGAAAATTATAGAACCCAACCTTATTTCCTCAAACTCAAGCCTTCAGTTCCCCGCAAGCTGCTCTCACATTGCCTTATGGGACAAGGAATACTGACAAAGGCACTGATTTAGACACGGGGAAAGCTCTGCTGTGTTCACCCACAATAGGCCTCTCAGCCAAGGTCAGCAGGTGTTCGGTTTTTTCATTATTAAGTGGACAGGCACAAACTAATCTTCCCCTGGGGCAGGGAACGCTTGCTGTGTCCATCTTTTTCAGTCATTAAATCATCTGAAAAGCACATGGGTTTGGCTAAGGGGGAAGAGATCTGGGGAGAGAGACACAAATCTCTCAGTCTTCTCTAGTTACACCAGAGTCTCTTGGTTAAGAATGACCTCTGGGTTTGACATGTCTCCTCTATTTCTTCAGGGGCCAATTCATATTCCATTGAGCTCCATGGCAACATTCTCCACATTACTTCAGTGGGAGCAAGATCAGGCTCTGTATCCATTCTAAAGAAGGAAGAATGGTCTTGTGGTTAATGCACAGGGCTGGGAATCAGAGGACACAGCTGTCAGACTTCTGGCAACTCAAGTAACTGCTCTATGCCTCAGTTTCCCCATCTGGAAAACTGGAATACTAATGGGTATATGTCACAGGTGTCTTGTGAGGAAGAATTCGTTACCATTTGAAAAGCACTCCCTAGCATTCATACCAGAGTCTCAGAGTGGGAAATATTATGAGCAGAGAGAAGCGTACATGTACTGTAAAAATATACTGTGTCCACAAAACGCATCAGAAGTGTCAGGAGCCAGCGCCAGAATACCCCACCTGTAAAAAATTGTAGCCAGCGCCTTGGCCACTGATAAGGCATCTTTCTTCTGTAGCGGGACAGCTTCGATCCATTTGGTGAAATAGTCCGTTACAGTGAGTATGTGTGTATTGTCCCGGCTTGTCTCTGGAAAAGGTCCTATGAAAACAAGTGTCAATCTAAATCAACACCGGGCCATAACATTACACGAACGAGGAAGATAAGGAACAACACCGCGAAACGATCAGTGCACAGAGCGTCACGGCGAAATGGCTACATCTGCACTGCAATGGCATTGAGCTTTCAAATTTCAGTGACTTTTGTCAGCACAAAAATCTTCATTGCAGTCCAAATCCTGGGTGGCAGTGAGCGCCCAGAGCTCCTCTGTACCGAAGATGCTCAGCAAACTGCATGGATCAGGTTGTATTTTATCAGGCAGATAAATTCACCCTTGGTTCTCCCTCAGTGCAGAGTCTGGTAGATTTTGCTCAACACACAGCAATAGATTTTCCTTATCCACTGACAGTCTGCACAGGTTTCCTACAAACAACAGAGGAAAAGCCTGTTTATTGGTGAAAGGTGGAGGGGGCCTCATCCCAAACACTTACCATGAATGTCTAGTCCTAGCACTTCCCAGGGCGACTCCACTTTGACAGGCCTCACTTTCCGCGACATGTTCTTATTGTGTTCTGCGTTTTGGCAGGTTTCACACATTTTGATCTGCAAAGCAAACAGCCCGGCCCAGTGACTTTCCAGAGAGGCTGCCAAACTCTGCTAGGTCCAGACCTGAACTACTGTGAAGCCATTAGTCATGGATGGAATGGCCCCAGGATTCTGAGCCCCTCTCTCCACCCAAGATGTTCCCTAGAGTCGAGAAACTACAGTAAAATAAATAATCTCCCTCTTCTGGCTTTACAGTAAGGGACAGATTTTCCCCATTCCCTGCAGGAGGCTTGAGAAATACCAGACCGAACTGGGATTCCGCTGCATAGTGGGGACCAGGATGAAGGGAGCACACACAGGTTGTCAAGACGTGCTGCTCTGCAGGGACTCAAGCTGGGTTGGTGTGCAGGCCTGAGTTTATGGGAAGGTCATGCCTTTGGCAGCCACCTGTGCCCCCCATGGAGCGTGGGCATATCTCCCAGAGAGACTACAATAGCCCTGAGGCTACGGTTGTCGCTGCTCCAAGACCTGGGGGATGCCCTCACCCTGAGATCGCCTGACCCCATCAGAGCATCCCCCTATGCTTAAGCTGCATCCTCAGGCCCTGAACAGGATCCTGGATTTGCACCCAACTAGTCAAAGCTGAAGCATGCTGCTTAGAAACATCCAGCATAGTGAACCTCAGTGGGCAGGAGGACTTCTAGGGATCAAGAACAAAGAATCCTGACAATGGTATTGGGTCATTACTAGATAGAAGTGGTAGAACTATCACTAATAATGCAGAGAAGGAAGAAGTGTTCATTACATATTTCTGTCCTGTATTTGAGGGGGAAAAAAAAAACAGATGATACAGTCTCATCATATGGGGAGGAGAAAATTCTTCCTATTCTACTAGTATCCCTGGAGGATGTTAACCAGCAGCAACTAAAATTAGACATTTTTAAATGAGCAGGGCCAGATAGCTTGCATCCAAAACTTGAGAAGAGCTGGCTGGTTTGAACATTAATGTACTGTTTTCATAAGCCTTGGAGCACTGGGGAAGCTCCAGAAGACTGGAAGAAAGCTGATGTTGTGCCAATTTTTAAGAAGAATAAACAGGATGACCTGGGTTATTATATTATCAGCATGACATTGATCCCCGAGCAAGATAAAGGAGCGGCTGATACAGGATGCCAATAATGAAGAATTAAAGAAGCGTGATGTCATTAATCCAAATCAACCTGGATTATATGGAAAATAGATCCTATCAAACTAACTTCATATCTTTTTTGATAAGATTCCAAGTTTGGCTGATAAAGGTAATAGCACTACTGTAATATACTTAGGCTTCTGTAAGGCGTTTGACTTGGTACCACATATTTTGATTAAAAAACTAGAATGATATAAAATTACCATGGCACACATTACATGGATTAAAAACTGGCTAACTGATAGGTCTCAAAAGGTAACAAGGAATCATCATCTAGCAGGTGTGTTTCCAGTGGGGTCCTGCAGTGATTGCTTCTTGGCTCAATGCTATTTAACATTTTTATCAGTGACCTGGAAGAAAACATAAAATCATCACTGATAAAGTTTGCAGATGAGACAAAAATTGTGGGAGTGGTAAATAATGAAGAGGAGAGGTCACTGATTCAGAGAGCTCTGGATTGCAAGCAAACAATATGCATTTTCATATGGATAAATGTAAACGTATACATCTAGGAACAAAGAATGTAGGTCACACTTACACGGTGGGGGACCCTGCTGTGGGAAGAGTGACTCTGAACAAGATTTGGGTGTCATTGTGGTTAATCAGATGAAGAATATGAACTCCCAGTGTGACACGATGGCCAAAAGAGCTAACGGGATCCCAGGATGCATGAACAGGGGACTCTTGAGTAAGAGCAGAGGGGTTATTTTACCTCTACGTTTGGCACTGGTGCGACCACTGCTGGAATCCTCTGTCCAGTTCAGGTGTCTCCTGTGATGGGGTGTTTACCTCCCAACTGGGTAAAAAGGGCCACCAGCCCTGTGACAGGCTGCACTTAGAAGAGAGTCAGGGCTGAAAAGGTCAGAGGATCAATGAAGCCCAGCTGGGCAGGGGCTGGCTGAGCTGGTATAAAACCAGGAGTGGAGCACAAGAATGGGCTGTAGAAGATAGAAAGTATAGTGTACGGTGATCATAAACTCAGAAAGCGAGTCTGCTAGGCTGCAAAATGGAAGAAGGAAAAGGGGATGCAGATGAAACAGTGGACCACGCCCTAAAGAGGAGGGGAGAGAGACACAGAGGAGCCCTGGGGGAGGGGGGAACCCTGGGATCCTGCCTGGAGATACAGACTCTGGCAAGAATCCGAGAAAGGGTGAAGTAGCCACAGGGAGCAGAGGAGGCTCCAGTGGAACCTGGAATGGGCTAGAAGGCAGAGACAGGAAGGTAGGAAAGAGATCAAGGAAACAGTGAAGGGTCTGTGATTACTTAGACTATAGTTGCTGGACACAGAATCCCTGGACTAGAACCTGGAGTAATGGGTGGACCCAGGTCCCCCTACTGGGGAAGTGGCATAGTCTTGGCAGAGAAATGGAAGACTGCCTGAGACTTTGATACTTTGAAGAGGAAACCTACAGAGACCTGGACGGAGGGCCAGACCACAAAGAGGGAGCAACTTGAGACACAATGAGAGAGCTCCCGAGTCCAGAGAGACTGAAGGATGGGCATCAGACTGATCGAGAGGGCTTCCCCAGATGCTGCCACAAAGAGTAGTGAACCCCGTTACAGTAGTGAACCCCGTTACACCCACAATTTAAGAAGTTACGTTGATAAAGTTAGAGAGGGTTCAGAGAAGAACCATGAGAATGATTAAAGGATTAGGAAACAGTGACAGACTGAAAGAGTTCAATCCATTTAGCTTAAAGAGAAGGCTAAGGGGTCATTTGATTACATTGTATAAGTATCTACATGGAGAACAAATATTTAAGAATGGGCTCTTCGGTCTAACCGAGAAAGGTCTAACATGATCCAATGGCCGCAGGTTAAAGTTAGATAAATTCAGACTTGAAATAAGGTGTCAAGTTTTAACAGTAAGGGTGATTAACCACTGGAAAACTTACCAAGGGTTGTGGTAGATTCTCCATCTCTGGCAATTTTTAAATCAAGCCTGGATGTTTTTCTAACAGGTTTGCTCTAGGAGTTATTTTGGGGAAGGTCAATGGCCTGCATTATACAGGAGGTCAGAATGGATGATCACAATGGTCCCTGCTGGCCTTGGAACCTATGAATCTAAACCTCTTGGGACAGATTTTGGGGTTTGCATACTACAACTGAGTCCAAGAACCCTTTTTCCCTGGAGCAGCCGCACCCTAAAATCTCCCCACAGCGAGCAGGCAAGACCACATACCAACAGGTTTAACTGCCTCTGACTCAGCTGGGAATTACTGTCAGGGAGTCCTGGGGTGAGGTGAACACCCCCAAATGAAGATGGACAAGCCCAAAGTGCAACGTCTGGTCCAGATCAGAACTTTCCAAGAGTTTGCAAGTGTCCCAATCTGGGCCCATCTTTGTTGATAATCATCTGATTTGGAGGAGCTAGAGTTGTTTGAATTGTGAGAAGGCATAAATCTTTCTTCAAATCATGCTTCAGCTTCCCCTAGTGGCTCCTTACAGAGTGACACTGCAGGGATTAAGCCACATGTGAGTAATGGTGATGACATAGTGGAGGTAGAAAACCAGCCATCCAAGATATAGAGGGGGGTGGAAGCTCCAGTCCCTCCTGGAGAATCCAGGATGTCAAGGATACCTCCAATGAACCCAACGTCAAATGAAAAATCCACTAAAGGGTTCAAAAAGAAAGGAGCCCAGAGAATCACCTGCCTCTGCCCCCCAAAGAAACAATTGGCTCTGATAGAGATTTCTGTTTGGCTGCCCTCTTCCCCCCTGAAAGCCACAATTCAGTGTGTGACCTTTTCCCAGCCACTTGCCCCAAACTGCTCTACTGCAACAGCTGAGTGTGTTAGCATCAGGGTGGGGAGGGCGCAGATGGGAACATATCCACAAGTAGTACATTTCTGGAGGAACTCAAGGGAGCTGTAAGTGAAGGTTCCTTGTTAAACAGGAAGGGAAACCAGTGACACACCAATCAAGGGAGACATTCAGATTAGGTTTCAACTGGAGTATTGTGTCCAGTTCTGGGCACCACATTTCAGGAAGATGTGGACAAATTGGAGAGAGTCCAGAGAAGAGCAACAAAAATGATTAAAGGCCTAGAAAACTTGACCTGTGAGGGAAGATTGTAAAAAAAAATTTTGTTTAGCCTGGAGAAGAGAAGACTGAGAGGGGACATGATAAGAGTTTTCAAGTACATAAAAGGTTGTTACACAGAGGAGGAAGAAACATTGCTTTTCTTAATCTCTGAGGTTAGGACAAGAAGCAATGGGCTTCAACAGCAGCCAGGGAGGTTTAGGTTGGACATTAGGGTAAACTTCCTAACTGTCAGGGTGGTTAAGCACTGGAATAAATTGCCTAGGGAGATTGTAGAATCTCCATCATTGGAGATTTTTAAGAGCAGGTTAGACAAACACCTGTCAGGGATGGTCAAGATAATTAGTCCTGCCCTGAGTACAGAGGACTGAACTAGATGACCCCTCGAGGTCCCTTCCAGTTCTATGATTCCCCAGGTGACTCAGGCTATCCCCGCAGAGCTTTATCTCCAGGGAGTTAGATGCCATGTGGCACGGGTGCAATGTGCATGAAAGATCATATCACCCTGACGGGTGGACAGGGGGAAGGAGACTCCTTTGGAAGCATTGCCTGAACTGTCTCTGTAGGTGTGCATGACTCTGACATGGTTCAAACCCTAGCAGCAGCTCTAGTACTTACCCAGTCTACTACATCTTTCACAATCCCCAGCCAGTAGTACCGGCTCTGAATCCTGTGCACCGTCTTCTTCTGTCCCAGATGGTTCCCGATTTCTGTGAAGTGGCTTTCCAGGAAGACCTGCCGCCTCCTTTCGGGATCCACAACGACTTCACGCTTTTCCTCCTTCTTTGGTCCCACGTAATAGAGGCAGCCACCTACAGTGGAACACGAAAGAGGATTAGCAACAGACAGCTAAAAACCAGCACTTCACAGCTCACTGGCTAGATCATAGACTTTTTATTTTATTTTATTTTTTTAATGCACGCTCCGAGAACTTCCAGCTACTGGATCCCAAATGAGAGGCCATTCTTCCATGCTGGGAAAACAAACAGAGGATTGACCATGGGATGCCTAAACAAAAAGACAATGCAAGGTGCCCACTGAAACAGAATTAAACTAGGACCAACACAAAATAAACCCAAGAACCTCTTTTCTGAATACAGAATGCAGTAGAACCCCCCAGGCTAGGTAAGTCATTTTGACCCAGGATAACTTCACTCTAAGCAGAGATTTGCTATAATTATAATTTACCCCTTGCAGTGCATCAAAATTATTTTATTTTACTGCTTTCAGAGCTTTCCTCCTTCCAGAGTCGCCAGAAGCCAATTCCACCAGAGACTAATAGAAAAGGAATCTCATTTAAGGTTATATCAGATGGGCTGCTCTATTGAAATTCACCTCCTTAGAATGTAAGTGACCAACCCCATCCCACCCCAACTCTATGTGGTATAGGTTCTTATACCTACTACGGGTATAGTGAGCAGTAAACACACTATGCAAAGGTGCTCAGATGCTCTGATGATGAGCATAGTATAATAACCTCCACAGAACAGAATAGACCCATACACCTCTCCTCCCTCGCAGTGAAAGCTTGCTCCTCCACAGGGAATGTGGGGGGAATGCAGGTGCAGAGCCATGGGCGTGGTAGCAAGAGGGGTGCACAGCATACATGTGCCAGGTGTGTTTGCGACAGAGAGGCAGCGATCTGCAGGGGCAGTTCAATGTTGCAGTTCAGTATTGCCAACTCTCATGATAATTATCATTTTCCTTAAACCCCCAGCTCCTGGGGTCAGGTGGACATGTGATGATTTCAGCCTCCATTCTTAAGAGCAAAAGTAAGTTTCTAGTCCTCACAGCTGTGGAGAAAGCTTCCAGGTGTGACCCCAGTTTGCGCCCAGACACAAAAAAGCAGAAGGCAAATAAAAAGAACCCCAAATCTATGAGTTTTCCATGATCTCATGATTTTAACGCCCATCTGGTGATTCCTGAGCCCTGGGGGTGGCAGTAGGGGCGGTTTCCGTGCCCCTCCCTCGCGTTACCTTCGATGACGAATTTCTGAGCGTAGCGCTTGAGGTTCTTCCTCTTGATGGAGCAGAAGCTGGGCGGGAAGCAGCCCTCGGACAGCAGGCGGTAGATGTCCTCGAACTTGCTGCTGGGGCTGCAGGACTCCACCACCTCCTCCTCGGCCACTTGCAGGGCGGGGTCCATGGTCAGCATGGGGGAGGCTGCGGCGCCCCCTGCCGGGGCTGGCGGCTCGGGGCAGCGGGGCCGGAGGCCAGCAGTGCGGGAGGCCGCCCTGCGGCCGGGGATCTCCGCCGCTGCCAAGGCGCCGCGCTCGTCTCCCCTCGCGGGGCTCGGGCCGGGCCGGGCCGGGCTCTTTTCACAGCGACACCGGCAGCGCCCTCGGCGGATCCCAGGCTGGGGCCGGCTAAGGGGCCGTGTATCAGTGTCGCCGGGCAATGAACGCCGCAGAGAGGCTCTCGCCACAGCTCTGCGTGTGTTCCGTGTCCTTCCCCACAGCGGATCTGTGGCTGGGGGGCTGCTACACGCGCTGGCTTGAAGTGGTTTCCATCGCAGACAGGGTTCACTGTGTGGGTCAATGGCTCTCAGTGCCCCCATTATGCAAATTGTTCCAGCCCCCCAGCTAGGGTGACCTGGTAGCAACTGTGAAAAATCAGGATGGGGTGGAGGGAATAGGCGCCTATATAAGACAAAGCCCCGAATATCAGGATTGTCCCTATAAAATCCGGGCATCTGGTCACCCTACCCCCTGCAGAGGATGCGAGTCTGTTATAGGGCTGGAGGGGACCAGGTGTGGTAATCTAGTCCAGCCCCCTGCCTGACCCTGGGGAATGACAGGAGGCAGCACAGAAAACCCTCTCCCTTGGACTGAGGGGCTTGGAGACTTCACTAAGATTTACAGCACTGTGGAAGTTCCCTGGAGGCTTTAAAACCAGTAACGTGGTTTGTTTCAAGGGCAAAGTGTTCTCAGCCCTAACTGCCTTCAGAAAGTCTGCCTGAGAACAGAACGAGGTTTGGGTAGCAATGTGAAAGATGGGATATTTCCTCCAATGACATCCAGTGATTTGATATCAGCCACACTCGAGGCATGAGTGTAAGAGAGTGAGGAGGGATTTTCCCTAACAAAATTAAACCAGGTATTGAGATAAAAGTTACCCAGCTCCAGGGGCCTGATCCAGTTCCCGTTTAAATCAGTGGAAAAAATCCCGCTGATGTAAATTGGCCTTGGATCAGGTCCTACAGTTAGGGCACCGCCTCAAGCTTACCTTCCACTTCAAACTTGGTGGCGTATCTGCGGAGACTCCTCTTCTGTAGTGCGGTGAGGTGCCTGGGATATCTGCCTTTGGCCAGGTATTTGTACACCTGCTTGTACCTCTCTAAGGATTCAGCTCTGGTCTCAGCCTGGATCCCTCCCACAGCTCGGACTTCTGTCTGGGTGCCGCATTCCACCTCAGTCAGACCTGCCATTCCTGAAGAAAACACCAAATGGATTAATTACAGCTTCCAGGCTCTCCAACTGTTTCTCAGTTTGGGGCTTAGAGGATATATAACACACTGACGCCCTCCTACACTGTGCATCTGTCAGCATTGCCCTTGACTGGACAGAGCTTCACTACTCAAGTGCATAAGCAAGTGTGACCATGTTGTCTCTTCTAGCATCCACAGCCTATTGAGGCGGTCGGCTGGGCTCTAAATACTAATTCCATTTGTTTCACTAGGTATATTATATGCATGTGCCTAGAGCTCTGGTTAGACAGTTCTCCACTCACCCCCTTCCAATATCATTATATCTGTCATGATTGCAGAAATTACATATTAATAGCAATGCTCTTTATTCTGGTACAGTTAACATTCAATCATACAAAGTGAATTAACTCAAACAGTGTAAATGGAATTGAGTTTTAATCAGCAGGTCGCAAAGAGCTTTACAAAGGAGATCAGGACCATTCTCTCAAATTTACAGATTGGAAACTGAGGCATGGGGCGCCTCCCCACTATTCTGCGATGAGTGACATGAATGGGAACATATTTAAATACATCATAAAGCATACACAAAGGTGAATGTCTGTGCTGGTAACAGGTGAAACACTGATGTTTATTTAGTTTATTCCAAATTAGTTCAAAAGTTGGTCATTATAATAATCAATAGAGCATCAGCATAGGGTGACTGAGCTATGCCATCCCCAAAGACAGATCCCAAACGCTTTCTAATCCTTGCACAGGGTCAGGGTCACCTACCCACAACTCAGATGCCCCTTTCCATCCCACTGTTTCCCAAGGGCTCTCAATATACCATGGGGGTGATTCAGGAGATCCCAACGAGGGTGGAGGAGGAGAGGAGGAAGAGAAGGAAAACAGAACAGGAGAAAAGGAAAAGGAGGGGAAGAGACACTAAATTGGGGTGTGGAGACAGAAGATTGAGAAACAGGCAAAAAGCCCCGTTTTCTTCGTTCACTCTCCCCGAATGATTTGTTGACGCTCCCTTGTGTGAGCAGCGGCCACCGGAAGCAAGGCCTGTTGGTTCCCGGCGGAGCCATTTGGTTGCCGGACCCGCTGCCCTTACAGCCATTCCCTGCCGTCCGTCTCAGCCCGAGGCGCCGCTACGTCCCCTACAGTCCGGGTGGAAACATGTCCACGGGGGCCGGGTCCCCGGCCCGAGGCTTCTTTGCCTGCGCCTGCTTCCACACGGACAACCTGTTCCTGCGGCGCTACGGCCTGCACGTCAGCTACCGGGACGAGCCGCAGCTCCGCAGGGACTATGGGCCGGTAACCGCCCCCCGGCACCCACAGGGGAGGGGGGAGCTGGGGATTCCCCCTCAGGCACCGCAGGGGAGGGGGTCCCTGGCTGGGGAAAGCAGATGGGTACCAATACCTGCTGCTTGCATTGTACTGGTGGATCCCAGGTGCTGTACTGGGTGGTCACCCCCCCCGCCCCCAATTCAGCTACATGTGGAGCCGGATCTTCCCTACAGCTGCAGGCAAAATAGGTTTTGAATAAACACTTATTGCACCACTTCATCCCAGAGGATTCCCAGATGTTTCACAGTCTGTACACGGGCCTCTTACCTGCCTCTGACGGGCATCCACGATCGGGGGCAGGCAGGAGCTGGTAGCTGTTTAACACAACAGTCTCCATCAAGAAGTGGATAAGTAGAAATGCAACATTCATTAATATGGCACTGCCATAGATTATTTTAAGCCCATCTGAAAAATTGGGAAAGCCTTATCCCTATTTTATAGATTGTTAAACTCCTTAATATGGACCTTAGTTTCCCTAAAGCCACAAATTTGTGGCAGAGCTGGAAGTAGAAACCAGATCTCCTAACTCATGGTTCCCTAGACAACACCGCTTCCCTTTAAAATATATATTCAGAACAGTTACATGCTAAAAGAAAATACACCCACAAGTCTTTCCATTAAAGTTGTGTTGCAAATGCTGTTACTGGAAAACACAGACCTGCACTTGGGCTATGCGCTAGAGCAAGCTGTAGTGTTCAGGGCCTTTACTAGAGAATTATTGTACCTTCCCCTAGGGAGCCAGCCATTTCTTATGCCCTACGCAGAGTATTGCCATAACATATTACAGGTGATCTCTGAACTCCATGTTCAATATAAGGCTTCCTGTAAAGCTAGGATCATATTAGAAGGGGGAAAAAATGACCAAAGAGTAACTAAAGCAAGACTTTCAGCTAGGATACTGACCACTGGGGTAATGTTGGTCAATTTTCAGGTCTACCCATCTCTATAGTACCATTAAAAGCAGAATTGCATAATTCAAACTGTAACACAAACATAGTAAAATATGTCCTTCAATGAGCTTTCTTCTAGGAACATGTTAAAAGACCAATCTTGCCAGTGTCTGGGATTTCCCCCCAGATTGGCAAGTCCCAGTACAGATGAGGTGGGACTCAAATTGTAGCCCATTTGACTATGTAAAAAAGCTGGCAGGTAACTGACAACCTTATAGCACAACACTGCAGAGGATGTGCCATACCCTCTCCCTGCTGTGGGGCAAGGCCTATCCTGCTAAAATTAGCTGTGTAGATAGAGAGGCATGGATTGGGTGAGTAGAGAGCTAGTTATTGTCTGGCCTGAGAAGCCAGGAGACCTCCTGATTCCTCTGGCAGCAGGTAGTGCTACTATGCAAAAGAACTGGGGATGAAGGAATTAGTGGGTATGGCCTGCACCCCAAAGGGCTGGTTGTGGAATGTATATATGGGGATCAAGGAAAAAGCAGCCCAGAATAAAGGATCTGGGGAGAAAACCCAAACTCCTTGCTCATAGTCCGTTTTATGTTTTAATTCTGCTCCTAAAGCAAACTTTGGGCTGCAGCATCAGAGCCCCAGACTGTTTCCTAGGGAGCTAGACTGCTGTGTCAATCGCTCTACCTGTTGCTAAATCTAAATAGATTTACATGACATAATTAGATTAGAGCTAGAAACATATATTTTTTAATTAAGCCTAAGATTCTCACACAATTCCAGGAGTTGGGACTTTAAGAAAGACCAAATATCAGGAGACTTATGGTAAAATTGGGAGAGTTGACAACACTGCCCATGCCAGGTTGATGAGCACCATAAAAATCCATGATACTTATCAACAGTTAATCTCTCTATATTACAGGTGTTAGGTGATCATGGCTGCAGGAGTGATGAAGACTTTAATGCAGTTCTGGAAGAGGTATACACAACTTTACCAATAAGTCATTTGTAAGGGTCCAGACAGCTCCACGTGGACCACCTGTTTTCATATGTATTGCTTATCTCAATTAATTACAATTTTCCAACCACAAGTTGTGGAGTCTGCTTGGTTAAGTGGGAGTAGGGATCTAATTTAGAAGGCTTTCTTCAGAACGAATCATCTTGATTTACAGGAACTTTCATATACAGGGTTAATGCTAACGATATAGTTTGTATGAACAATGAAGAAGAGAGGTCAAGCGATTTGCTGAAAGCTAGAGGAAGGCAAGGTTACATAAAGGATTGAAACACTCGATCCTGGTTTCTCTCCTGTCCTCCAACACTCTCTCACACTCAGACATAAATGATGTGCTGGATTGACATAGAAATTAAAAACTCTCTACTGGCACCTGAGGGCCAGGTTGGATATTCTGATGACCTCATTTGCTGACAAAGTCCTGAAGTTAACACTGACATTTATTCCATGGCAATGGGTTCCTTGCTCTCCTTCCTGTTGGTTTAATCAATCTGTCCCACCTCTTTTCTGATTTTCCCCCATTCTCCTTTTATGTAAAATACACGTTTCCAAAGTTAGTGTAGTGCATTTAGATCTTACCATTTCATCCCAAAGGATCCTGCAGCACTGTACGCATTGTGTACAGGGATCACTCGCGCGCCACTGAAATGCAGCCACTTCTAGGGTGGGGTATTCAGCAAAACAGATGACTATTTATTGCACCATTTCATCAGAAAGAATTCCTAAGCAACTTAAAATCAGTATTGCCCCTACAGCCGTCTTTGGCCATAACGAAACCAAGAGTCCCCCAGCATCAATGTCCAGTTCAAGTCAAGACTGAAATGATAATCAATGTCAAGGAAAAACAGTATTAAAAATGCATTTACACTGAAATTACTCTGAAATACATGGGGTATGAAACACATAGAAGATATTGTTAAAAGCAGGCGCTCTCTGCAGGACACTTTCAAGGGGGGAGTCCATCTCTGGTTACCAAATAGGCCCAGATAAAGGGAGATCTTTGAAAGGAAGTTACCCCTTTCTTGGGTAAATGTCTGGCTTTTTAGGCCCAGGAGAATGGAGGAGACCAGAATGGTGTCTGTACCCTCCAGATAATTCTTCCGCTTCCTGCTTTCACAAGGGTATCTCAAAATTAGCCTCCTGGGAGGTTTATGAAATTGGAAGAGCTGCCTGAGTTTACTATTACTATGGGTTGCTTCCTCCTTAAGTGACAGAGTAGTCCATCACAACAACACTTGGTAATGAGCCTTCGCTAATGAGCACCATCTCTCTGCAACTGAAGTCCCTCATTTTGCCCGAACTTACTCAAGTGTGAAAATTGTGGCCTATCTAAAGTTAGGCAACTAAAACTGTATGTAGGCACCTAATAAGGAGCCTGCTTTTCCAAGGTGCTGAAAGTTTGCAGCCTCAGTTAACTTAAGTGGAATTCCTTTAGGTGTTTTGTTTTTTAAACCCATCCTTCTGTCTTAATGAGAGTGTGACTTAGACCTCTCCTATAATGACCCATTGAAGGCATAGAAATACATTCAGGATGCCCGAAGGTGCACATGAGCAGATGATGCACTCAGCAAAAATTACTATTTTGAATCAGTGACTGAAACGTTTTTATTACTGCCAGCATTTGATCTCTTAACAAGATCATTTCACTTATTCCTAGATTCAGAAAGAAGTGCAAAGAAGAAAGCAATTAGATCATCAGTCCCTGGCAAGAAAAGCCATAATTTCACAATGTTACAAACCAAAGCATCCAGAAGTATATGTTCTACAGGTAAAACACATGCTGTTTGGAGTCTGTAATAATGCTGTAGTAACCACATGGAAATCTAGTTTGAAATAGGAAAGCCTCTTTTGTGCCGTTCAGAATCCTGTCTAGTCTCAGGACTGTGTTCATTTAGAAGTGGACTGACTTCCACAACTTGGACATCTTCATAAATCTCTATTGAAGAAGACAGAACACCCTCTGGATGTGATTCGCTTCTTACTCTCGATTTATTCTGGGGTAACTTAACTGAAGTCAATGGTTACATTCCCGTAGATGAGAATAGACTCAGAACCAGCTCAGACTGCTGCTGGTAATATTAGACGTAAAGTCTTATTACAAAGACTATTGGGCAGTACAGAGTTTAAGGAGCAGCCAATAGAAAGATCAGTCTAATAACAAATGCTACACTCTGCATCACGCTCTTCACTGGGTAATATTCATAGCACAACCTGATTACTGTATGGGGTTGAGATCCTGGCCCAAAGCAAGGTGGTTAAAAAAAACCAAAAAAAATCAATTAGGCATGACTGTTTACACACTGATCTGCAAGGGGTTCTCAAACTTCATTGCACTGTGCCCCATTCTGACAACAAAAATTACTACTAAACTCCCAGAGGGGGACTGAAGCCTGAGCCCCCCTAACCCCCACTGCCCTGGGTTGGGGCTAAAGCCTGAGCCCCACTGCCCTGGGAGGGTGGGGGGCCGAAGCCCAAGGGCTGCAGCCCCAGGCAGGGGGCTTGTAACCTGAGCCCTGCCACCCACGGCTGAAGCAATTTGGGCTTTGGCTCTGGGCAGTGGGGCTCCGGCGCTGGCTCCAGGCCCCAGCAAGTCCATTAAACCCATTAAAACAGGATTGTGACCCACTTTGGGGTCCCGACCCACAGTTTGAGAACTGCTGTCTGCTAGATTATGTGTGCCCATAGTGTAATCAGTGCAAAGATAAATCTGACCAGCTATAGCTTATAATTACAGCTGAACTCCAGCAATAAGTAATTTACATCAATCTACCAAGAAAAGTACAAGTGCAGATTACAGCTTTGTGCATTTCTTAATGATTTCAATATTTTATACATGTTTATATGCAAGCTAGGTGTGGTCCCTAGATTCCACTTACATTTCAACTGCTGCCTGTGGTGTGGCTGTTTGAAGGTTAGAGATGAAGTCATTGTGTGTTCATTTAATTTTTTTTCTTTGTCTTTCTCCCCATCTAACACAAGGATTCATTTCTGGCTCCTGAGTTTTTAGAGACAGTTAAGTACTGCACATCACAAGATGCTGATCTCCAAGGTCTCTTGTGCCGCATTGATTCTATATCAGGTAAAGTGAAAGGACCTATCAGCAATGTAGGTAGGGCCACACTCTGATATGCACAAGTCGTTTCAATGGTGAATTGTTTATTCTAAACCAGTTCTTTAATATTGTAATTTTGAAAAATGACTGGAGACCGTTAGGATATTTTCTTCTGCATGATCAAAGTTCTTGAGAGAGGAAGCATAGTCTAGTTGTTAGAGATGGGGGAAATCTTGGCCCATTTAAAGTCAATGGCACAACTCCCAGTGGCCAGGATTTCACCCCTGGGATCCTGGGATCTATTTTGGCCATGCCACTGACTCAGTGTTTGACCTTCGGCAAATCTGTTCAAGGGACACCGTACACTTGGATTATTTGAAATGGGCTATTTCCCAACATTACCATTTAGTAGATCCCCCTTTAAATTATGTCTTGAATATTTTTGTTTAAGTTCTGGGTTTTTCTGCTTGCTTGTTGATGTCCGTGGGGCCTTTTCATGCTGGAGAAGCTGACAGAATATATAAGGGAAGCAATGAAAGTGTAAAAAGTAAAATGGAAAATAGAGGGGTTTTGCATTGACACCCATTATGGGTGTTACATAAGAGGAATAATTTTCAGGTACAAGCAACTTTTTCAAGCTGTTGGTATCCCAGTTCCCCCCATTTGTAATACTCATCCACTTTTTATGCAGCTCTTTAAGGCTCTATGCTGGAAGTGTAATGTAATTGTATTTTATTCCTAACAGAAAGGGCTAATGGATTGGCATGAAGAGTCCTTAGAGGGATGATGTCCCACCTCCCACAAAATGCCATGCCTCAAGTAATTCTCCATCATCACCTGGTCACCTCATCGTTCAGATGCTTTTAGCTATTGGCCTGGGAAGTCTGGGAGGCTTTCAGTTTCCAGTGACCAATAAGTAACATGCCCTGGAGTCCAGCCTTGTAGTAATAACTATTTAACAAAAAACATGCAATGAGGCATATGGAGGCTGTCTTCTCTATTATACTGCTGTCGAGTACTGTTTTCTGGCAAATAAAGTTATTGTTAAGGATAGTCCCTACTGCTATTTTACCTAATAAGAGACACCTCCTTTTTCTTGGTCAGATAAGAGGATATATCGACTTCCAGTGTTCACTGAGGAATTCTGCCGAGTCTTCATTGAAGAGATGGAGAACTTTGAGCAATCTGAGATGCCCAAAGGCCGGCCAAACACTATGAATAACTATGGGGTAAGACTCAGCTTTGTAGAGTTAACCTCTCATGTGCTATTACAGCCTTTAGGGTGAGTGACACGTATCAGACCAACCTATTTGCATCTATCAAGGTCCATTCCCCTCCAAGATCTTGGGAAATCCATTACACACACTGATGTGAAACCCCAAATGCAGAGACACTCATAAATGAAAAGGCACAGGGGTGAGGGAGTTAATTTTACTTACATTTCTAACTTTAGTACATGGGTGGGGGGAGGAGGTTGCCAGAAGGAGATGTGAGGTGGAATCTGCTTTAGCGGAATCTTGTATTTAAAATTTTATATTATATATAAAAATAAAACAATTACTGAAAAAGTTTGATGGCAAAATGTTAGCACCCCGCTTTTAAACAAACACTCAGAAAAGTAGCACCATGTACACTAGTTAACTGAGATGGCTGCTTTACTGAGACATATTCCGGGGATCTAATTATTCTAGTGATAGTGAACAGCAATGATTGCTACTGAATTGTGGCAGCATTAATATAAGTGGGGACACACTTGGATAGTGCCCAGGGGTTAACTGATGTTTAACTAGGTGTTGATATGGAAGATGTAATTCTGCTTTAAGTACAGAAGCTGCCAAATAAAGTTTTAAAAAATAAAGATGAAATACTGTGCATAATATTTAATGCAATACTGTATTTGGTTCAAGTCTGTTTTTAATAAGTGTCTTCATCTGATGTGAGAAATTAGCCATTTACCTGAGTGTCCCACTTAAGAGACTTTTACTGTATAAATTGGGACATAACCATGCAAAAAGTGGGTTAGTAGGATTATTGTTCAGACTGTAGGTCCTGCTTTATTAGAGAGGACATAAGCCAGTGTCTTTATTGTAGTCACCTGTGCATTGTAACTGTACTCTCTGAAAAGAGAATAAATCTCTTCAATATGAACTATAAACTGCAGTGTCCAAATGGACAAGGAAAGGTTGTAAAAGAAACTAAGGAAAGACACAGTTCAGGCAGAGTTTGTGGCTCTGCACACAAACTTCAATAGTCCTGATCTCTAGCTCCTCCACAATGGAATTCATTTCCCTCAGCCATCCATGAGGCCTTCTGCTCTTAGTCTCTTCCTCTCCAAGGTCTACAAGTCCCAGTTTCTCTTGCCTTTCTGCGCAGCTGCAGCAAGTTTCTGGAGTCTGCTGCCGCTGCTCTGGGATCCACTGATGCCCTCCTTTAGAAAGTCGCCTCCAAACAGAGTGTCTGTACACTGACCACACCATTCCAAGTGTGGCCTCTCAGTCCTTGCTTTGGCTGTAGAAGTACTTCATACAACTGGGACTTGATACTTCAAGAACATAGCATTTTATATATTAATGTAGTGCTGGTGAAAGGGGTTGGATTGACAGCCAGAGACTGGAGTTCTCTTTAGCCACACAAGACAGGACTGCTTTATAAAACCAGCAGGAATAGCACAACATACCGGTAAAAATTGGCACTACCCATGCTGGTTTTGATCTTCCTGGCATTCTGCATGACATCACTCTTCATTCTGAACTCATTGTCCCTGTTATAGCCTGTGTCTTTGCTCACTAGATCTTTATCCATGTAAGCAGCAAGGTTGGAAGGGAAGATGACTACCAGGAGGCTCAGTAGCATATCTAATGATATAGCAGAAGCGCCCATGTTGCATTTGCTGATCAGTGTGTTCCATGTACTCTCTCTTTGGTGCAGGTTCTGTTAAATGAGCTTGGATTGTATGAAGCTTTCATTACACCTCTGCGTGAAAAATACCTGCAGCCCATAACATGCCTGCTTTACCCTGACTGTGGGGGAGGCTCCCTGGACAGCCACAAAGCATTTATTGTCAAGTACTCGCTACATGAAGATCTGGATTTGAGCTCTCACTATGACAATGCAGAAGTCACATTAAATGTATCCCTAGGAAAAGAATTTACTGAGGGCAACTTGTATTTTGGAGACCTCAGACAGGTACTGAGAATCTCTCTCTAACTTAGGCCTGATTCTGCTCCCCACAAAATTCCCATTGACTTCGGAGGTGTAGGATCAGGCCATTAACTTTGTTTCAGGAATTTTTTGAGTAACTGAGTTAAAGGTGACACCATCAAGTAGCCTTAGGCTTAAAATATAGGGTTAGCTCTCACAGATCAAACCTGGCCATTTTCATTGATTGGTTTATTTGATGTTATGAACCTAACTAGAATAAGCCATGGAGGAGGATTGGTGCTTGTAGGGAGCTGTACTTTGAAAAAGAAGATCATATAAAAAGTTGACTGACTAAAATTAATTGTCTGCTTCTGACCGAATCAGGACTATCTTGTTCACCAGTTTTCTATGTAAGAGGAGGTTATAGTGAAATCTTTACTGCTGTGAATTAATCATAAATATTGAAGTTAACAGGAGTCGATTCAAATAGACCACACAGATAACTATTATATCAGAGGAGGGAGTAAAATGCTCTACCTCCTTCACAACTAAAATAATGATCAGGAGGGCTCACTTTGGAAGAGTGGAGAAAATGCTTTAAAGACTCAAGCAGTTTCAGTCTTTCACTTGAGAAAAGTGAAGCCCTGGTCATTTTATTAGAATTTCCAATGTACTTTTAGCAAGAGAAGGTTAATATGTGCTGGCCGAATTGCTATTGGATTGTTACAGTCTGCCTTTCTATGTGCCTCTATGTAGTTTGAGCTGGGAACTGTTTACTGCCTGTCCTTAACGGTACAAACAGATTACCAAGTGTAATGTTTCATCCCAGAAGTGGCTGCATTTCAGTTGTGTGTGAAGTGATCCCTAGATATCATTGGTTAGTAAAACAGTCTGGGGTGAAAGGCACTAAAAGCAAGTTATAATAACGCCTTAGAAAGTCAGCAGCAAGAGACAGTTCATGTAACCTAGCATCTGCTTTATCATCTATTTTTAAGGCCCCAACCCCAGTGCCAAAGTATGTGGAGATTGAACATGTGGTATCCCAAGGCTTGCTACACCGCGGAGGGCAGATGCATGGGGCCCTGCCTGTCTCCTCCGGGGAGCGCTGGAACCTCATTGTATGGATGAGATCATCTGCTGTTCGCAATCAGCTTTGCCCCATGTGCAACAAGAAACCTGAATTAGTGGATGCTGAGGGATTTGGAGATGGGTTCACAAGAAGTCCTGAAGGTGACATGCCCAAGACTGTGGATTTATGCTCTTTAATATAGGAGACGGTAAGGAGTGAATTCTCCAGTCTGAGCTGGCTAAAACTGAGCTCCAAGCCCCAAGATAGCAGAAACAAGCAGAGTATCCCTTTGGCAGAAACATGTCAGGTCAACAAATAGCTTCTTAGAAGGCAACTCAGAAACTTCTCTTGGGGGAGGGAAAAGAGCTTTTTGAGCAGCCGCCGCCATCTGGGGTCTACTGGAGGAGTTGGTGTCTGGGGTAGACAATGCCTGCACTGTGGGAATTTTTTATAAGCATATTCTGAAAATGTAAAAAGGCTTAAGGTATCGATCTATACCGTGAACTGCAGAGGTCATCTGAGTACAATCACACATAGAAAACAGGCAGAAAGACTGCTTAGGTCTTATACAAAGACAGCTGCTCTGACAGCCACGGTTACTGGTTGATGCGTAAAAAAAGAATTATACAACAATATGCTACCATGTCAGTCAGCGTCCATTCACAATTACCACTACCCTCTTCCAGATGGAATATCTAACTTCACTAGGGTAAGAGCCTGCTGCTTCCCAATAGATGGAATGCAAGACCTGCTACGAATATGACAGTGTTGTCCCCTAGTAGCTAAAACAAGCAACTTTGTGATCAACTTGCTTCCAATGGCTGCATCTTACAGGACAAACATAAACCTATTACTCTACAAGTGAGTGTAGTGAGTCACTTACTGCCTTTATAACCCCAGACTCAAAGTGCTAAAAATCACTTTTTAAAAATATTGTGGATTCCACATGAAAAAGCAGAAATCAGCTGTAGAGCCAAAGATTTGGGGGGCCAAAGATTTGGGGGGCTGTTTTCAATTTATGACAACATGTCTCTCTGGTGTAAGGAGAGAGCACGCAGAAGTAGTCTAAACATATGTAATCACCTTCCATTAGGTATGAGAATATCCTTCCAAGGTGGGCATACAGAATAAACTATCTCCAAGGGAAGGGTGGACATTCTAGTCCTTACATGACCAATGCAATCTTTTGAATTCTTGAATTTGGCCCGAATATCCCACTATGATGAGTGCATGAGAGAGAGAGAGATTAGATAGTCACACACACTGTCTGTCTCAGTGCCTGTTAGTCCAGGACATTAATTCAAAGCTTCAAGTCACAGACTCCAAAAATCTAGAAAACTGATATTCAAGAAGCCAAAATATCCTTTTGATTTTGTTGCCTTGTGTGACTCCCAAGAAAACTAGATGTCTATTAGCTATCCATACCACCGTCTTTACTGGGGGCTTCTTTAGGTCATTCATTTTAGCTCTGGCAATTACTTGATATGAACTTTCTCATTTGCATCATTAACAATATGATGAAAGCCAGACTCTGAATATCACCACTGTAGTTTATGAAGAATGTTAATTTTAAGCATTCCCAGTAGATCCTGGAGTGTTTTGGCCTTGACATCTCATTAGCGTATGCTGCTGATTAGTTTGCATTTGAAAAACTCCTTCAAATTGCATTTTGAAAGAACGGCCATTACACTTGTACACAAAACCCGAGAATCAGCACCAAAGGATTTTGCTTCTGCTGTTCTCCATAACAACAAAACCAATCACGGAATCTTAATTTCTTAATCAGGAAATGTTCGTTTCATATTTGCATTTAAATTATACCAAGAAAATTAAGTTAATGAAAGAAAAATGTGCCTGTCAATATGGCTGCTACTGTCTGAATTCTGTTACCGTTAATTCAGATTGTAAATGACTGACAATAAAGAAAAGGCTCTGGGATATACAAGAATAATCTCTCTCCTCTGTAGTCTAGTCATTAAATCAAGAGCGTGGGAGTTTCTGGCACTCACTCAATTGAGTCATCGTGGGTACTGCAACTCTGTGCCTCAGTTTCCCCATGTGTAAAATTAGGATAATGTTCTTATCTAACATGTATTCAAAGCTAAATGTATTAATATTTGTGAGCCACTTGCATGTTCTCTGGAGGAGGAAAAGAAATCAAATATCTGCTGAGTTTTTAGCTGGTCATGTCTTTGAGGGAGAACAGCAGAAAGCAGACTACAGGAGGACCCTCGAAGTGAAAAAGCAGTAGGCTGTGTATGTCAAGGACTACCGTAACAATAGAGCAAGGGATCTCTACCTGGGCATCATCAGTGGATGCTCTTCTTACTGACCTTGTCCAACAACCCACCTGAACTTCACTTACATTCCAGAGATCATCCTGAATTGCACAGGGAAATCAAGACAGCGATAGAGGATAAGGAAGATTTTCTTTGGCTTTTGCTCCATCTCCTCTTCTTCAGTGAAACTTTTGCCTGCAACAGGCTAACAAGGCAAACTTGCCTAACCCAGGGGATAGGAATGCCTTGGTTATCAGATAAAACCCCTGACATATTAAACTCTGCTCCTCAAAGTTAAGGAGGAAAGGAATGCAGAGCAGGGCAAATATATGCATTGCCCATATGACAAATACACCCTAATTCTAACAGATCAGAGCCATTAAGCAAATGGACATCATAAATTGCTATTCACCTACAGAAAGTGGAGGAGGGAAAGCGGCAGAAGATTTCTGCTTCTGGAGAATAGTCTAACACAAATTGCAGCCATCCATAACCAGTGGAACTTCCAGTGTCTGGGAAAGCCCAGAAGGGTTTTGTGTCCAAAACAAAAACAGTTGAGCTGCCAAAGAAGCTGCACGAGGCTGAGGCTGGAATCATTCACCAGGAAGATGACGACAGTGGAAATAGTTTGGAGTACTAGGAAAAATATAGGATCAGCACATGGCTGCATGTTGAGCATTTTTTGTATTATTATTGCACTGGTTTCTTACAAGTTCACTCTGTCTCAGGATGGAACACAGAATTTGGGGGATATAAGGAGGGAAAAAATAACTCACCAAAAACCATGGGGGACTGTAAATGTCCCATTCAGAGTGTAAACTCTTCAAAGGGTCAGGGTCTATCTACTATTCTGAACAGTGCCTAGCACAACAGGGCTCCACTCTCAGTCCTTAGGCACTACCTTATCTTAGTTCTTCTGTGCCACTGACACATCAGGCAGTCTTGTTCCTCCATTGATTATGGTCACTCGCTAGCTGTGGTACAGTGGAACCTCAGAGTTATGAATTGACCAGTCAACCACACACCTCATTTAGAACTGGATGTATGCAGTCAGGCAGCAGCAGAGACCAAAAAAGCACTGTTTTTAAATGTAAACTATTAAAAAAAAAAAGACAGCAGCATTTTTCTTCTGCATTGTAAAGTTTCAAAGCTATATTGTGTGAACATTCAGTTGTAAACTTTTGAAAGAACAACCATAACGTTTTGATCAGTTACAAACAACCTCTATTCCCGCAGTGTTCATAACTCAGAGTTTCTACTGCACTTTTCCCCCCATGATGCCAAAGTATTCAATATCCTCTGTCACTTCTGCCAGTTCTTCCCTGATCTTCCTTGCTTTCTCTTTCCTACCTCAGGTCCCAATTCAATGCTGGCTTAGCATGTTTCTGAGCTTTCATACAGTCTATGTGTCACAACCACCTGAGCCTTCTTTATTTTTACGATAGCTTCTCCCGGGTCCTGCTGTGTCAGCTCCCCTACTTTTGGATTTGTTATTTTGTCTTTCTCTGAAATGTGTAGCCAAAGCTGGGGAAGAGAAGCCCATGATCACGAAGAAGAGTCTGTGTAGCTGGAAAGCTTCTCCCTCTGACCAACAGAAGTAGGTCCAATAAAAGATATTACCTCCCCCACCTGGTCTCATCACCACAAAGCACAGACAGCAAGAGCCCCCAACCCCATCTCCTCCCTGCTGCAGCCCCCTGGTCCACAGGGCACAGCCAGCCTGGCTCTCACCAACACCTGGGCTCCCCCATCACCCCGAGAGGGAGATTCTACTACTCCCTGCTATGGCCAGAGCCCCCCACCCCACTGAGGGCTGCCCCCAGCCGGTCTCAGTGGGGCACACGCCTCCTTCGGGCTGGGCCCTGCTCCCCCGGCCCAGGCATAGCCGGGGTAGGAACCATGCGGGGGGTCTGTGTTTCCCCACCGGACCCAGAAAACAATAGAACAGCGGAAGTGGGCGAGGCAACGAACTGAAACCAACTGAGTGAGCCGTTCCGGGGGGTCGCTCAGCGACAGACGCCGGGGCTGTGCCGCCTCCCTTAGCGCCCCCCCCTCCCCCGAGGGTGAGTCCCTTACCTGCGGCGGCCTGGCTCTGCGCGGGAGGGGCCGGGCGGGAGAGGGGGATGAGCACTAGCGGGAGGAATGAGGGGCGAGATTGGGTCCGTAAAGTCTTCATGGGCCGATATTGTTGCGCATGCGCAGTGCTGTTTAGGGACGGACCGTATCTAGCAGGAATGGAGGAGAAGGGGGGAGTCTTAAAGGGCCAGCCGCCTGTTGTGAATCTTAAAGGGCCAGCACCCACTGTGTCAGAGTCTGGGTGGGGTAGAGTTTAGGCACCCAATCTGTGAAGTGGGCATAACAGCACTTGCTCTGCCTCATAAAGCAATGAGAGCTACTGATGAAAAACACAGCGTGTGTAAAAATAGCGAGGAGTCTGTGTGGCACTTTAGAGACTAATCATTTTATTTAGACATGAGCTTTCGTGAGCGAAGACCCACTTCATCAGATGCATGGAGTGGAAAATACAGTAGGAAGATGTATATACATAGTATGTGAAAGGATGGGAGTTGCCTTACCATTTCTAACGAGACAATTCAATTAAAGTGAAGTGAGCTATTATTAGCAGAAGGAAAAATCACTTTTGTAGTGGTAATCAGGATGGCCCATTTCAAATAGTTCAATAAAAAAACTTCAAAAACAGACTCCACCGAGAAACTGCAGAACTGGAATTAATTTGAAAACTAGACACAATCAAATTAGGCTCGAATAAAGAGTGGGAGTGGATGGGTCACTAGATGAACTAAAAACTAATTTCCCCATGCTAATTTTCCCCTCCTGTTACTCACACCTTCTTGTCAGCTGTTTGAAATGGGTGACCCGGATTACCACTACAAAAGTGATTTTTCCTCCTGCTGATAATAGCCCATTTTAATTGATAATGGTAAGGCAACTCCCATCATCTCTTCATGTAGTATGTATACACATCTTCCTACTATATTTTCCACTCCATGCATCTGGTGAAGTGGGTCTTAGCCCATGAAAGCTTCTGCCCGAATAAATTTGTTGGTCTCTAAGGTCGAGGGTCTAGTGACTTGTTCTCTAGCATGATGTGTCTAAAAGATTCCACTCTGGGTTTTGAGACTGCTGAGACCTTTCTGCAGCTGGGAAAACATTCTCTCAGTCTTCATTGTAAACTTCATTACCCTGATTCAGACTCCAAAACAAACACACATCCAGCTTATCTAGCAGGCCCTGGAAAAACTTGGCTCATTATTTTCCCCATTTATCTAAGGGCAAAATCAGATGCCTTTTTAGAACGGAAAGGCAGTGTTTAATGTCAGCATTCATTGACATTCTCACAGGCAATACATATTAAAATACAGTTCAGGGAAATAACCACATACAGTCTGGGCTGAGCTATGAATCTGTGAACTTTATCACTGGAATTCTTGTAGAATCAGCTACTGCACTTTTGTCCACACTAGCTAATTGTACAGGATTGTGTCTATGCAGTTGTGTCTCTGAGATCAGAATAGTGCTTCTAGGGCTATCTGGGTTTTCAAGGACCTAGTGAAAGAGATTTTGGTATTTTTGTAAACATACGTATGTCTGGATTTGGTGTGTGGATCTGATTCCTTGCAGCTTTTCTACTGTTTGTCCTTAAAGCAAATCTGAGATAAGAGCTTTTCCCAGCTACAATTACGCTGATGCCAGTTTTGTTTTGTTTTTAAACGAATGTGAGCTTGTATCTAGCCATAGATTGGTTTGCCCATATATTCCACTGCCAGTGTGTTGGGCTGATTGAAAAAGGTGCCAGTTCAGCATGTAATCTGTTTTATAAAAGTAAATTGAATGATTAAAAATTAATTATTTTCCCTTAGCTAGTGGCTGCTGTCAGTATTTTAAATAAACCGGTGATTGATTCTTCTTTGTTCAGTTCTGAATGTAATTTTTAATGCTGCTGACAGCTGTGGCAGTATTCATCATGCAATGTCTGGATCCATGGGGCCATAAAGAGCATGTGACACTCCTGCTAACGGTAGTGAGGGCAATACATAGGCATTGATTAGAAAGTAGAAGCCCTAGCTCTTAGCTCCTGAGAAGGATGAAAAATGATCAGAGAATATACAGTAATAAAGTGTGTTTATCACTGCCCTCTGCTGAATCGTCACAGCTGTGAAATTGTGTGTCACAGTAGCTGCTGCTGACATTTAAAAGAAAGGGGGAAGAGAGAGTGGTGGAAGTCTCATGCCAAATCTAATCAAAGAGGGCTGTTCGGGATGTACCGAACAGTTGCCTAAAGATTTTGTTGTGCAAAGAAAAACAGCATTTTAGAAATCCTCTCCTGGAGTCCTGTCAGCTCTCTGTCCCTCACTCCTCTGTGGACTACTGGAAAGGGCTCAGTGAACCCAGCCAGCCTGGCCACTCCTATGTAACAGAGTAACCCCCTGTGCACTTGTCAGAGATTTTCACATAGTTTCAGGAGAAGAGTGTCTGTAAGTTGAGTCTAAGGGCTTGTCTACATCAGAAAGTTGCAGCGCTGGTGAGGGAGTTACAGCGCTGCAACTTAGGAGGTGTACACATCTGCAGGGCACCACCAGCGCTGCAACTCCCTGTTTGCAGCGCTGGCCGTACTCCCGTTTTGTCTCGGGTGTAGAGGATCCAGCGCTGGTGATCCAGCGCTGGTAATCAAATATAGACACTTACCAGCGCTTTTCTTGACCTCCGTGGAATAAGCAGGTATCCCAGCATACCTGAGGAAGCCTCTGGTAATCAAGCTGGTCTCCTTCCCCGGTTTGCTCTCGCGTTCCCTGAACCCCGAGCAAGCAGGTCTCCTTCCCTGAGGTTTGCTGGGTGGTTCCGGGAACGCGAGAGCAAACCGGGAAAGGAGACCAGCTTCACCGCGGTTTGCTCTCGCGTTCCCCGAACCCCGAGCAAGCAGGTCTCCTTCCCTGAGGTTTGCTGGGTGGTTCCGGGAACGCGAGAGCAAACCGGGAAAGGAGACCAGCTTCGCCGCGGTTTGCTCTCGCGTTTCCCGGAACCACCCTGCAAACCGCAGGGAAGGAGACCTGCTTGTTCGGGGAACGCGAGAGCAAACCGCGGCGAAGCTGGTCTCCTTTCCCGGGTTTGCTCTCGCGTTCCCCGAACCACCCAGCAAACCGCAGGGAAGGAGACCTGCTTGTTCGGGGGTTCGGGGAACGAGAGAGCAAACCGGGAAAGGAGACCAGCTTCGCCGCGGTTTGCTCTCGCGTTCCCCGAACCTCCCTTGAGGCCGCCCAACAGCGCTGCAGTGTGGCCACATCTAACACCACTTGCAGCGCTGGTTGCTGTAAGTGTGGCCACTCTGCAGCGCTGGCCCTATACAGCTGTACTAATACAGCTGTAACAACCAGCGCTGCAAAATTTTAGATGTAGACATGGCCTAATATAATACGCTGAACCTGTCTTCAGCAACTACTTAATGGACAAGCGTAAACAGGGTGCTTAACGAAGGCGGGCCTCCTAGTTATAGGTGGAGCAGAATGGGAATTGCTGTGTTTAGGGATACTGTGGGACAGTCTCATTAGATGGAATTAAGTTTCACTGTCCTTTATTATCACCACTAATGAAAGAAAAATCAATTGTTTAAATTAGGAATCAAAGCATAATGGTTCACAGCCAATCCAGAAAACGCTCCCGAAGCAGGAGTGAAAGCGAGTCTCAAAGCAGGCAGGACAAAAAGGATGAAAAGAAAAGAAGAAAAAGCAGTAAAGACTCAAAGAGGAGCAGCCTGTCTCCTCCAAGGAAGAAGGCATCCAGGTCTCACAGACGCAGGTCGAGCTCAGCATCTACTAAAGATGGTAAGGGCAGGTGAGGATGATAGCTACTGTTGAAGGCTGACTTCTCACATGGTTCTGGGAGCCACCGGGGGCATATGCACAGGGAGTGCCCTTGGGGGAATACACAGTGCTTAACTTTATACAATCATCTCAACACACACTTCATACCCATTACTCTTGTGTTCTGACATTTCTAGAGCCTTAACAATTTCCAGCATGCAGATCTTTCAGCATTGTGCCTGTCACAGCTCCATTCAGGCACCCCTCGCTGACCAGCCCTGTGAGGGAAATCCAAGCCTCTGGGTTGCGTAGTCCCAGGGTAGTATGAGTCTCGAGGGCCTGAATGGAGTCCAGCCCCTGCTCCAGTCTTGGGATATCTAGGCATGTAGGAGGGGTGCTGACTGGTAGCCCTCTCCCACTGTGATAATATAGAAGTATTAGCCCAGTGGGATTTTGCTGTGGCGTTAGTGTTTTGGTTTGTTCAGTCTTCTGAGCAACCTAACAAAGAACAAAGCCAGAACAGTGGACTGTTGCAGCTTGAAATGCAGAACGTGACAGACTCTTTGGCTGCCATGGAGCAAAAGTTCTCTCCAAACCACCCCCTTCTTAATGTGTTGCAGAGAAAAAGAAAGCCAAAGACAAGAAGAAGAGAAAGGCAAGTGCCTCCTCCTCTGAGACGACAAGTTCGTCTTCTGGGACTTCCTCCTCCTCCTCCTCCAGCTCCTCTTCAGAAGATTTGAGTGACAGTGAATCCAAATTGAAAAAGAGGAGGCACAGCAAGAAGAAACGAACAAAACAGAAAGACAAAAAGAGAAAGAAGAAAAAAAGAAAAAAGAAAACGAAGAAGAACTCAAAGGACCGGCCTAAAGAGAAGAGAGCCACGGTGGAAGGTGTGCCTGGCCCATCACTGGAACAATGGCAGAAAGAATCTTTGGTGGAACCTGGCCCAGGTAATGTTCTTGTTTCCAGGTTTAAAAAACTCACACTTGCCCATTTAGAGAGTAGAGAAGTGACATGCCATTTGAGAAAATCCATGCGACTCTCCCACTCATTAATGAAGCAGATTCTTTTAATGTCTCATCCAAGGATCATTAGAAATTGCATGATAAGGAACACTGGTCATGAACCCTGGATGCCTTTTCCCTCTTAATTTCAGTGGCCCAACTTGAGCAACCACGAGTAACATGAGGACCCAAATTGATGGTTTTGCTTGTAAGCTCGTTAAAATTGCCTCTGATCTGGGAACAAAAGCTGACAATGAAAGGGCATACCCACAAGCAATGAATTCATGAAGCACTTGGTATTGGCATTCAGTATGTGAAGCTGATAGTTCTCTGCATGTTCCTTTGCTCACATATGTAAAGCCATGAGGAAAGATAAGGAATGAACACAAATGTAGCGCTATCTCTTGAGACCAGGTCCTCTAGACAGTATCCACCACTGATTTAAGGTGCCCCCAGATCTTCCAGTGTATCTCATGGGTGAGCTGAGTGTGCAAGAAATACAAAACCAGGGGCCAAATTTTCAAAAACTGCCCAAGTCTCATTGAAACTCAGTGGGACTTCAAATACCTCAGTCACTTGGGTGTGTTGGAAAATTTTATCTCAGGCCTCAAATTTGAAATGTAAGGTCTATATGCTCCTTGAGTTTGTGACACTAAAAAAAGTAGATGAGGCTTTGATCCCTGAGCTGGAGACATACACAAATCCCTGTTTCAGTTCTTCTCAAAATCTATGATTTATTTGGAAAGATCTTGTTCATGTCAAACTATTATTTATCTCTTCTTTGTGTGTTATCTAGTCCTAGTGGGAACTCTCCTAAGTCTGTTATCAAAGCAGTAGGGGTTATAGTATGTGGCGTATGCTAGTGCTGAAAGAGGATTGGTTTTAACAATAGGTAGTAATTCAGTTTTAATGTGTGTGTAATTATATACATAAGGCGGGCAGGCCACAGTCTCAGTCCCAGAAGCAGACCAGGTGGTAAATGCATCTAGACAGAGGAATTGTAATGGAGCCACTGGGGGGGAAGGTGCTAACTTATGAAGGTTTGCTGATAAGGGAGGAATCCAAAACCACCTGCTTTGGATAAATGCATTTGGCCCAGCCTTCCCCTGGGATTTCCCCTCTTTGGTCTTAAAGATATTTACAAAGTATCTAAATCCTTCTTCCTGTTAAAAGGAAAGAGAGCGGATGAGGGGGATAAATAAGCAGAGGAGAATAGTATTTGAAAGGAAAATGTTCCAAGCAGAAGTGCTAGTAAGACGGTTTGCAAAGACAGGTGTAGGCTTAAATGTCTGTAGCGCAGCAAAGGAGTGGAACCCAGGATGCCTGGTTTCTAGTCCCATCTCTGCATTTGGACCAGTGGTGAGATTTTTAGAAGTGCTCAGCATTGGCCTAACTTTGTTCCCATTGAAGTCAATGGGAATTTTATCACTTGAGTTAAACAGGAGGAGTGTCAGACTAATGCCAAGTGCTTTTGAAAATCTCACCCAGTGTGGCTCTGGACAAATCACTTAGCTGTTCTGCAGGCCTCAGTTCACTTGTTAGAAACAAAGCTAGCAATACCCTCCTCAGAGGAGCAGCGTGAGGCTTAAATAGTTCAAGCTTTTTGGGGTAGGTGGCTCTTTGGAACTAGTGTTTTCAGCAGTGCACTGCACAGAGTGGTGCTCCATAATAACTGCGTCATGATCCTCTGGCAGAAGACAGACCTATGTGCACACATTCTTCTTCAAGTATCAGACATGCATCTGACGAAGTGGGTATTCACCCACGAAAACTCATGCTCCAGTACGTCTGTTAGTCTATAAGGTGCCACAGGACTCTTTGCTATTCTTATTCAAGGAGCTCATTGAGGTTTGCATTCTAGTTTTGACAGATGAACAAAAGTCCCGCATCCAGGCTATGAAACCAATGACAAAAGAAGAATGGGACGCAAGGCAAAGTGTCATCAGAAAAGTTGTGGACCCCGAAACGGGAAGAACAAGGTACGGTCCCATGGGTTAGAGAGTCCTGAAACAATAGCTGAGAAACAGTGCTGTTTGGGGGCATTTGGAGAGGCAGGATTTCCATCGTTACAATAATTCTAGGGATCTACAGAGCTAGTTGACTCATACCAGCTGAGGTGTAAGTGTAGTAGATAATGTTGAGCTAAATAATCATAGTTAGTTCAGCATGTCCACTAAGGGGTATATTTTAGGATGAATCACTTGTACCGCAGCAGGGCCCAAAAGGTGCTAGGTGCTGTACACTTACCTAGGAAGACACAGTCCCTGCCCCAAAAAGCTTACAATCCGCAAAGCTTCTGAACAGTGAACAGGAATTCACATCTTGTATTTAAACCAGTGAAACAATTTGGTTTCCTAGCAGTGTATGAGGCTGGCTGAAGAGTGGAGAGAGATGGGGCAGCAGAATCTTTTTAGGCTTTTCCAAAGAGAGGCAGAAGCATATGCCGGTTTAGCACCAGATCCTTGCTGTTTGTAAAAGCAGAGTTCTCACTAAATCCTTTTTACCTCCCCTCCAGCGGCGGTCACTCTCAGCAGCAAGCTCCTGAGCCTTCATTGTTACCTTGCCAGGCTCTTCGTGCGAAAGCTGAACACTGTGACCCATCAGGCTAGCCTGAGATTAAAGCTTTCAGGCCCAGACATAAAGGTAGAAATCACACTGGTCTCTGCTTCACTAGCAGAGATGCTCAGATCAAAGTACCAGGATTGAAAGAGGGACGGAGAAAAAGGCTTGCTGTGTTTAGACAGACAGGCTGAGACTATTCTTGTTAGAAAATCCCAGGTAAGGGTCTGATCCTGCCAGATGCTAAGCACCTCCTGTGTAGTGCTGCCTGCTCTCTGTTGTTACTGAAATCAGAGGGATTACAGAGCATGGACAGCCTCCCAGAGCTGAGTCCTTGATGGCCTGTGCTCAGTATGAGCTGTAGAATGCAGCCAAGAGCAGCAGCTATTTCAAGATCTGGCTGAAGCCCTGTTACCCAAGGTGGAGATCAGTTTCCCCAAAGTAAATGCAATTCTAAGATGTGATGTGGGGATAAAATCTGAACCAGGGGATCTGGCTGACAGTTCCGAGCTTTGTTGTTTTCTGACCTGTTAGACGTTGCTCCTTCGGTGGCAGCTGCTGTTTTGGATGCTTGCCTGTCAAGTCTGAAGCATCCAGTCCCTGTAATAGACAGATCCTCTGGCCAGAGGGGTTTATTTGCACAATTGGGGGCGACTGCCCCTCTGTTCTAGGGGCCCACAGGAGTAAAGGATTAGAAATGACCCTGTTTTCACTAAAGAGCATCTTCACTGCGAATAGAAAATATCACGCTGAAGGAAATTGTGTGTGGCAAGCCAGTTCTTAAAATAGAAGGCAGCTAGCAATGCTCAGGAAAGATGTTTGCATGAATGTCAGTTACCCTTAAGGCACATAATGAAAACAATTAAATTCCTCTTCTGCATTCAGAGGCTGAGCCCTGCCTATGATTCTGCTACTGGATTTGCTGGTTTGATACCATTCCCCTTCCCTCGCCCCACTGGGTCCTTTCCAGTTCTATTACCAAAGGTCAAATGCTCGTCCGATTACTAGATGATCCAGCAACTTTTATGAGCAGCTAGGGACTGGACTTAAACCTCTGCATTGCCCCTCCTCAGTCATAAAGGAAGCTGTCTGCACGTTAAATCTGAGAGTGGGAACAACCAACCCAGTTTCCCATTGCTGAGAAAATCCACACGCTGAGTTATAGGAAAATGGGAGATTCTTTTTCCTTAGCAAGCCTGGTAGGCTTGATGTGCAGCATGCCTGATCTCTAGGGAATGCTCAGTGTGGGGCTGGGGATTGCCTGAAGCCTGGCAGATCCTACCTCATGGGAATGCTGGGAGAGGAAGCTTGTTCCCAATACATTCACTACACGGCATCTTTTGAAGAAGCGTATTGAAGCAGGACCTTGTTGGTTTTAATTCTGCAGGCCGCATAATGGAAAAGGCTGCAAAGGCCATTTACCGAGGGTTGGCTAACGTCCGACTCAAGTGTTCTATAGTGGAGCCACCCTCATCTTTAAAACAGAGATGCCAGCGTTACACCAGTCAGTGGAGTTGCCCCAGGTTTACATCAGATTGTCAGAGCAGCACCTGGCCCAAGCCCCAGCATGTGATGAGCCTTTTTGCCACTGCGAAGCTGCCACCCTCCCAGAGATTGTGTGGGACGCCGGCTGCAGCCAGCCTGGGCTGGCAGAGGCCCTGGACTCCGTTCTAGAGCACATGCTCACACAGAAGGTGCCGCTGGTGTTACCCCTCAACAAGTCCAGCTTCTTGGATGTCTTCCGATGCAAAATACTGTCTCCCTCAGCATGAAACATTAGCCGTGTGGGCACGTGAGGGAGGTGATCTAGTCACTCCCTCAGTGGGGCCAGAACCCTCATTGCATGTCGCCTTCTGCTGCTGGGGAAACAAAACAATGTGTTGCTGACAGCTGGTAACTGGATGGCTGATAGACTTTACTGGTTGTTTTGATGTGTTTCTGTTACAGGCTTATTAAGGGAGATGGAGAAGTACTAGAAGAAATTGTCACCAAAGAAAGACACAAAGAGATTAACAAGGTAGACGGTCTTTGTACTGAAGACACATTTTGGAGCCAGCAAGGCCCTAAGCTGGGTTTGTAAAGCAGAAAACATGGGCTAGTGGCTAGAACGCAGGCCTGGGGGCAGGAGAGCTGAGTTCTGCTGACTCGTTGCGTGGCCTTCGGGAAATTGCAGGCTCTCTCTTGGCTTTTCTCATCTGTCAAACAGGGATAATAAATCCTGCCTAGCCAGGATGGAAGTGGGTTTGACCACTCACATTGGCAGAGGCCTTTCAGCCTCTCGCAGGTAGGTGGTATGGAAGCACCGAGCATGATTCTTTGGGAAGACTGGCCGCTAAGTGCCTGTTTGTCTGTTCCTTCACAGCAAGCCACCCGAGGAGACAGCCTGGCCTTCCAAATGAGGACAGGGATGCTTCAGTGACAGTCCAGATGTCAAGTACATCAGGAAAGGTGGTTTTCTTGTTCTGCTCCCTGAGACACTAATCTGCAAAGCAGACAGCTCCCCGTTCTCCCTGCGCTGACAAGATGTGTGTGTGACACAGCAGGATCTTTACCCTTTGCACATGTCCTGTTCTGCTGGGTCCATCGATCGCCTGGAGGAGGGAGTGACTTTGATGGCACCTCCCCCTTAGCCACAGCTTCTCTCCTGCCAATCCATGCAAAGTCCTTAAGACCTGGCCAACATTGCTCTCAACTTGGTCGCTTTCTGAGACTCAATCCACTGCTGCTCAGTGATTGAGCAAGTGATTGTCAGGCAGTGAGAATCCCACCAGGGAGCTCATGGTGCCGTCAGCACAACAAGGCTGAGTCCCCGGAGAAGACAAACCGACCCAGTTAACACCACATTATCTTTAATACACTTCCTTGATGGTGATTCAGATTCCAAGCTCTAAGGCAAATGCCCAGGTACCAGGTGGACACAACCCCGCTGATACTGGGGTGACTGCCACAGTGCTCCCCTGAAATGAGGCCACCTTCAATCATTTTTCTTCACATGTGGTTGCTATGTGCCTGCTCTTTGAATGACTATTTGCCCTGCATTTACTTCAGTGTTTGGTTGGACAGAGACACGTTCATACATTGCCCCAGCTTTGTGCAGGCTGCAGCATTAGGGCCACATCCTGCAAGGTGCCTGCTCTCAGTGAGCCAGTGAGCGGTGAAGGCACTTGCCATGGTACAGGTTCAAGCTAATTAGCACTGGCTCCCCTGATGGCAGGCTGCAGTGGGAGCTCAGCTGCTGTACCTGCCTGTGGGTTAAGTGTAATGGGCAGGGGTTTGCTCAGCCTTGCGCATGTCCCTGCACCAAAGCGATGCCCCTTCCTTGCTCTTTGTCTCTTGCCACCCTACGGAAGTGCAAGGGGCAGGTTTGGTTTGTTAGTGAAATTGGCCTTTCAGAAGCAGAGGAGCCCAGGAAAACTCAGTCTTCTGACACCCCACCCCCCTTTAACATGGTGAATCTGAAAACTAGTAAAAAATAAACTGGTTAAATCAATCCAGCAGCCCAAGTTGTTGTTTTATGTGCCAGTGTGAATGGACGACAGTTATACAAACCAGTCCGTCGCAGGGGGACAGGCAAGATCTTTGTGTGTGTGTGTGTGTGTGTGTGTTTGGGCTAATACCCAAAGCTTTGCAGTGAATGCTTGTCTCATCCTCTGCACCCAGTGGCTTGCTAAGAAAAGCAGAGTAGGTCAGAGGTTTGACCTTATGCTACCAAAGCTGAGCAGCTACAGCTAGCGAAATGCAAGACCTAGAAAGTACCACACTGACTCCCCCTAGAGACGCCTGTTTTATCTGCCTACCTTGGTGACTTAGTAGTTTCCTTGGTCCCTTTACTCCACCCTATTGAACGGATCCCACTGCAGACTTCTTCAGTCATTCATTTGGGTCTGATGCCTGTTGGTGGAAAGTCTTGTTCTGAGCTATAAAATCACTGCCTGTTTGTTTAAAAAAAATTGTCCTTCTGTATGGTTTGAACTAGTTTTCGTGTGCCACTTTTCTAGCCTCAGAAAAGGACTGGAGGTGTTTGACTGTGGGAGGCTGATCACCTATATAAGGATTCAGCTAGTCTGCTGGCAGGTCTCCTGTCAATGCCTCTTCCTTTTCCCTTTAATGCAGGCCTCCTCCTCTAGTAGCTGGGGATTAGGCACATGGCTCAGATGGAGACAACTCACTTCCCTTTTATAAAGGAGCCAGTTATGGCACAAACCTCCCTGGGCCCAGACATTTAACAGGGAGGACACTCACAGCAGCCAGGCTGAGAGGGGGACAAGCCCTGGACAAACAGGTGGGTGTCGAAGGGGGGCTGAGCCAGGCAAATCTCTGCCTGTACTGAACAGCAGAGGGTGCAGGTCTCTTGAGCCTCCCCCTTTGGAAGGGTCAGGGTAAGGCAGCAGTGCTGACAGCAGGTGGTGTGTGGGAATGAGAGGCGGCCTCTGACTTAGGCTTTATGGATAGTGCATTTCCCCAGCTGCACTTACTGGCAGCCAGTTCAAGTGAAGCACTCACTCACGTGCTGTTGGGTGTCTCTGTTCTCCACTCTCACACTCCCCTGTCGTTGATTCACTTACTGCATCCCATCATTTCACTCACACACTGGCTGTAGAACATCTGCAGTTCAGAGCACCATGTGCTTGTAATTGTCTCTCTTTTCCATTTGCCTCGTATCAATGTTTGCACCCCCTGTATTTTTCTGCTCAGCAGTATACGTCTTTGCCATCTTTTTCTTTGGCATCTAATCCCAGTGGACACTTCCATTAAACCGGCTCATTTTCAGTTCCCAATTCCTAGCTTTTGTGATGCATTAACTGTTAGTTTGTACGTAAGTCACCAAAAGAAGCAGACACAGAAAGTAGCCTTCCCGTTTCTTTAATCTGTGTAATGTACAAAGATACTGTACACAAAGCACACCCAGGCATTAGAACAATGCACTAACAGCAAGGAGGAGAAGGAAGTTGCACAGTAGTTATGGTTTGTTACATACAAGCAAACAGATCTTAACAGTATTTCACACACACACAATAATACACAAAATGAAAACCAGGAAGCAGCAGACTCGGGTCAACTCTCATTCCCTGGTGGGGTGCAGGTGTGTCTGTCAAATTAAGCCATGATGTAGTTTCCCCCCATCTGTATCCCTAAAAGATTTTTTTATAAATAAAATAGAACATTATTGAATATAAAATTGACAGTCAAGGATATCAATATCCAGGGTTTTCATACAAGGAGAGGGAGAAAAATGTAAGGCTTCTAGAACTAATAGGAAAATGCAGCAAAGGTGAAGATACCTGAAGAGCAGGGGCTACTACAAGATGTGCAGGTTGCTTGTGGGAAGAGCAGTTTGTTAGTAACCCTTTGGTTAGCTATTGGTTTTCATTGAACGTATTTTCTAACACCAGACACAGGGTTTTTGGTATTCAAATTTTCCTTTTTAATAATTTATCAAAAGAAGAAAATAAGGAATTAAAGTGACAGTTTGGATTAAAAAAAGAGACTGGAAAGGGACAGTGTCAGGTTTCTGTCCAATGTTCAGATGACAGAAAAGCTGCTTTTTAGGAAGAAGAAAAAAAAATCAGATCCACATAAATGTTTCCATGAATGTTTAATTTCAGTGGAAAGAGATGTTGTTTTTAAAACCCCAATAAATAAATCTCTCTGTCCAGTGCTTGCAATATAAACATGTGCTGAGTGCATGAGAACCAGGAAGTGATCGTTACCAGAACCAACTCGTCTGTTTTCCTTGGCCAAGCTGATGAATGCAAAAAGGAACTAACTAGCACAACAGTGAAAAGTATAACCAACTTTTAATAGTCCTTCTGTTTCAAACAACTCAGAACTGTTATTTGTAACAAAGGTAAATAAGGCCTTTAACCTGACAGTGCCCCTTTACTAAGAAAGGAAAATACATTCAGCTTTCCTTAACTGTATCCCAAAGGAGCCTCTTTTGTGCATTTGGAAAGAGATTTTGTTTCAAGTGCACCACTCCCTAGAACATTTCAGAGCAGTTTATAAACAGAGTTAAACTATTGCTATTGTTCTTAGAAGGACAGAGTAATATACAGATCCTCTCTTCAGACAGACAAGAAGACAGGAACGTATGAGAAGAGAGAGTCCCAGTGTACTTGTATGGGTGAAAAAAACCTATCCCCATATTTCATGTTAACATATGGCCACATCATGGGATATTATTGCAGTGATGAACAAAGATTCTACACTACCATTGTTTCTCTATATGGATTCTTACAATGGAAACAGATGGGGGAGAAGTTGGAAAATCCAAGAAGCTTAACAAAGGGTCAGGACACAGGTGCTATGATTGTCAGTCTCACTGATTATTATTGGTTTTAAAATACGGAGTGATGGAGAGGTGATTATAATATTGCACTTCTGCGGTCATTGACAGTTACATTAAACTTGGTCCATAAAATAATTGCTTTGTACATAATGCCTGAAACAAAAAAGCTACATTTTAATATTAATAATCTCTGAAGGTTCTGTTCCCTCCAGACACTTTTTCTCTACATAAAATAAATAACTTTCACTTTGTATATACCCACTTTTGTTTTTTTTAACATTTACATTATCCTCAGTTTTACACTATCTACACACAAGAAAATGTTAACATCTCATTTGCATTTTGAAAAAAAATGTACACGTCATGCCTTGGTTTGTGGACTCTTCTTTCAGAGTAAGATTGAACTTTGTAAAGGCCATATCCAAATTTGCAAATACGCTTTGTGATCATGGTTTGGATACTTTACAGAATGGACTGTGGCTTGCTTCTAAGTCAGATGGCAACAGTTTGGTACAATATTCAACTAGCAAAAAGCTACGACACAATTCACATTTTTACCGAGTAGCTTTGGATATACATTCAAGGAAACTAGGCTGAATCAGCAGAAAGGGAAGTAATTTTTTCAGTAGTAAAAATCTGTAGGTATGTTCTGTAATACGATAATTATCAAAGATGAATGGCGCAGTAGTTTGCAATGAGGCTATCTAAGAGTAAGTGAGATGCACTGTGTTTGTGGGTGGATCTGTTAAAGCTCCATCACCCTGGACATTCTCAGTAGTTGAACACTGTCCTCTTTCTATCACTGCAGGGATAGAGCACACATTCTAAATTAATTTTGAAACTTGAGGTTTAAGCAGTAGTCATGAAATAGATTTCTGATGTGTGGATGAGTTATGTCTGCCTACTGCAGGTCTGAGCCAGTTAGAGCAGTGTTCACAGTGCTGTGCGTCTCGGTGCAGGAGTGCTGCACTTGGTACTGAAACAGTTCATAAAATGAAGCAGACAGTCTAAAAAATCTGTTATAAATAAGATCCTTGTAAGTAGAAAGTGATATAAACATAGTATATTGTGGTGGAGGAGAGCAGCATAATACTTAGCCAATGAATGTGCTATGAATATAAAATCTTCATGTGAAATAGGCAGGTGGGAGCCCCAAATATCCCAGTGTGAAGATTTCCCATACTCCAGTTGGGTGTGTGCAAGAAGGAAACTCTGCCCTTCACCGAGGCTGGAAATTCAGAAATCCTGGCTAGTTTGACCTGGGAGGGGGCAGGGCTAAGGGGCTTTCAGGCAACCCCTCTATTCTAGGCACTGTTCTCCTCTGCTCCTCCTTAAATTATGTTTTTCACCTTTGAATACCTTGTGGCTGACAATCTCCTCTTCCGCAGTGGTCAGTAGGGTGTGCTAGCAAGCAACCCAGCACACTGTCCTGCCGACTGGAAATGTCACCTCTGCAATGCTCCCAGACCCTGGCATGCTCAGTGCAAGAGAGATTTTCAAGTCATGGCAGCGCACCAAACCATCAGCTCAGACACATCCACAGAAAGAGAGGCTAGGAAAATTAAGATATGGCCTTTTCTTGTGCAACTTGTTTGGCACACTTCCTTACGATCTCCTTACTGTTGGAAAAACTTCTGCACAAATTTATATATATAGTATATATATGTATATATATACACACACCCTGGCTTAGTAATATTTAATTGTCATGCACTACAAATGATTAGGTGTAGCTACATGAGATGGTAACAGGTCTCCATTCTAAAAATGATCAGTGCAAAAACAATGAGGTGTTACAGTTGAATAACTACAGTTAAAAGAAGCAAGTCTAATTCCCATGAAAGCTGTTACTGATATCGGAGAGAACCTGGGAAGAAGAAATGTCTCTGAGTTGGGGATAGTGGTGAAATATTTGGACTCCGCATTTTGATGACAGGAAATGCAGTGTAATCTAGCTGTTGAGTACTTTCAGACACTTGCAAATATATATGGTGGTTAGTTTCTGAAATAATATACAGCAGTAATACTTGGAGAACTATACAGTAAAGTAAGTGACTGATGTTTTTAACAGCTAAAAAAAACTCCTTGTTTTTTTGGAATAGCTTAATGCATTAAATTCCATCACCTTTCAAAATGTTTAAAACAAAAACAAAAAACTAACGACCCCACTTTCTAGAGCATCAAACTGCTGACATATGGCTCCTACCAACAGCAGTTGATACTTCGTTAATGCCTTGCTGATATACATCCTCCTGGGTACAAAGTGGATAAATTCTAAGCTCTCTGTACATGTAAAACATTTGATTACCTCACCCAGTGCAGAAGCCGTCTCTCCTTTCAGCCTCTCTAAACCTTGGAAATGACATACTTAGTTTAAAAACACAAAAAAGAACTGGTATCCAGCAGTCTCTTTCAGTCTGGCTAATGGAATAACCCAAGTGAAAGGTTTGACCAGACGACTTCTCTTTTCACCTCATGGCACTGAGGATCACACTCAGTCACGTGTATCTGATTGATGGCTAAGAAGGTGAGGGAGGCACATATTTACAGTCACTAAACCTGGATAAGAAAAGGAGGCAGAAGAGAGCATGGTCTTGATCTGGAAACTGATTGTTTTCCCCCTTGGTTCCTTAATCTCAAATGGTTTTTCAGGCTGGTGCTCTGCAAATCCAACATGCCATTTTAAGGCCTGCACATTCCATGTGGAAAATACACCAGCTTTTCCTCCTAGCATACCATGTTGTTGTTAGAGAGTAGCACCATTTTTACCCTTCCAGCTCACGCTGCTGGCCTTGTCCTTTATTCCTTCTGTTTCTCCTCTGGTGGCTGTGGCCGACTGTCACTGGCTCCTGGCTGGCTCTACTTCTGACCTGAAGTGCCAGATTCCAGTTTTGAGGCTGTGCTCCGGCCCCAGCACCCCGTGGCAATGCTCATGCTTCTTTGGCTACGCTCCCGCTCTCTCTCCCTATCGCCGTCTGACTGGCTCTGCGTTCGTTCAGGTCTGTGGCTGGCATTCCCACTCGTCCCTGGGGGCTGTGAGGAGATGGTACGTAGCAAATGGTTCCTCTTGCGCAGGAAATCTGGCTGGCTGGGGAGAACAAAGCTGCCTTTTCTCAGTGCCATCCGGGTCGTGTTTTTGGCAGGCCGGGAGCGATGGTTATACTCCAGCTGGGCAAGGTGGGCTGCGTACCCCTCAGTAATGAACTGTGAAACAATAGGTCAGGGGGGTTTACAGGACACAGTCAACTTGAAATCAAGCAATTAAAAAAAGATGGAGTCACAGTCAGTTCGGATCCCACATCTACCTTTAAGTCCCTCTACCAATTGTGGGTTGACAATCACTTTCCTAAATGTTTCTTTCCCCTGTTGCTTTGTGGCAATCCCACAAAAACAGCAGAGGGAACTGACTGGGGAGGCAACTGACAGTGACATATGGTGCTGTCACACACAAAAAGGAAACTAGCTCTACAGAGATCTCCCCCCTTCTGATCTTCCGCTTTACTCAGCCTATGTAACAGCAGGGACAAGTTCAGACAAAAGGGGGATTTTTAAGTGGACAGGACTTCATTTAAAAAAATAATCTAATCATATAACACTACAAAACACAAGGCAGTGGAACAGCAACTGGTATTTTCAGTCCATTATTTCCATAGTGGTGATGCTTAAAAGCAAGGAACCCTCACACCTCTCAGAGAGATGCGGAGGGATCCTGGTGTGTGGGAACTTCCTCTTTACAAAATAGTCTGACCTTGCTTCTGGTGAAGTCAGTGTCTGAACTCCCACTGACTCCAGTAGGGGCAACATCAGCCACTTGAGTGTTCTACAAATGAAATAACCTAGATTCCTACCTGACACTGGTGCTGTAATTTCTTGGTTGGTCGGCCAACAATATAGATGTGCGTGGGTGGCAAACTAATGGCGCTGTAGACCGAAATATCCTTAGTGGATCCGTATGCGGCGTGGATCCTCATGTGTAGCTGTGGGAAGAGGAAACAAGTTGATGCTATGACACTGCTCAGCACGCTTGGCTTTTTCACCACGATTGTGGGACTATCCAGTCTACAGTGCACTGCAGAGTTACGGACTAATTAACCAACAGCAGTGCTGAAGGTTTGTACTATAGGCCGATTACTGTTCTAGCTGTACTGCAGAATACAAGGGCAGAATGAAGTTAGGAACTACAGTAGGAACGTAGCTATGTTTACCTAACATCCTTTCTTTGTGTGGCAGGCTCCACAGCTCTGTTCCAAGGCTTTTTATACACTGTAGCCAGAAGGGAGCATTTTTCAATATATTCAGTAACTATTTACATGAAGAATTCCCTTCCACTGAGAGACCGCCGCATGCAACACTGGTTTGGAGGCTGGGTTAGCCAGACTGCATCCCTAATGTTGTTGGATTTTGAGGCAGTTTAGACAGACAACTATGCATATCACCTTGCATGATGCACTGGATTTTTCTACCCATAAGTAGTTACTGATCTGTTCACACAGAGCAAACGATTTCATTTAGCCAGACATTTGAGAAGATCATTTTGCAGCTGTGGAGGTGGAATAAAACTGGTGGGACGCTGCAGGGGGAGGTGCTTATCCTGCATGGACCCATCTGGGTCTGCCTGCAGAGCTGCAAGCTGGCCCAAGACCCACTGCAGCAAATCTGTGAACCTCAGTGCCCTCTGGAAAGGCAGATTTCCAACAAGGGATAATAACAAGGGGGTTCCAAAGACAGCTCACTCTTGACATTTTGGACTTAGATTTCAAGTTAGAGGCTGATTCCAACAGTCATTGCACTCAGTATTTAATGATGGGCTTTTGTTTTGTCAAGGTGGAGGGAGAATAAGGCACAGTGGCTCTAGAATAACGGACATTGTTTCACTATACTACACAATGGCATATCTGATCCAGTGGGCTAGATAACTTTGGGATCACCAAGGTGGCCCCATTAAGTAGCCCTGATTTAACACTGAAATAAAGGGGAAATTTGAACAACCTAGGTCTAAGACATGATAAAAGCCTATCAGTTACCGGGCTGAAATATGACACTATGGAAATCTGTCCAAAGATTCACTTCGCAGACACATTGACATCAGAGATCGAAAAGCCCTGACAGTGACATCTGCTCCAATCCCAGAGGCCAGTGTAGAATCAATCCCCTCAACATATTTTCTAGTATTCAGCCCAGTCCAGTTTTAAATGGCACAAGCTAGAAAGCTTCCACCACTTCCCCCAGACACTGTTCCTACAAGTAGATCTCCTGGCCAGGAAGTTTTTCTGGTATTCAGCTTAAATGTTTGCATTCGTAATTCTTTGAAGCCACTCCTAGTTACATCCCTAAATCACTCCTTTCCCTCCTTGCAATTAACACCCGCCTCATGCAGTAGACATTTAGCACGTCCCATTCTGAGCATCCTATACCCAAACTGCAGATACAGTGTATGCTCTTGTGATCTTTCCTCCAGCTCGCTGATCATTCTTGTTGCTTTTTTCTGCTCTCTCTCGACTCAGGTGATGTATGCAGTATGACCTTGGGGGGATCCCCATAGGCGAAGAGCGCACAGTGCTAGTCTTTAAAAACAGGGGCTATGCAGTAGGTTTTATTTTGCACTTCATTCTTCACCCTCTATAACAACCTTTTGGATTGACTGGGTTTAACTGCATGCAGTAAAGTTGGTGCCTTTCTACTGCTTTTGCATTTATTACACTGTCTGGTCTCCTTGGCACCAACAGCCTCTATAAAACTTGCTGGTTAATTTCCATGCTGAGTGAGAGCCAGATCTTGTGAGGGGAACATTTGAATGGGGTTGTGGATACTCTGAGCCTTGCAGAGTAGGGAGTACAAACCAAGAAGTTAACTCCTATTTACTTGTTTGGTTGTGCACCTGCTACCAAGAGTATGCACAGCCTTTGCTTGAGAGAGGCAAAGTGATCTCATGGTTAGAGCAGAAAACTGGGTTCTAAGCCTGGCTCGTCAGATGATCCTCTCTGTGATGGGCAACTCAGCTCTGTGTCTCAGGTTCTCTCTCTGTAAAAGGGGGAAAATATTTACCTACATCAGAGGTGTTATGATGGATGGTTGATCGATAGCAATAAAGTGCTTTGAGATCCTCCAAGGGAAGGCACTGTAGCAGTGACATATCATATCAGTTGGCTGCTGCCGGGCAAACTCACATGTTCTGATATGCCTGACAACATTAACATCTTAGCAAGGGATGGACTGAAGTCCTGCCACCTCTTGTGACATTCACTGATCTGTCAAAGGCCCTCTCTAGCTGCTCTGCTATCACTTGAACCAGCAGTTTCTTCCCATCACTACATGCATCACCCTAAACTACTCTAATTCTTACCAACCCAAAGCAGAGAGAGATGGAGACCTAGAGGTCTTCTTAAGCCCTGCAAAGCACTGCCAGGGCAGGCCAGTCTTCAAAAGATAAAGGAAATTATATGGCACTTCTATAGAACCCTGCATCCAAGGATCAAAAAGGACTTCACTAATATTCAACTACAAGAGGAATTTAGGGAGACCAAATGTAACTATCTCAACTGACAACAAGGTGAACAAGCCTTCTCTTGCAAAAAGTGCCAAGGGATTTCTAATGAGCACTCTGGTTTTGTTTCATCTAAAGGATGGTATGCACCATGAGAGGGCATTCATTCATTACTGTATGGCAGAAGATCCCCCACCCTCAATCCTGCCTGGATGTTCTTAAAGGTCTCTCATCCAAGTGCTAATCTGGCCCAACTCTCCAAGTAGAGATGAGTCCACCCCAAGCCCCTGAACTGGAACTTTGGATCAGAACTTGGCATCTATATAATGGACCTCACCCAAACCCTAGATCTTAATGTTCACAAACATGGAGATTCCAGTCCAAATTTTCAGATAACGGGCTATTTGGATTTGGCCCAATATGGAGACAGGCTTGAATTCTGGGTTTTGGTCGGCTGCAGGTCGCAATCTCTTTGACAGCCCTCTATCTATAAGGTATCCAGAAATGCACTAAGCAGGTGGGGAAAAAGCACAATCATCATGATTCCCTCTATGGCAACAGGCATTTAGTAATGGAAGCAGCAAGGATTGCAGCACAGTGCAGAATGGAGCGAACACATTTTAACTGCATAGGCACCTTTGTGGAGTTAGAAAATAAAAGAAAAGGGGAGGTGGGGGGGGCTAAAAATAAAATGAACGCAGGTTAATCTCCAACTGCAGGTCAGGACTTGAAGCCAGGTCAAGTGGATGAACCCTCACTTTGCTCACATCTCAGTACAGCCCATGCTTACGTCCGTAATGAGGGTTTTCAGGAAGTTGGCCTTGTGCCGCAGTGGGTCATGGACAAGCCCATCACAGAAAGAGACTATCCCATGGGGGAAATTGTGCTGTGCTAACCATGCCACCACCCTTTGCTTCTGCATATCAGGTCGGCCTGTGACATAGATAATGAGGTAGCCAAGGTCTTGCCAGTGCCTGGTGGGGAAAAAAGCAACAGTGTATTATGGACCTATATTTGAGGTAGGGTTAAAATATTCATTTAATACAAAAGCCTTTCCCCAGCCCTCTCCCCTGCCACTGACCTTACAACATCAACTGCACCAGCTCTGACTTTGGGGTCACTACCCATTATAGACACACTGGCTGCAAAGGAACCATCAATGCTGAAGACCACAAATTCCGTCCCCTTAGGTAGAATGGTGATATAGCTGTCTGCATATGTGTGGTCACCCCTACAAGGAAAGGAATAGGGGGTTAAAAACAGTGGACAAACCTGGCTGAGAGATTAAAGCTACACGACCCATTTGCAATGCCAATTCACAAGCATACACTAAACGACCTGGGAATGCAGAATTAAGGGTCAGATCCTGCCATCACGTCACATACACAATTCTGCTACGGCCCTACACTTCCTGCTGTGTCTTAAGGGTTAGATCGTCTCAGCTGATGTAAATCAACACAGATCCACTCATTTCAGAGTTACTCTGATTTATAACAGCTGCAGATATGGCCTGTTGTGTCTGTATCTCAGCACATGTGGTAGAGAAGACTATCACTGATCTGATAAAGGAAGGAAAGTCTTATGGGTAAGGCACTGGAATAAGACTCAGGAGATACTGCTTCTGTTCCTGACTTGGCAAGTCATCTTTCTGTGCCTCAGTTACCCACGTGTCAAATGGATGATGCTACTGACTTCCTACCTGGCAGCATTATTGGAGGATAAAGGGACAGATTTTTAAAGGTATTTAGGCACCTAAATGTGCAGATAGCTGCCGAGTGGGAGTTTCAAAAGCACCTAACCCCACTCAGAGGCAGTGCAGGGCCTTTCCTCAATGGTAGTTGGGCACTTATGAAAATCACACCAGGTGCCTATTAAATATCTGCCCCAAAGTCATTAATGATACTACAGCGAGAAGCCCCACAGAAAATGCCTATATGTTAGATGAACAGAATTACAGTGACTTGGACTAGCGTTGTGGGGGGCTCCAGCTTCAGTATGTTTCCATGTCTCTAGAGCAGATTTGTTCAGTTCACCAATGACAAGATGCTTTTTGGCGCTGCCCACTCTGAAAGCTGGTGATCAGTCAAGCTAGAGATTTTCTGCATTGTGCATCATCACTCATAACAAAGGCTCTGCTCTTAGGGGAATGTGGGCGAGTGCAAGTTAACAGTCTTCAAGGTGCGCTCAGCTGTGCAGCTCCACTGAAAACAATGAAGTTGCACGTCTGACAGCAATTGGAACTCGGTTAACAATGCTGTTGATGAGGCAGGAGGCAGAACCGAATACAGCTCTTTTTCCCATCACTGGTGCTGCAGGGTAACAAGAGTAAAATTGTTTTGTCCATCAAGCCAGCAGATCAGACTCTGATGATACAATAGGGAGAAGAGCGGTTGACAAGAACATGCCACTTTTTAAACACAGTCACTTTTCAGGTAGAATTGCACTTGACCAGTTAACATTTATATGGATTTTCTGTCATGCAATCAGAATAACTGAGACGTGTCTACAGTCTTTTTCAGAGGGTCCTGTCAAACTGGGGTCTAAGCCAAATGAGCCTAAATCTCAGCACCTGACCACCATCCTGATGGGATATACGCCAATCCCCAGACGCTTGTTCTCAGGGATAACGTAGGAAATCCGGCCACTGCTGTTGCTGATTTCGGTGTCAAAGTAAATCCACTCTCCAGATGGTGGCTGGGTCATGATGTGAATGTCCACCTGGGAGGCAAAGGAGGTTCAGGACTAAGGAACTATTAAATAACCTTGATACTAGACAGGATCCTAACCTGGTTCTGAACATGGCGTCCGCCAATCTCTCTCTAGTGTATTGCAATAGATAGGCTGGGCAGGGGAGGCTCTTAGTGGACACAGGCAAAGGTGCTTGATTGTGCAGGTAATTGGACAGTTCTCTCTTTTAATGTTTATAGATACAAAAGGAGCATTGGCCAGCAACTACTACTGCCTACATCTTTTGCTATTTAGGGGCAATGCACAACTAAGACAAATGTACCTTTTCCCCGGTGAGTGTGACCATGTCTAATGGCCCATACATAAACCTTCCTGTTAAGGTCTGGGGTCCGTCTTCATTAGCGATGGCATCATTTATTCTGTGGTTGGCTGTGACATTCTGCAGACGTCAAGGGAAAAACACAGAATAAACCTAGTTAGATTCCCAGCAGAACCTCATGGCTAAGGCAGAGTTTATAGGGAAAGTTGCTATAGTGATAATAATGCCAAACACATGGACAACCAGTTTTTGGAGGAGTAATTTTCTTCTTATCCCATCCTCTCTCCCCCTACACTATTATATATCTATATTAAACACCACACATTTTTAAGGAAAAAAAAAGTATTGTACATTTAAGACAAGACTTTTAAAGGGCCTTCTGCACTTGGTCTCCTTTTTAGCTATAGTAATTTATGGGCACATGATTTGCACCCACCATCAATTGTGGGTGTGGAGCCTAATGTATTTTGCCAAGCAGCTGATGTCTGGGTGCAGTTAATTATCTAGTCATCTAAATGGTAGAATTTGCACCTATAATTAATTGATCCTGGGCATTATTTTAGAAGGGGCCTCTACTTGGTTTCACTGTTGCCACCCCTAACAGGCAAAATTTGAGTCTGCAAAAATTACAGGTGTCCTTTGTGGACCTTCATGCATGCATATGCCATGATATCACACAATGATACTGTCACTCGCTAGTAATACTACTCCAGATCCTTTGGTCACAAATACTGTATAGTCAGTGACACAGAACACCTTGAAAATCTGATCCCTTGTGGTGCAAAATTCTGTATGTTGCACCTTCAGATTAGGAGGCAAAATGACTGTCATCAGGAGTCTACTGACATTATTACTGGCTAAACAAACTTCCTGCTCATGGAAATCAGAAAAGCTTCTTATCCTCTAGATTAAGAGCTCCAGGGAATGATAGTTACTGTACAGACAATTCAGGACACCAGGCTTTGAAACAATTCTGTCTCCTTTCTTGACCTATAGCCAATACTTAGTATTTTATATGAAGGAGACCTTATGGCAGAGAGTGTCTATCTCTTCCAGAAATCCATAACTGGGATATCTCACTGACATACGATTACTGCAATGCAATCTCTCCAGCCCCATGGAATTGTGCTGTTCATGGGCAGTAACAGAGTTGTACCCATATTGGTTAACTTTAAAATTGTTCTTATTACAGGCCCACATTCAGCCAAATCATGTTTAACAGTAGTTTCCCTTGGGAAGACATGTCATAGAAACACTATTACCCTTAGCTTAACATGCGTCCTCTTGCGCAGCCACTTCTCCCTCGGCTTTGAAGGAGTGAATACAGAGACCTCCTTTCCATCCAGTTCCAGAATGCTGGAGTTTTCGTGTCTCATCACCTAAGGAAAGAGCAGCCCCCATCAGCAACTCATGACGCACCTGGGCTAAAACTCAAGAGCTGCAGGAATTTCACAGTGAATGCACCCGCTGCAGCTTTAGCATTTATTCCTCTCTGCTGTGTTTGCAAAGCATGTGATGGAATCGCAGCATTTGCTGGGCAGGCAGCTTTATAGAATTTTGCTTGCAGGAAATTTGCACCGTTAGCCTACAAGATTTTTCTGGCCGTCCCATAACTGTACGATGTAAGTGATCTTCAGAGCCAGGAAAGATTGTTGCCAGAGCTGAGTAAATATCAAGTGGGATGAAGCTATAAAAGGGAACCTTAGACTGAGATGATAAGTAGGCACACAGGAGGGCAAGTATGAAAGAGTTTATTGGTGAAGCATGGTTAGGACTAGAATGAGAGAGAGATGAAAAGGAAGCCGAGGGAAGCTAGAAAAGGCTGAAGAGACAGTGAAATGAGTCTGGGAAGAGTTAAGGAACAGAAAGAACGATAGGGGAGTTTAACAAGCTCAGTACAAAATGGAGCAAATGCAATGAAGCACAGAAGCTGATCACAGATACACAACTGCTAGGCTGCTAGTGTAACTCTCTTGGCTTCGCTGGGCTTATACAAGAGATGGATTTCGTCCCAGACGTTTAATTAACATAAACTGAGAGGCTGTGGCACCCCAGACCCTGCTACTTCCTTGAGACCATGTCCAAAAAGATGCCCTTGGAAAATGCTCATTCAGCAAACACTGCAGGAGAAGAACTTTGGCACTCAGGTACTTATAGAAAACTGCCTCTTCTCTAGGGAATCCTACAGTTTGCAGCCACCATCTTGCCTGACTATGCTCCAGCCTTGCCTGCCTTCTTGCCAGGTCCTTAAGTCATATACGCGTTTCCAGTCATTATCTGCTTGCCATTTCAGTAATTCAGATCCAGCTCTACTTGTTCTGACTGTGCTCGCTTGTCTGCATGTGTCATTTCCTTGGGCTTGTTCATCAGATGTATTCTCATCATCCCCTCCAGAGCTACTAAGTCTGCCCTTAACTGCACTGCGCAAGCTAGACCCTGCGAGGTCTAAGATCCCAGCAGGCTTCCTGATTGGGCTGGAGTCAATCCCAGTTGCCTGTCATTCAGTGTTTCTATTTAAATACATTGCACATGGCGTTCTCCTGTCTTGCTTCTTGTACTCCTCTCACTTTGATGAAGACATTAGGTATTAGGCCAAGTTCAGTACTGGGCCAGCAGTGCTGTGATGTAGGAGACCAGTTCAGGAGAGGAATGGGGCTCTGGCTGTCTGGGTCCATGGAGAAGTCCATGTCATGTTCCTGCACTGGAATGGGGACATGCAGACTGATACAATGAGATATGCAAAGTGTGCAACAATTTCCTATGGTAAGCTCACTATCAACCTTCGGGGACATCTGCCGGCTGGACCAAATGGCAGAGGGAAATGGGGTCATGTCCTGGGTTCACACTGCAGCTAGACTGTTCTTAGGACAGTTCCAGAAGACTGGGCAGAGAGATTGCACGGCGATTGCATGGAGCATTTTGAGTTGTACTATGATCAGATGGGTTGTTTTCCAATTTTTTTCCAGGCCATGCAAAGATTGAAAGGGGCTCTGTCAAGTGAATAAACATATTTTAAAACCTCACACATTCCCTTATGTGTTACCATTTGCCCCATGTAGATTAAAACTGAAGCAATCTGATAGGCCAGTTTACTTTGCCGAATTTAGACTGTTTGTTTCATTTTTCCATTTCATTCATAGCAAAACTAAACTGGTCAGTTTCACCTCCTGGTTCTCCTAATCCATCTGCCCCACCTCCACCTCACCCCCAATGCTGCTGGGAATGAAAAGCTAAGGGGATGAATAAAATAATGGCCTTCACTGATGAAAAGTTTAAATCATGAAAATGTTTCTGATCATATTTGGGTTTATTTGTTTACGTTTTGGGCTTAAATCTACTTGCAAGCTTCCTTTTAACTTTGTCCGGAATGCCTTTCAATGAGGATAAAAATCATGTCCCTGTTATTAGCTTTCCAGTGCTGGCATTCTAGGCTTTTGAACAGAGGGAAGGAGGCACAGGGCCTTAGAAGAATAGGCAGAGGGTGGGGATTGAGAAAGATAATGCTCTAAAAGCAGAGGTGGGGCAATGGAGAGAGACAAGGCTAAATAAACAGCACTGCAGAGGCAGCCGCTGCTGAGCTCCAAGGGCTTTGAATGGATGGCAAGGATATATTTCATGCCACAAGATGTAAAGTCACACACTGCCTTACACAACATGTTTTTGTTGCATTCTGAGTAACTATTTCTAGAACAGAATATTTTGTGTGTTAGACTCTTTAACGCTCTGACACACACACACACACACACACACACACACACACACACACACACACACACACACACACACACACACACACACGTACGTTTCCTTCCTGCAGCCGTTTAGGCAAAGGTCCACACTGGAGTTTACTGTTCAAAATGAGGAGACACGGCATGTGAGTGCAGCACTGGCCCACTGGCTTGGAAACCAGAGACAGGGCAGGGAGTAAAGGGTCGAGATCGATTAATACTAGGATACGGCAGCCACCAGTGCTAACATCCCTGTTGTTATGGAACCGAACGACAAACTTGGATGACAGCAATGAAAAAGAGTGCCAATAGAGGACTATAAATAACAGAGCACTGCAGTCAGATATGCTGTAACAGAACTGGGGTAATTTAAACAGCTGAGCTAATACACAGCAAACCCAGGTCAATATGAGGAGCTGGATCCTACCCGGTGCTGAGTAGCTTGCAGAGTTTAGGGTGCTAGTACTTCACTTAAGCCAGTTCAAAGGTTTAGACTAAAAGGAGTTGAAGCATAAAATCAGGGTACTAGGATTAAATAATTATTCTCCATCCTTTAGCACAGGGCCCCCTGGAGTTTTTTCTGGCAGAAGGGACACCAAAGTGGGCAGATCCCCTCTGAATGCTCCAGCACCATGCCACTGGCAATTCAGAATGAACGGGGGTAGAACCAAAATGGATACAACTGGCCCCAGTTCAGCTACAGTCTGTGGAGTGATGATCCTAGACTGTCCCTTCGTACTGGGTGACCTGGCCTCTCGCTAGCGCCTGACAAAAGATGCATCAAATGAAAAGATGTTTCCAAATCCTGATCAGGGAAAGAACTTGGGGCAGGGAAAGGAGGAAGAGAAAAGACTCCAGCCCATTGTGCATCTGGAAGGACACGGCCAGCGGGTTGCAATCCACAGAAGCAGCCCCCTCTCCGCTGTGATGAAAATGACAGAGGGCCACGGCAATACGGTCACTAGAGCAGCCCTTTGGGCTTGTGTGTTTTTTCTCTGTGGAGCGCAATGTTTGTGTTGCAGCGAGGGATCGTTATGCTCTGACAATGCACTGGGCTTTAAAGATACATTGTCAATTTAATAATCCTGGCAAGAGTTTTCAAACCCTGGGGGCTAAAGTTGGGGCTTCTAAATCTATATTGAGACAACCAAAATTCACAGGGGTTAAGCACTTGCAGCTCCCTCTGACTTCAATGGGACATGTGGTATTCAGGGTCTCTAAAAAAACCAGGCTACGCTGATTTAGCTGCCTACGCATACATCTAGAAGCTCAACTTTAGGCCCCTGATTTGAATACATTGGCCCACATGTCACAAGCTAGCAAGTTTCTTTCTTCTTTAACTATTTATGCTCCTTGTTTACTCTTTGCATTTCTCTCCAGGTGGACAAGGGCAATCAAGAAGAATGTGTCCCCCTTTTGTTCATGGTTGTTTTCACCTCCGGGGTCTTAGTACTGCTATTTTTGGGTTTCATGCACTTCCGGGAAAACAACTATTTTCAATGTTTGTTTGTTTGAAAGGGAAATATCCCCACTGGTTTTAGAAAAAAAATGTGATTTTGCAAAATTTAAATGTGTCACCAAAGTTAAACTGAAAGAATCCAAATTTTGATGGTCCAGAAACCATCATTTGTTATTCACCTAACCCCATGAGAAGTAATTGGAATTGTGGTACCAAGTTCTGGATCTTGAAGCAAAAATCCGTAGTCCTCGGGGTGTTTAAGTGTTAATTTGAGAGCCCAAATGGAGGACTGAACACTTCAACTTAGCAACCCAAGTCTGAAACTTGTACAAACTTTTCCTTCTGTTTCATTCCATGCGGGGTTTGCATCGAGAGTTTCCCTTTGAGCTTCAGGTTTGAAAGAATGTAAACATTCAAACCAAAGTTCAATTCAAACAGGCAAGCATCACCTGTTTTTTGTCTCAAAATCATGCAATGCTGCAAGACTATGATATGAAATGGGCCCAGACTGACTCCAAATGATTCAGATCATTAGTGAACCTCTCTCCACGAACCTGCTCCAGTCACAAAAGCCAGCACCAAGCAAGTCATGTGTGATTTGGTGGTTTCCATGAAAAGACTGTGCATAGCAGTAAGTATTATTTGCAATGCAGCTGTATTTGACACAGCATGGGAAGGGAACAAAGATGGCTCTGCAGTTGTGAAGTGTACATTTCCCCCCTCCATATATGCAGCAAGCCCCCATTAGTGTCAACAACAGTTATTCTGGAGGGTGCAGCAAGGCGAAAATAGACTCCAAAATACTTTCCAACAAAAGTTAGGCACAAGGGAGAAGAGAGAGAAGCATGAAATATTTATGGTACCTGTCTCAGCAAGAAGGAGACTACATCGGTTGATTCCCAGTAGCTTGCATGGAAGAGGTGTGGTAAGGCTACCGTTGGAAAGGCAGTCAGTGCATCGGGACAGTAAAGAGCATAGTCTATTCTTTTTGTTCCCCACCATCTGGCAGCAACTAATGAAAGAAAAGGCTTGTTAAAAAGAGAGGAGCGAGCTGTTTTCAATGTTAACCTTAGGCCATAGGTCCTTGCGCTGGGCAATTCTTTCCCCGTTGATTTTATTGTTAAGATGGAGCAAACTTTGAACAGGGCTCAAAAGTATTAATGAGCCACCCAAGGATTGTACAAGGCACAGAGCATGACATCTTCTCTATTAAATCAAACAGGATATCCCTCGAAGAGGCAGTCACTAGCCATTAATCCACACCCCAGGAGAATGTGAGGCACAGATCAAAGGCTGGTGACTCCATGCCCAGCCAGGGGATTAGAGGCCATTAATACATACCCTAGAGTCTCTTGTGGATACTAGAATAGCAATAATCAAAATAACTTTCAGATTAGACGGGGCATGTACATGTCATCAACGCTCCTGGGGCCAGCCAGTGGGTGTCCCCAGTGCAGGGTCACTCCCACTCACAGTGAGTTTGTGACAATGTGCTGATACCGTGGTGATGAGGATCAAACAAACCTCTCAATCCGTACAGCAAAAATGGGATAAAAGGATTCTGCCCTGGAGGTGGGATGGGGGAGAGCCATGGATGTGTCTACGTACTGCAACCTTCCCCAGACCTGAAGAGGTCCGTGTAAGCTCAAAAGCTTGTCTCCCTCATCAACAGAAGTTGGTCCAATAAAAGCTATTGTCTCACCCACCTTGAGTGTCTAATATCCTGGGACCGACACAGCCACAACAACACTGCACAGATATACCTGAGTCATTTTCAGCTCCATGGGTCTGCTTTAAGCAGAGGCTAGCAGATGCTGTTAAAGGCAAAAAACTAAACAAACAGCATGTTTCCCTTTAATTTTCACTGAGGCACAAACTCTCTCAAACCCAGAGAGAGTTAAAATCCTATATTTTATTATTAATATCAGAAGCAGAAGTGAACAATATAAAGGCAATGGAGCCAAAGGTTAGCTGCTATGGAAAGATGTGAGCGAAACACTGGGAGGGGAAAAGAGACTGGATTATGAGAAAGGCCCATGGTGAAGCATTCATCACCACCCCCACCACCATTCTGCAGGGAGCCAGCCTCTGGAGGGCTGCTGAAGCAACTTGCTCAGCCTCTGCAGGGGCGAGTGTCTTCACAATCAACCTTCCGGCCCAACAAGAGAACCAGGGAGGAGTCCTTAAACCCTGCAGCTCTCAGAACAGAGGCTCTGGTGAGCTTTGAGGATGGGTCATTAAACGGTGAAGCTATGGACAAATCTCCAGGCTTCATCAGCATCTACTGGGACGGGGGCTACAGGGGAAGCCAGTAGCTACAGGGTAATTTAAAACCCAGCAGAACAGTCAATTAGCTTATTTTAATACCAACTCATTCTCTCTTCTAGTACCAGAGCCACACGGCAGGGATATCAATGGGAGTGAGGTGGTGAAGCGGATGTGCTCAGTGGGGGCAGTTTACACACAGATCACCACCCAAACACAAGGAACAGCCAGTCAGATCCTTCAGCTAGACCAGAGGGTTCCCAAGTTCTTCCCTGTAAAATGGCTCCACATTCCCTCCCATGCCCCACCCCCACTGCCCAGATCCCACTCCCCAGTGTTGCTCTTCAGAATATTTCCTTCCACAAGACCCCAGTCTGAGACCCACTGGCAGCCCACAAGTGACACCTGGCCAGTGCCTGTCACACTTACCCGGCTGGGGCACTGCCATGGTTTAACCCCACACTGAGCTCCACTGTAAATAACCACATAATCACCTTTTCAAACGGGTCAGAGCGAGAGCGTTTTGGCACATAGATTTCAGTGCCAAAAGCAAGAGGCTGACTTTCTAGTTGCAGGCAGCCTTGATGATGCTTTGTGATGAAAAAGCACCCACAGAAGGAGATGCAGAGACCCCAGAGCAGTGGTGTTAGGAGGAGTTACTTCGGCATGCAAGTAGCAAGCTTGGGCTTGGACAAGGAGCTTGGGATTCACTAGAATAGCTTTGCTGGTTCTCCAGTAAGGCATCAGACACAAAAACGAGACAGCCTGACATGGGAGGGGATGTGATAGCTGCCACCAAGCAGACACCTCAGTTGAAAATCTGGGCTCAAGGGAAGAGTTGCCCACTCTTTCCACAAATGAGCAGACTCCTCCTCTGCGGGCTGTTCTGGTAGGAGCCACAGCAGGGTGATCTGAGGTACGGCGTTGGTATGTGTATATGCCCCCTGGTCCAGCAATGCTGGCTATGAACCATGCTTCCCCATGCCAACTACTCCTGATTCTAGCAAGAATAATGGGCAGGAGGGGCTGCTGGCAGACAGAATACAGGTGCTGTCTTTTCTGAGTATAGGTGTGCCAGTTCGGTTACTCTGCTTTCCCTGCTCAGCACATGATTTGACACGCAATGGCCATTTATACAGAGATATTGACCTATCAAAAGACATGATATTCTGCTTGCGTTTCCGGTTATGGAATCACTAGTTACTGGTAAAGTCCCAGTTATTGGTAAAGATCCAACTTTCCATTTCTCATGAAAGACCTATTCTCGGTTAATTTCAGAGTCTTTGTACAGAACAGCCAGGATTAACGCCTTCGTGCTAGGGAGAGATTGCAACAGGGGCTATGGGCCAGTGCACTTGCTCTCACATGTCTTGTCTACAAGAGTTTGTGCCATCACCAGCTGTTAGCGGTGCTGCTGTTACTCTTTCAAGCAATATGAAAACAAGTATTTGTTAAATAGTGCTCAGTTTGTGAGGGCCCTTGGTGAAAGGAGAAAGCAAACAGATTTCCTCTGGAGAAGAGAACTGCCCAGGTTAGATGATGTAGGAGAGTAGTTGGATAGATAAGTCCCCTCTCCAGAATACCTTTCTTGATGTCCAGATCTGGTATTTGTAGAATATAGTCCGGATCCCAACTTGATGGCCCCTCAAGCCTTCTTCCTAAATGATTCTGGGGTATTTCATGTTTACGTTGCCTGCGTCTCTTGGGCGAGGCTTGGGTGGGGGATTTGTGAGGGAGCGCAAGTTGGGACAGAAAGCTAAATCCTCCTCTGGCATGGTTAAGATGATTTTTGTTTTCTAAAGGAAGAAAATTAAAAACACACACACACACACACACACACAAACAAAAACCCACACTTATTATCACAGCATGCACATCCAGAACACATCAGTTTTGTCCTCCAGGATTTAACATTGTGATGGAAAAGACGCATAGATTAAAGAAACAGGATTGCGATCCCATGTGTGGGAACTATTATTTTGGAGTTGAAATTAAGCATTTACATCTCTTTCTTTATAAAGAGATGAAGACTGACCACCTGCCTCCTTGAGTAGCCTGTCCTTATGGTGAAGATCTAAGGAGGTATACAGCTGGGAATCTTCTTTCCCCAACTCAATGGCTGCAAAGTTGCTGCCACTGTTGATAGGATGTTGTTTTTCCGTGGGGAGGAGGGGCTAAGCCTTTGCATCCACAGTTAGCTATCCCCCACCACTCTACAGTGCCACGCAGAGGGAACTCCCCGGGAAGCAGGGTTGTGGAGTCCCATGTTGCGGATTCTCACTGGACTTCACGCAACGGAATCACAGTGGCTTGTTCCCAGTATCTAAAGCTGGCCCTGGAAGGGATCTAGAGATGGAAATGTATATGGAAGGCCTAACTCAAGTGCTTGCTGAGGACAGGCCCTTTCACAGTGAGACAAAGTCAGAACCTTCAGTGCTACATTTCTGGCTCTAGAGGCCAACTGTGCAGGAAGACAAAAATCATGTTGCAAACAGATGTCTTAATAATCAAACGAACGAGGGTGGGGAGGTCAACTCTTCTACTCAGCAACACATGCAGAAATGAAGGAGGGAAGTTAGTTTGAAGAGGGCATCTTTCCATCCAATACAAAAGCCCCAGCTTTCATCTGATGAGCTAGATTCTGGTTTCTCCATTAAACTCCATCAATCCCACCGAGGTCAGTGGGGTTATGTAGGCATGAGCAAGGGCACAAATTGTTCTCACCTTCGTATAATGAAGGCAGCTGGCAGTCTGAAGAATGCTAGCCAAATCCATCCCCTGGCGTAACGCCATCAGAGCTTGTGGCTTAATGAATTTGACCCACACTGTCTACACAGCTTCACTTCCCCAGGGCAGGGAAATGTTGGATATTTACACTGAGGCTTTATTCAGCTTGTCAACACCTGAAGGCAGCAATCGCCTTGTTCTGTGTTTGTGTAGGTCTCAGCGCACTGAGGCCCTGATCCTGATGGGGACGTTGGGGTGCTACCATGAGATACATATTTAATAATCAACACTTAACAACTCCTCCTTCAGGATTTATTTACCTTCCTGACTAGCTGAGCTCAGCAATTACCCTGGGGTATGAAACGTGCACAAAACAAACCCCCTGGTAAGGAACCTTCTACCCAGATAGATTAACATGTAGCAAGGCATAACACATTTTATTGTGCAATCCCACTGTGTGTTTTGTGTATTTGCTCTGATACGATAAAAAAAAAATCCTCTCCTTAAGAAAGGAAACCCCCATTTGTTAAAGTGCAGGTAGTTTATTCTCGCCACACACTGACATTTGGCCAAAGAAAATAAGAAGCTACTCAACCCCACTGTGACATATGCACAAAAATGTTATATGGCATAAACATGGGGTGCATGCAGAAATCCTAGTCCTAATAATACTAGGAACTTAGATATACTGCTTTTCATGGTCAAAGTACTTTAGATGCACTAACTGATTCATCCTCACATGCCCATAAGGAGGGTAATATTATTATTCCTGTTTTACAGATGGGGAAACTGAGACAGGGTGATTCCATGACTTGCCCAAAGCTACCGAGGGAGTCAGTATCAGAGACAGCAGAAGGATTTGGGAACTCCTATCTCCCAATCCTGCGCACAGACCACACACTGCACTTCGCCAAGCGCTCAGAGGAGGTACGTGCACATATCCAGAAGAGCAGGTGCCCCCTTTGTTTGTTCTTTAAAGCTGGAATAGTCAAAGATGCAGAAGAGAGTGGGCAGATTTCAATGGGACTCAGGAACCTACAAGCCTTGAGCTCTGTTGAATGTCCCAGCCTACACATTTTACTTCACATTATGATATTTACCTCAGGAGGAATTAAAAACCTTACTGTTTAATTATAAACGTAATAGTTCAAAGCCTAGTGGTCCACTAAAGGTGATATGCACAAGTATTTTTTAAAACTGAGATTGTGCCTTTGGGGGTTTCAGCTTCCTTCCAGGTTCTCAAAGATTTTTTGTTTTTAAAAGATTATTTTTTGGTTTTTGCCTTAGCAGTATCAGGAACATCAGTGTTGGGCTGGTTTCGCTTTTCTGGCTGATTTGTTGGGGGGTCGCAAAGAATGTCTATTGTTAACACACACACCTTAATAGAGAGGAGGAAGAGGGTGAATTTTTAGCAAAGGCTGCCTTTCGCCAAAAGATTTCTTAGTCATTGAAGTTAAATTGGCCTTGACAAAAAATTTTTTTAAAAACTCAATCTGACCAAAAACCACTTCCACACTCCGTTGCTCAGCTTTGGTTCTTGTAATGTCATCGTTTTGCTAATTCTCTAGTCCTCTGGGCAAAATATTAGCTGAATTTCTAATGTGTGAACCAAACAAGAAAAACTTTTAAGTCCCCCCTCCTCAACTTTTTTTTAAAACAGAAAGCAGCCCAAAAAGGGGGGGGGCGGGGAAGAGACATGACACACAATTTTTTCCCCCCTTTGCAAATTACCTTTAAATAATATGTAATGTGCCACCTGTCAGATCTTACATAATTTATTGAAAAGTGCTGATGATATACCAGTTGCATAGATCACAATTATCAACTGAAGACAAGATGTACCATTTGATTCCTTAATGATGCACAGGGGCCAATGGTTGTTCAAGGTTATCAATTATCTTTTATACATGAACAATTTATGCCCATAATGACTCCAACATGCATAATATAGTGGCAGCTCACTGTATTATAATTGTAGGCATCTGTTCTTCCTAAGGGTGCATTAACAATGTGTCATTGACAATGATAAAATTGGGCTTAGGTGGAATAGTTCCAACTTCTTATTAATCATTGAAAACAGCCTCAGACAAGCAATTACATTTGTTATCCTCCCTCACTGCAAGGCTCCCAGCTAAAAGCAGAGACTGATTCTTGCCATCATATTCAGATATGGGATTTAAACAGCCCCAGACATTCTGGTTCAGCCCCACCTCCAGTGATAAAGTTTGCTGAAGACTTAGACAGGCTATGTTTGATTCCTCACTGCTGGAATTCATGTAAACTTTGTAGGGCTCAAATCCTCCCTCTTCCAATCCTACCTGTGGAACCCCTGCTAGCAAGGTGCACTGTATTTTAGAATACATTTAAACAAAACATGCAACTATTGTAACAAGAAATTAAGAGGACAAACAGCCCGATGGTTCACCCATGAATATCTGGAATAAGTGACCTCCATTTCTGCAGACATCAGTTTCAGAGGTACACATTAGATCAGTTTTCCCATGGGGGAAAAATAGTTGGTCAAACTATTGCATTCACACCCCAATTCCAAAGGACAGGTGAGTCTAACACAAATACAACAAGTTATGACATTGGTATAGATAATAATAAATAGTAACACCACCACTCAGATGTATGTATGTGTATTCTTCTTGCTATTCAGGCAGGGATCAGCTTTACAATGGATCGGAGAGCTACATCCTTTGCAATAGCCAAGGAAGCTGTTTTCCTTTAACAAGGAGCAAAATGCTTTTCAAAAAAGACCCTTGGCCATGCAGTCTGATGTTCTGTGCTGCTATTATTAGACTTAATTAAGCAAGCAATGGGGAGGACCGGCAGCTGTTATGACTGACCCTCACCAGGATACACAGTCAACAGCAGGAAATACCCTCAGTGTCCTATTCTCCCCAACCCTTTGTATTTGATAACACTGCACAGTGTGGAGTTTGAAGGATCATGGAGCAATACAGTGGCTAACTCCAAACCAGGCTATACGTTAAAAACACACACACAAAATAAAGACAGAGAGAACAGTTCTACGGGTCTGTCCTATACACTGAGGTCAGCCTGGTGTGTGGTGCTGCTACTTTAGTGCTACAGTGAGAAGAAATCTTGGAGGGTGCGAAACACTTACTGTTAGCTATGTTGGAAGCAGTGTAACTGTCTGCCATTCCTGAGACCTGGCTGGCAATGCTGATCTCACTGGCCCTCCGGAATCCCCTGAACTGAGGGGTTGTAATGGGGGTGGAAAGGGACGCATTTTCCATGAAGACTGCACCATGAGACTGAACAACATCTGCTATGAAGTCGAAACAGGGAAATCAAAATATTAGACCAACAGACAGAGACCAGGCAAGACGAAATCAAGAGGAGAAAAGGAGGCAAACAAGGCAATGATTGGCTTTCAGATGCAAAACCTTTCAAACCAATTGGAAGGAAAACACATTTCATCTCAGCTCTATTTTGAAAAGAAAAAAAACACCGGAGCAGGCAAAAGGAGAGTTGGCATCTAGCATCTCATTGTCCGATTGAGAAAAGCAAAAGAATCAGTTTAAACCAAACCAAATCAGGAAAGGTTTGCTTGAGCAGCAAGAACAGAAAGATGCATCATGCAGACTCATGTGAATATATACAGCTTTAGATATTCACATTTAGCCAGAACAATGGGGGGGTGGGGGAAGGGCAGAAGGTAAAAAACTTAATTTGGGAGGTACCAGTTTTATAGCATCTTTTAAACTAAAGGGGAAAGTTTGAGGGAGAGATATTGTCATGCCAGAGTGGTCCTCATGTTGGACTTGTTTACGTTGCAATCCAAGGTGTGACTGCAGCTCAGGCAGACATGCCCAAGCTAGTTTCAACCTACGTAGCCCGGCTAACAGCAACGAAGACGCAGCGGCACGGACTTTAACGTGGGCTGTACAAGCCCACCCAAAACCTTGGGTATGTACTAGTGTTGCTGGCCTGTGCCAGGATTTATGCCACTGTCTAGTTGATATTTTTAGCTGTGGTAGCTAGATTAAAGCATGTGTGGGGCTGCCTACTCACACTGCAATCACATCTCCGGCTGCGGTGTAGACATACCCTTAGTTACTAAAAAAAATACAGCCACCATTTGTGAAACTGAAGGCCAGTTAGGCTCCTAACTCCATATTTAGGCTTCTCAGTACAGGTAGCCTGGGTACTGAGCACTCAAATGTCCCTTTAATTTAAATAGCATTTGGTGGTGGTGAGCCTTTTTTAAAATCAGGCCACTTTTATTGAGGTACCTAAAATCTGGATTTAGGAGCACAACTTTAGGCCCTCAAGCTTAAAAAGTTTGGCCTTATCCTTCAGGAAGTAAACACAAGGGGAATGAGGAGTAAAAATCACACTCGTATGGAGTGCGCGTGCACACGCGCGTGTGTGTACATACGTATTATTAGGGAGAAATTAGTTCTCTAATGCATGTACCTGAGAAACTGTGAGGTTTATGTGGCTCTATTGGGCAATCCTGCTTTTCTGTAGGAAAAACTATACACTAAAAACATTTTAAAGCTCGGGGAAGGCAGTGTTACTGTCATAAGCGGATTGTTAAGGGTTAATGGCTCTTGTACCTGTAAAGGGTTACAAGCAGGGAACTGGACACCTGACCAGAAGACCAATCAGAAAACAAGATACTTTTAAATTTGGGCGGAGGAAAGCTTTTGTGTGCGTTCTTTGTCTGTTGTGTGTTCTTCTCTTGGAGGGTCTGAGAGAGACCAGACATTACTACAGGCTGTCTAAGTTTCTTTTCATATAGTAAGTAAAAACAGGTGGTTTAGGCTTTTTGATTGTTTTTACTCTATTTGCAATTGTGGATCTGGCTGGTTAACTTTTATATGTGTAGTTGCTGGGAATATTCTGATTTGTATTGGTACTGGGGGGAAAGTCTCTCCCTCCGAGAGAAGAACACACAACACACAAAGAACACACACAAAAGCTTTCCTCCACCCAAATTTAAAAGTATCTTGTTTTCTGATTGGTCTTCTGGTCAGGTGTCCAGTTCCCTGTTTGTTAACCCTTTACAGGTACAAGAGACATTAACCCTTAACAATCTGCTTATGACAGTTACCTAGTGGCTAGCACAGCAGATTGGGAGTGAAGGTGACTCCTGGGTTCTTTTCCCAGCTGTTCCACTGACTTGCTGTGACTCACTCAAAGCCACACTTAACTTGTGTGTCTCATTTTCCTACCTGTAATTTGCTTATAACAACACCTACCCATCCTACAGAGGTATTTCAAGGCAGAATTAATTAATGTCTGTGATGCACACAGAGATCGTCAATTTAAAGAAACTACGTCCTGTAAGTGCAACATATTTAATGGAATGCAAAGCTGACATGGAAAGCAAGCAGGTGAGTTTGCACTTTTATCTAAAGTTCTACACTGCTGCCTATCACGGGAGAATCGGAATATCGGCATCTGAACTTTATTCACAACTATCAACCAATTTTGTGCAAGCAGGCACAAAAGGAGGAGGAAAATGCCTCCCCCAGCAACAAAAGTCAGCTGTAAATCATGGTTGTCAAGTGATTAAAAAAATCAATTGAGATTAATCACACTGTTAAACAATAATTGAATACCATTTATTTAAATATTTTGGGATGTTTTCTACATTTTCAAATATATTGATTTCAATTATAACACAGAATACAAAGTGTACAGTGCTCACTTTATTTTTATTACAAATATCTGCACTGTAAAAAACAAAAATAGCATTTTTCAATTCACCTAATACAGGTATTGTAGTGCAATCTCTTTATCATTAATAAAGTTGAACTTACAAATGTAGAATTATGTACAAAAAAATCCTGCATTCAAAAATAGAACAATGTAAAACTTTAGAGCCTACAAGTCCACCCAGTCCTATTTTTTGTTCAGCCAATCGCTCAGACAAACACGTTTGTTTTCATTCGCAGGAGATAATGCTGCCCGCTTCTTGTGCTAAAGATTTATATGTCCCTTAATGCTTCAACCACCATTCCAGGGGACATGCATCCATGCTGATGACAGGTTCTGCTCAATAACAGTCCAACGCAATGCGGACCGATGCATGTTCATTTTCATCATCTGAGTCAGATGGGAGCACCAGCAGAAAGTTGATTTTCTTTTCTGGTGGTTCGGATTCTGTAGTTTCTGCATTAGAGTGTTGCTCTTTTAAGACTTCTGAAAGCATGCTCCACACCTCGTCCCTTTCAGATTTTGGAAGGCACTTCAGATTCTTAAACCTTGGTTTGAGTGCTGTAGCTATCTTTAGAAATCTTACATTGGTACGTTCTTTGCGTTTTGTGAAATCTGCAGTGAAAGTGCTCTTAAAATAAACATGTGCTGAGTCATCATCCAAGACTACTATAACATGAAATATGTGCCAGAATGTGGGTAAAATAGAGCTGGAGACACAACTCTCCCCCAAGGAGTTGACTCACAAATTTAATTAATGCGTATTTTTTTAATGAGCGTTATCAGCATGGAAGCATGTCCTCTGGAATGGTGGCCAAAGCATGAAGGGGCATACGAATGTTTAGCATATCTGGCACGTAAATACCTTGCAACACCGGCTACAAAAGTCCCATGAGAATGCCTGTTCTCACTTTCTGGTGACATTGTAAATAAGAAGTGGGCAGCATTATCTCCTGTAAATGTAGACAAACTTGTTTGTCTTAACAGTTGGCTGAACGAGAAGTAGAACTGAGTGGACTTGTAGACTCTAAAGTTTTACATTGTTTTGTTTTTGAGTGCAGTCATGTAACAAAAAAATTTAAAATTGTAAGTTGCACTTTCATGATCAAGAGATTGCACTACAGTACTTTTATGAGGTGAAATGAAAAATACTGTTTCTTTTATCATTTTTACAATGCAAATATTTGTAATAAAAATAATATAAAGTGAGCAATGTACACTTTGTATTCAGTGTTGTAACTGAAATCAATATATTTGAAAATGTAGAAAAACATTCAAAAATATTTAATAAATTTCAATCAGTATTCTATTAACAGTGCAATTTAAATTTTGATTAATTGCAATTAACTTTTTGCATTGATGATGTGAGTTAACTGCTATTAATCAACAGCCCTACTGTAAATTATGTATTTCAACTGTGTGGGAAATGATCTAACTGGAAATTAAATATCCTTGGATGCGGTCAGTCTGGTGTTGTATTAGCAAGCGCACAAATGAGTCATCTAAATAGTGATCCGAGAAGCCCATATGCCTAGTGCTACTGACTCGCTAGCTGGAACTCCAAACATTTGTGCTTTCTTAGATACCTGCAATTAACACAGGCTCTGGCACACAACTGACATGAACTATGCCAATCTGATGGAAAAGAGAATGGCTAAAAGCAGTAGAACATGGACTTAAATGTTGGTAAGATTATTTCAGTGCTCTGCAGGAAAAAAAGGCTACAAGCTGATCAATGTAAAGCCATATGGACTGTCAGTGTCTAGGGCCCAGTTGGAGTCTGACCCTGACACTGTGTGTTTCATACACTGTATGAGTTAAGCCTGAAAGGCCTCTGCTAATGTCACCCTCTCCTCTGATGTACGCTCCCCTCACTTCCCTCCTCTTTCCATTTTGCCTTGAGCTGCCAGCTATCAAGGTTGCTGCACAGCGTCTGTACTGCAGCATGTCTCACTGTGCCACACTTTGCAGCAGTCTCATGGTCCTACTGGCACTTCCTTCAATAAAAGATTTATAGAAAGGAAACACACTGAAGCCACGTTCCAAAAAGGGGCACAAGCCAAGCGTGGGAGCTGATTACAGTTCGGAACTGAATGGAGATCTGGCATGGTCCAGTGGACAGGAGTGGGACACGTGTCATGGGCTCTATTTCCAGCTCTGACACTAATCTGCTGTGTGACCCTGAGCATGTCACTTCCCCTTTCTGCACCTGTTTCCCCGCTTAGCCTTTGTCTGGCTTATCTATTAGATTGTAGGTGCTCTGGGGCAGGCACTCTTACCATGTGTTTCTACAATGCCTGATCGGGCTCACAGCCCTCCTATAACAGAGTGATACAGCAACAGGGCTTGGAATGTGTGTGATGGGAACAGCTCTCCATTAAATCAGCAGACACACAGCAGAGCTCAGCTGTACAACCCCTTGGACTCAGAGACTTTATCTTGACTCGGAAAAGCGCTGAGTTTAGATTGGGCTCAGGTAATGTGCTCGCTAAGCCTGATCTTTTCCCCTAGTGTAGATATACCCTAACTTCCTGAGCTCAATTTCAGTTGCTTGAGCTGCAGCCTAGCTAAATAATTCAATTTCAAGATCTTAACTTGCACCTGCACTAGGGGGGGAAAGGTCAAGTTCATCTCGGGCCTAGCTAGCACGTTGAACTACACCCAGCCTAAATTCAACCATTCTCCCCTAGTGAACAACACCAGGCCAGAGAGGTGGATCCTATTCAAGTCTCCACACTCTATCGTTGGTGGCATTTGTACAGCTCCCCATTGAGCTACCTGCATTGTGGACCCCCCATGCCTCACAGGATCAGGCCCACAATCAAAGATGTGTGGAGAAAGCATGGGCGGAACCCTGTTTTCAGGAGGTTTTGCCAGGCTGTAAAAATTTACAGAATTGCTGCAGCAAAACAGACTAGACTACTGATCCAGCATGTGTGGTATCCTGACACCTACACCAATGCCAGATGCCTCAAAGGAAATGACTTAACCCCCAAGGCACACACAAAGAGTTGAGGGGCACTTTTCCTCCCATCCCAACTGCAGCCGGCAGTAATAGGGAGCAAGGACCAACTTTCAACCATGCCAATATAAGAGCTCCACCTAGTGGTGACAGTGCTACAGCACTTGTGTCGCTCAATAGCTACATGGTAAGAGTGATCCAAAATGGCAGCCTCTTGGCATTTGGTGTTGCCAACTCTTACAATATCTTTTTTTTTTTCTCAGAGCCCCAGCTGCTGGAATCAGAGATTGCAGGAGAATCTCAGCTTTCATGTAACATAAAAAAGCATGTGTTCTCTGCAACCAGGAGGGCTAGAAAGCTGGGAAACATGATGTGAGGCCACACTAAAGGCTTACAAATCTGGATGCAAATTTAAAAAAAAATTATGAAAAGAAAACTCTCATGATATTTAAATTAATCTCATGATTTTGGGATCTGACTCATGGTTTTTGAATGCTTGAGGTTGGCAATACTGGGTCTGAAGCAAGAAGATAGACAGCCCTTTTGATATCGTCCTAGCTGGTGTCACCACAGACTATTCTCATTCATATAAACGATTAAGCTTTTGCTATTGAGCTTAACACTCTACATGCAGATAAAGGGAGTCTATTGACTCTGACAGCAGTGCTCCCTCATACAGTCTTAATGATATCTGCTTTCATATTTTCTTAAACCTCCAGAACCTCTTCCTTTTTTAGTTACAGAGTCCCCCCTTTTCAAACTATGAGCCCTCAATTCTATAACGGAGAGCTGTTTCCAGGGAAAATACAGGACAGGAAACACAGGAGATGAAAATGTCTAGAAAACTTAGTCTTTTCAATTTACCCCGCAAAGAGTCCTGTGGCACCTTATAGACTAACAGACATATTGGAGCATGAGCTTTTGTGGGTGAATATCCACTTCGTCAATTTACCCCTTCGGTCGAGTATTCCGAAATCCCAAATCTATATTGAAAGTGATTTGCAAATTAAACCTTAGGCTGTTCAATACAGGACCTCGTTTACTCACACAAACGACTGGGAGACTCACTGCATTACAATTCGCTCAGTATAAATGACTAACATTTTGCACAAAGTTTTAAAAAAGGATAATGCGGCAACAAAAGGTCATACGTTCATTTCACTTGACAGGTGCGATTTAGTTCTAAACAAGATAACTTTAACTGTGTGCTAAGGCCAATGTTTTCAAACTGGGGAGCCTAAAGTTAGATGCATAAGTAACTATAATGGGAGAAGTAGGTGACAAGCTCCTTGGAAAATCAGGCCACTTATTTAGGTCTCTAGATATAGATTTAGGGCCATTTGACTATGCTGGCCTAAATGCACTTTGTGTGGTAAAGATTTGATAGTGTGTTTTGTTTGAGTAACGAAGACTTAGAAACAGGAGATCTCACACTGTAGCACCACCTCTGCTAGTAGAGCTTTGCTGAGAAGTTGTGTGAAGTTGCCTTTGTGTGTGTGAATTAGAGTGTGTAGATCAATGCAGTGTGAACAAGCAAAGTTCTAATGTAGTTCCAAAGTGAGCAAGGGATGGGGAGAGAGGAAAATCCTCTCTCCTTCCAACTCTGGGCTGTGGAGCTTTAATACATATTCAAATGCCGCAACTCTTCATTTTAAGACTTATTTTTCAGTGCATTTAGTAATTGCTTCCCACCAAATGACCAGCATCGGGCTATCTAATACATCAGTGGCATTGAGTTAAATTCCTGGGGTGTAAGGGTTGCATGCCATCAGGAAACAGGCTGTTTCAATGCAGCCCGGTACCCTGCAAAGGAATACATAGGCTGCATTGTGGTGTTGAAGCAAAGAGCTCTTCAGCAGTTAAAACAAAAAATTGGGGTGGCATTTTAAATGCTCAGCATTGACCTAACTCTGCTCCCACTGAAGTCAGTGGCCAATGCTGAGTGCTTTGGAAAATCCCATCCTTATTTTCAAAAGCAACAGAAAAAGAGGCTGAAGCGCCGTTTTATTATTCCTGAAAATTCATCTGCAGTCCCATTGGTAGAGTCAGATATGGGCACAACTAGGCCACATGACACTCTTGAGACGATGGGGGATGGGAGAAGAGTTTTTTGTATGGGTAGTCAGCTAACACGGGATGAAGGCTAAGTGAAGTGCATTAGTGAAGTGGAAAGCGATAGTGGGCAATACTGTAGTGTCCTTTCCCCCGCCCTTCCTAGAGAACACTGGGGGAGAGAATCTCAAAAGGCACAAATGGCAATGGGGCACCTAACATCCATCTGCAGCTTTGAAAATCTCTCCCTGTGTCATCTTCTATCCAACCAATGAAAGGTGCTGCTGTTCCAAAATTACCACTCAGCACAATGGGGTTACTCAGACCAATAAGAACTGACTGACATGAGTAAGGGCTGCAGGAGCAGGCTCTCCAGGGGGCATATTTAAAAGGGGTGGGAAGAGTAACAAAAAAGACAGGAGAAAATAAATAAAGTTGAAAGTTTCATTAACTTGCAGCTGTGGTATCAGCTGTAATCGAGAAAAATATAGCCATGCAGCATTTTTGACAGCAACAAAAACCAAACTTGTTTTTAAAGCAGCAATTATTAGAGAAATCAAATTAAAAAAAGACTCCTTTGGGTCCTGAAAGCTTTGTCCACTGTGTTTAGATGATGCAAAATTAGTGTCTAAATATAAGCTGTGCACCTTTGGGCACGTGACAATATCTGGTCACTTTCTGGTACAGGCATACAATATAGCGTATGTTAGTTATTCTGTAGTTATGTGCTGACTGCAGTGGCAAACTTTGTGTAGTGCAAGCAAAACCCAGGTGGTCAGTTTCAATGGCAGATTCTGTACACTGCATAAACTGTAACAGCAGGGCAGGCCTCAAGCAAAAGCTAAGGAAGTATGGGGCCCGCAGCTTTCGGCCACTCGATGCCTCTCCAGTAGCTCGACCAGAGGAAAAGCAAACTCATTGTCTGGCTCCAATCTCCCCTTCCAGCATTAGCAGCAGAAGGGGAGACCACTCACAGCTCAGTTTCCACACACACACCCCCAGCCCCCATCAGTGGCTTGTTGGGCCCAAGAATACATGGTTATGCAGGTACTTCACTTGTCATATTCAAGTACACAGTGCAAAGCTTTCAGCCCCATGAGGTGGAAGACCATTCTCCAAGGAGCACCCCAAGTACACAACACAACGCAAGACACTAGAAAAGGGTAGGTTACACACACTCAGCAAAAACGGCATTTTTATTGGAAACATCTTGCCAATTCAGAACTGGAACAGGGATACTGGTTTCCATGAAGCTGTCCTGGCGCTGGAGAGCAACCAATGGGCTGGTTTCCACAAGGAGGATAGGATTGTTCTGGACTGTCTCAACTAGAAGCAAATGGGGAAGAAAACAGAAGGACAAGAACAACCAACATGTGGCCACAAACTGTAAAACATACAAACAACTACAATCAAACACTTGCAACTACAGTTCAGGGTCTTCTATAAAGGACCAACCTTCAATTAGAAGAATTGAAGCCAATACAGATGGTCTTCCAAATAAGCCTAAATTCAGTGCATTACTAGTTAAAACAGTTATAATGTCAGAAGAAAGCACAGGAATGGCAATTTTACAACAAAAGAAAAGGAAATCCTCCAATGTAGCTTTTCAAAATGATCACTGATCATCATTTTACAGTACATATAATGGAATCTTCTTAAAGTGAGAAAATTATTCCCCAAAACAAGTGGAGATTTACTTACTAAGATTTTAAATTTTCACACTGAGATGCACTGTAATAATCAGGGACTTGCATTTGATTTCACTATGAATGGAGTTCATTATAGACAAGTTTGTTAGGCTGAAAGAGATCTTCAACTGCTGGCTTACATACGGGTAGATTACAAGAACTGAAAATGGGCTCTCTGAGCACGGCTCCCTTATTTGAGCCATTTGCATGAGCAAAATATGCAGCAGCAGTTCAACAGAATGTGCCGTGCATAGCTAATGGTATTTGGGCACCCAGTCCCCTCAGCTTGCTTCACTCATATGGATTGTGTGCAACAAAGCAAACTGCATCCCTTACGTGGCTTTGCTCTGCTCCCTCCCAGTCCTCATCGACCCCCTGAAAGATCAAGTCCCTAAATCTCAGCCTAGCTGATCATGTGTTCCGTTCCTATGAAATGGTTCCAATCCCAAGCACTGCCTAGGATGTAAAATGGAGAACAACATACAGAGTACATTGCATATTGACTCAAAGCAACTTCTGGGTTTTATTTAATAAATGACAACAATGGCATTTGGGATGTGAGGCGTTGAATTTGTAAAGAAAAATCCACTTGCCTGGAAACTTTTTGAAGAAGCTAAACACTATGAGGCCAATCCTGTGCACTTCACATTGTTAAAACACCCCCGACCTCAGCGTCTGTGCCGAGAGCACAGTCTTTGGGCCACAGGCAGATAACAGATAAAAACTGACGTACCCAGAAGAGTAGAACTGCCGTCACCTAATGGGAACCTCTGGTAGCGTGGAATATTGAAGGGAGGCAACACATGGAATCTCTTTTCCAAAAGGGGCTCCAGGCGTGAGGCAGATGGGTCTGCAGGATGGAACAGGTTATAGACTTGTTGGCAGGCTGGCCTCAGCTGAAAGACTAAGGAGAAAAGGAGGGGAAAAAAGAAACTCCCAAGTATTACAAAGTTATTTGTGAGGCTCGTATAAATCTATTTAAAAGGTGATTTACTAGTTGGAAAATACAGCATGAGGGGAAAAAAAGCCCTTTAATAGCGCTTACTTCCATCACACTGCAGTTGTAAGTCAAGCAGGACAACTGATGTTTCTTTGGAACATACTTTACTAAATAGTTTTTTGCTGCATATGTTTAGATTTTTATTGTCTAGGGCTAAATGACAAAAAATGTGTAATCAATATTAATAGGAGTAGCCAGTACTAACTTGTATGGTGGAACAACACATATATAATTTAGTTTCACAATATGTTCTACAGTTCATCTTATCCAAGTTACTGGATTTGTTCTTTGCAAGTCTGAAAGCTTTTTGTAGTAGAAGGTATTTAAAATGCCCAGTAAGTGGAACCACTGGTGCATGCCAAAACCTACTGTCAAGAGCTGGGATGACGGTTTTTCTCAATGCAAGGACCAGGCCCAAGGGAGACCCAAACAGGAAGAAATCAGTGATCTCAAATTCAAATTTTCCAAGGTTTCCTCCATCCAACATTGTGGAGCTACTCGATCGTCTGGATCCTGGGTCATTTCTCAGAACACTAGAATGTAAACTAAAACAACAAATAATTTCAGAAATCAGAACAGGGTCAAAAGCCAAAATTTTGTTCACAAGGGTGTGGGTTTTTGTTTTTTTTAAAGAAAAAATGAACACAGATTGTACTGTGGCTAATGGTGTAGATAATTCTTCTTACTTTAAGAAAGGAAATGTATCCATTAATCAGCGGTGCCTCTACATGCTAGTGAGAGACCCTATCAAAGCAGAGTTCCCTTGTTTCACTGATATGATCCAGCCCATAAATTCAAGCACCAAGTGAGCTACAATCTCTAAGATTCCTGTCCCCACTCCTCCAATCTCTAATACGCTCTTTGTGGATTTGAGTCAAATGCTGGCTGCCGCTGCTGAAGTAGAAATTTGCATGCTAGCAAGAGCAAACAAAAATTACTATAGTACCATGCACAAGGCAGCATTTACAATAAATGTTAACTTAACTCCCAGTACATGTATTGTTAATACTGTCTCTCTTCTTGTCAACATAATTCTTTTCATCATTTTTTTCTTTTCATCACTCTATTTCTCAGTGCCACGGAAAGCAATGAGCTGTGCTTACCCATTTCTTCTTCAAGGAAGTGGGACAAATGTTAGGGGATTACAAAGAAAAGAAAAAAGAAAATGGGAGGGGAAAGAGAACAAGAAAGATCAAAATCTGCAAGAGGGTTTCCTACATTCTTGTGCACTGACTTCACGCCACAGAGTTTTCTAACAGCATAAGCTTATATAAAAACCTATACACATTTATACCCCATATACTATGGCGGTGATTTCAGTGTGATGAACTGAGCAAACCATGTGATAAACTGCATTTATCATGCACCAGCAATAACCTCCCCTGCATTCTGCACAGTAATCCATGTGTGTCTTGACTACTCACATTTTAAACTCCCCTCTTGCCCCATCCTGAGTAACTTCAGAAAGCTTCAATTAAAAAATATAAAGCCTGCCCCTAATTTGTTTCTCTTCCCCTTCTAAAGGGTCTCATTTCCTTACAAAATTCAATGGGTCTGAAGTGCAGGGTGGCAATATGCAGATTTATAGGTCAAGTATAAAGTCCAATATTCCTGGAACTCCACCAGGGTTAGAAACACAAGCTGTCTTACATGGGTGAGCTGGGGATCACTCCAGCTTCCAACAGGACAGAGTGCTTGTTTTTATTCTACAGCTGGTCGGTTGTGAGATATCAGAGGCTAAACATCACAATGTATGGATCAGAAAGAAGTTATTTTAGGGAAGGAAGAGGGTTGGTTTTTATTTCAGACTCTAGGAGTCTGAGTCTGAATTGTAATTTTCCAAGGCCTGCAGAGTTAGACCAAGACAATTTGGCTGTATTTAAAGCTCTCTGTAACATAGTTGAAAGAATTTTCCTATAAAATATGGAGGATAAATGAATTACATGGCAGCTTGGTTTGACAGAAAAGTTCTACTGGCCTGGAGTCAGGGCTAACTCCAAATGACACTGCCCTTCCCGGCTCTGGGGCAGAGTTCTAGAGGGGGTCACTGCAATTTGCCCTAGCTCTAGGCATGAAGTGCTCATTCATTAGGGGCCCTTCTGAAAGCGTAGTGGCTGCCAGGCTGTGCAGTGAAGTCCTGCTACGGCTGCTGTCTTGGAGCCCCCAGTGGAACATGGCTGTGTGCACTGTGCCGACTGGGATACTGGAGCAGCTGCCCTTGCATGCATCCTTCATCTGGGAAGGCCAGTCTGACAAACGAACAGCTGCGAATGACACACACACAGCTGGGAAAAAGGTAAATTGGTTTCACTCTGATTTTATTTTCTCATTGAGCCTCCACTGGCTGCCAATCTAGACAGACGCTAATAAAACCTTTGCACCGTACCACACTGTCATGTATTTTCTGTAATGTCTTTCTCTATGTCTAGAGTTAGAGAAGAAACTAACAACGAGAGCAAGTTATGATGCTTGCTTATAATGTGCACACAAATCATTGAGAAAGTCAAAACAGTGGCATCAAGACGGTGAACAGCAATGATAGCTAAAGTGTGCCTGCTTCCCTTCCTGTGACATGAACAATGCTCCAAGAGGTCACGCTGCTAGAACGCATGATGTTAGCGTGCATGTGCAAAAGAACAATCCTTTGGTAAAAGTAGAACCATTTTGGCTGTCAGGGCTACAACACATTGGTCTTACATGTAACTAAGTCAACTTGACAAGCAACAAGTTCACCCTTTTAGAGAAGAACCAGTCCATTAGCTTGATTCAAATGAATACACAAAATAACAGATGGCACATATATCAGATGTATTATGGCAGGAACGGATTTTCTAGATGGGTTTCAACTTCTGTTACATTCCAAGTACCTTCCTTCAGCCTCCCTCAGGTTGGATATGGGGGAGAGAAAACACACTCTAATAAGCCATTTGGTACAGTTTTTTCTCATTTTAGTGAATATGCAACAGCCCTTTTGGGAATCAAAGGAAATGAGATCTGAGGGGGAATCAGAATCCATCATGCCCAAAGCAATCCACATGGTTCTGCTTTTCCTTTAGAATGCTACAGCTGCAGTGATTAGACAGGATCAAATTGGGTTTAGTAGCAAGTCGATTAATTGACAATATAAAACCAACACAACCAGAAATATTGTAGCTGTGCAGAAGGATTGAATTTAAAAATAAAAGAGTGGTCGTCTCACCGGATGATGCTCTGACTTTGCTGGGCATTGTCCCAAAGCAGTGGATAAGTCTAACATGTGAATGAAAATTAATCTGTCTTTGGCATGTGTTAAAGTCTGCACTGGGCACTGATGGAAAGCTCGCCATATGCCAGGCTGCCTGAATGACACACATTTGCTGTGCTCATTAGGAAAACGCGTCTCTCTCCTGCCAAGATCTCTCCATTAATCCATGTAACCATATTACATCATGTCTTGGTTTTCAAAGCAAAAATTCATACTAGTGATAAAGTTATGTAGTGATAGGAGATCGTACTGGTTACCCTGCTGTTCATTAATCAATCATCAGAAGCAGAGTGTAATGTAACAATAATGTAACACGGTTATATGCAATCAGACAGGGGTAAACGCAATGGCCCTGCCAGTATCCCTAGCTCACTCCGGGCCACCACCAATTTTACAAGGTAAAAGCTGCTTGCCAGATACCAAATAAGGGTATCTTCCTTGGTTCACTCCAGGATACAGCCCTCTCTGGCTTCTAGAGCAAGCAAGGAGGAGAAAGCAATATGTTTTGATTTGACCAGCATTTGCCTAACACGGGAGGTTGCCTTGCTAAGCTACGACAAGAGACTGATTGTCTTTTATTAGCCTGCTGGAAAGAGCTTATTGGTTTTCCTAAATGCAGCCATCTTTTTTAATATAGCGGTTCCATGCCCCAATACCATTCACTTTCTTATCTTCCCTTTTGTATAAATCCTTCAGTAAAGTGCCCCTGACAGGTGTGTAGACTCCAAGCCCTTAAGCTGGAATGGAAAGAAGACTTTAGCAGGTGCAGGAGAATGAGGCTTGGAGTTGCATATAGGGTTCATCGCTTGTCAGGCAATGAAAGGGAAGGATCAGTAGAAAATATCTAGAACTCTCCTAATTCCACAAGCTGATGGAAATGCAGCACTGAAGACATAAGCGTCCTGCTTCAAAGACGCGCTCCTTGAACAGTATCTAAGTGGTAACAGGACCTTCCTCTAGGAAAGCAATTCAGTTAATAATAAATTAAGTGATTTTCTAGAGAACCATTTAAAAAGTTCAGTATTACGCTACGTAAGGGCCTCAATATATGTAAGAAACTGAAACAGACTTTTGATGTAACTGAATAGTCTCCATGCTTAGTAAAGGGTACACATTCATTTGGAGGAGGGGATTAACAGGGCAGAGGCAACTTTGGCTGCCTGTGCTGGCAATACAGTAAATATACAACACATGCCTCTGGCTGAGCCTATGCACGGGGAGATTCAGGAGGGTGTTATGAAAGAGATTTCCCAAAAGGGAAAATTCAGGCTGAAGAGCAAGAACAAAAACCTCCCTCAGAGCACTCTGTTAGAGTTGGGAGCAGTATGCCAAGGGAAGGGATGGGGAGACCCAAAGCTTTCAACACTTAAATCTAATGCTGTGCTCAGTCTAGTAACCTGTCGAAGACACTCCTGCACTAACTGGGGACGTGCTGGATGGGAACTAATTGGTGTCTTCCATCTCTAATGCCTAGGATTCTGTTCTTTTAGGATCCACAATCATCTCATTTCCTCTCCCAGGGTTCCACTGTGCCCCTGGCAGAGCCCTGAGGATCCCTCAGCTCCCTGCTTGACATGCAAGGCCCTGGGCTGCTCCCACTCAGCTCCAGGCAAGGCAGCTTGGCTTTGGAATCACCCTTCAGAGCGAGTCAATGCTGCTCCTTAAACAGAGTCAGAGTCAGGATTGGACAAAGCTGAGTAATTCTGGGGACCGTAGTGCTGCACCTTCAGCATCCCAAACCCCGTGGCCTGGGAGCAAGGGACTACTGCTCTGGAGTTGTGTCTCCAGAATAGCAGCAAAGGGCCCTAGGAACCCAGGAAGGGCCAGGGTTGGCATTCATATCCAGACTCAAAATATCCCAATGTTTAGGGATGCTCATAACAGATGGCTCGGGCCCATCTCTCCGACCAACAGGCCAGCCAGGTCAGGATCAATTTTGATAGATCCCTAAACTTAAAATGCCATTTGCCTCTAAGTCCTCCTGTCTCATCCTCAGCTGCACTAGTTACATACTTACTCTGCTGCAGTAACATGGCAATAAAACCAATACCAACCTCTTGCTACTTTTATGCGGTTGTTTTCCCCCCACTGTAACATGGGTGCAGCGCAGCAGCAGCTCATGGTTAATTTTGTCCCAACAATCACTGTCATAACCTTAGTCCCAGATTTGGACCTTAGCGTCCAAAATATGGGGGTTAGCATGAAAACCTCCAAGCCCTACTGGCTTCTGGATTCTGTCTATCCTCCCACCGCTCCCACCATGTCATAACCTTAGTCCCAGATTTGGACCTTAGCGTCCAAAATATGGGGGTTAGCATGAAAACCTCCAAGCTTAGTTACCCGCTTGGACCTGGTACTTGCTGCCACCACCCAAAAAATTAGAGTGTTTTGGGGCACTCTGGTCCCTCTGAAAAACCTTCCCTGGGGACCCCAAGACCCAAATCCCTTGAGTCTCACAACAAAGGGAAATAATCCTTTTTCCCTCTTGCTACTTTTATGCAGTTGTTTTCCCCCAACTGTAACATGGGTGCAGCGCAGCAGCAGCTCATGGTTAATTTTGTCCCAACAATCACATGGTACTGTACAATGCTGCTGGTAATTCCTCTGTAAAGCTCACACTTGTCAAAGGAATCTGAACACCTTTGATGTTCTTCAATAATTTTCCTCAACCTTGCCATCCCCAGGATTACAAAACAACATTAAAACTGCACACGGGTGTCTCTCTTGCCCCCGGGGATTCCTGACTCATTGTTCCTTTGAAACCTTACCTTGAAAGGAATGCCTGATGTTGCTTTATTGTGTCCATTTCGTAGGTTGATGAATCACTCCTTTTTCGGGGCAGCTGCTTCTTTGGATCCTCTCCGTTGCTCCGAGGAATATCAATGTTGCTTCTGCTGAGGTGTCTGCTGGCCTCCAGGTTGGAGCCACTGGAACAATAACTATTGTTCACAATTATTCCAGGAGACAGGAGGTCAGTGTCCTAGGATTTGAAGTACACAGGCATCAGGCAGCAAGTCAGAAGTGCAACCACATTAGACTCTCCCTCTTCAAAGAACCGCACTGCCTCCTCATTTGTTCCAGTTCAAATCTACCTAATCTCTCCATTTCCTAACACACCTACCCTATCTAAGTGCACTCTGGGAATTTTTCTACTTTACCTACCTCGGAGCACAACTGAAAAGCTTAAAAAGGGCACTAACAACTAACACTGCCTGGGAGAATAGGTGGTTTAATGGTCCTGAGCAAGATTACTCAGAACATCCTTGTCTGTAATGAATTTTCACTTGACAAATATACTTAAAAAAAACAACCTAGCTTCATACGGGATTTCTGGTATTCAAACCTAAAACAAAAACAACATTTCTATAGCCACTAGGCGGGTGTATAATACAAAACAATACAACACAGCAGGGTTGGGCAAAGCCTACTCCAAAAGTAGGGACACAAGCACACACCCCAGTGTGCATACACCCTCCATTAAACTGGAAAACGGAGCTTTGTTCTTTCTGATGAAAGCCCGAAATAAATTAGAAACAGTCCATGTTTTCTAAAAGACATTCTTATGCTTTGACAAGAAGGTTAGCAGTGGTGACTGTTGCTGATATTAGGGCATGACAGAGTCCTAACCAGTCCTCCATAGTGCCTATGACTGGAGGTAGAATTGCGAAGGATTAAAGGTGGAACCCTCCCTTCTGCCTGGAGCTAGGGGCGGACAGGTAAGTTCTGTGGCCAACAGGGTTATCCTGAGTGGTTTCTAGTAGGCTACATTACCTGCACACTCACAATACTCCCTCGTCGGCTGCTGTTTTGGCTCTCAGACACAGTCTGATTGCTGTAACATAAGGCATCAAATCCCAGGATTCCTCCTACGCAGTCCCCTACCAAACATACCTGAAAAAGCAAGCAGAGATGGAAAAAAACCCCAAATGATCCCCCTCACTTTGAATTCACAGAAATACTAGCTAAAGGAATAAAGCATCTAAGCCCAGAAAATGGGGAACACGAGATCCTTCATGTATTTATCAGCATCACCACTTAATCAGATAATATCTGCCTAGGAGCTCTCGCTAGCCCAAGCAGCTATGGAATTATTGACCATCATGTGTCCAATGGGTGAGTTCTGGGTCAGCAGTTCCTCTATACCAGGCTGTGAGGTACCTTGGAAGGTTTTCAGCTCTGGAGCAGATCTGGCTTGAGGCAGGATCTGAGATAATTTCTTCCCATATGGGAGGTCATGAAATCCGTGATTATAAAAGGTGGGGAGAGGCAGAAGCACTTGTGATACATGGTGAGGAAGGACAGTCCGGAGGTTAAGGCACCACCGTGTGTTTCAGGAGGCCCAGATTCAGTTCCCTTCTCACAAATTTCCTGTGCAACCTTGGGCAAAGTCACTTAGCCTCTCGGTGCCTCAGTTTCTTGTCTGGAGACTGCAGCACTCCAGTGGGGACAAGAGCACTGCCCTACTTCCTGGGGCATTGTGAGGATAAATACGTTAAAGATTGTGAGGGTCTCAGATGTTACAGTAATGGGGGCCAGGAGTACCTAAAATAGATCAAGAGCATTTCTTACACCTCATTTGGAGAGCTACATCACACCTTTGGTGTCTTTTGTTTAAACTTCACATTTTTACAGCTACATTTCTGAGCTCAAATTTGCATTTTCTTCTTATAGAAATTCATCTCCAATAAGAACAGTGTCATATAAGGGAAAATCTTTATCTTAAAAACAAAACAAAAAGCCCAAGAAAACATTTTCATAAATTAGCCCAGCCTTGTCCAACTTTTCCAACTCTTCCAAGAGATTCAGAGGGAAATGGCCTTGTCTGCTTTTCATTTTATTGTTCTAAAACAGCAGCTTACTCACCTGGCCAGTAAATGATGTGCCTTCTTGTGATTTAATGAACTCGCCGTAGGCTTGATTGGCTCTCAAAATCACCGTGGCTACTGCCTCCTGATATTGTGGGGATGATGTTGCTAGCAGAGGAAGTGCAGCAAGTGGAATGTGATCCTGACTATTGGAGAGGCATCCTTCATCATAACTGTAAGGGCTGAGGCTGAATATAGGAGAGGAGATGAAAGAGACAGAGGCATGCGTTATGAGTTCATCATTTGCAGCCAGCACAATCAATGTTTCAGATCATAAAAAAAATCTCCAAGTACAAAAGCTGTGTGTTCTCTTGCTGGTAGAAATGCTCTAGGGCTGGGGAAAAACACACTTCTTTCCCCCTTAAACCTAAATCTTCAGAGAACACACACAGTCAGAATGACCTTTGGACAATAACTCTGAAAATTCAAGTTTAAGTACTTATCTGATTAGTTTGAGTAAATCAATCACAGAACTCAAGCTGCACTGCTATTGTATTCATTACAGCCATGTATGAAATTGAGGCTGGAAGGCTTGCTAGTTAATTAATAAAGTGCGCTCTCAAAGTGTGTGAATAGCTCTCATCAATATTGAGCATCCTCAACAAGGACAGAGCATACCCCATAGTGTTGATTATAGATGCACTACAACAGAGAGTAGAATTTTACAAATGTGCCCCTCTCCAAGATAAAGGAGCACTAACTTACTTGGATACCAGTGAAAAGGCTTCTGAGCAGATGGCTGGGCAAGGGACTAGCTTGACTGCAATGTGTCCAAGAGCAGCTGGGTAATGTACCCTCATTACTGTATCAAACACTGTGGTGATAGTATTGACATCTCCTTGTTTTGAATTCTGGTCACCACTTCCTGTATCCAGGATGTTTCCTCCATGTAGTACCAAGATTAGGACGTGGATTTTGCTTGGCTGCATGGATGGCTGCACTGATTCATCCTAAGAAGAAATTAAACAAAATACAGTGGAAGTACTTGTTTCCCCCAAGCCGTTGGCATTTGCCCCAACAACACTATGTTTATTTAGTACCTTCTATTCCACAGCCCTTCACAATGTACTTAGAACACTGCCCTGACATACAGGCACCTCCAGGGGACAGGCCAATTCCTACCCAATAGAAACAAAACATATATATTGTCCACACAACTGTAACTGGTGCACTTCAAGATACGCAGTGGTGGAGAAATGGTTTATTTCAAGCGTAAGAAGGAATCCTGTAGTGAGGGTATCTTTAAAGAAACTTGACTCTTTCTTCCTGAAATGCCTGAGAGGTAATCCTGATACCCCAAAAGCATGTGCAAAAATATCCATTTTAACCTGTATCATATTATTAAAGATCTAGATAATAACTAGTGTCACTGACTCCTTCACTGCATTTTACCAGGTCAAAACATTCAACATATATTTAAGGTGTCATCATATAATTTTAGTAAAAACACTGTGGGAGTCCTGCTCTAATTCTTTCTCCTAACACTTTATCCCTGTATGGCAGTGTTTCCCAAACTTGGGATGCTGCTTGTGTAGGGAAAGCCCCTGAAGGACCGGGCCAGTTTGTTTACCTGCCGTGTCCGCAGGTCTGGTCGATCGCGGCTCCCACTGGCCGTGGTTCATGCTCCAGGCCAATGGGAGCTGCTGGAAGTGGTGTGGGCCGAGGGACGTACTGGCTGCCGCTTCCAGCAGCTCCCATTGGCCTGGAGCAGCAAACCGCAGCCAGTGGGAGTCGCGATCGGCTGGACCTGCGGACGTGGCAGATAAACAAACCGGCCCGGCCCACCAGGGGCTTTCCCTACACAAGTGGCGTCCCAAGTTTGGGAAACACTGCTGTATGGTAACGAAGGCTACATTCCAAATCTTCTTAGGTTAACCCAAACATCAGCTCTTTGAACATTTTTCTTCTTAGAATGCAATGTCATTTTTTATCATGAATGTTGTGCTCATGAAAAGGTGCCAGACTCACAGTTCTGTAAAGTAACTCAAGTCCTAATTTTTCCTAGCACAAGTAATAGCAGTGTAAACTCTTCCCCACATCTACCCAGTATCAGAGGAACCAAGGTCTATGGATGATGTGTCTATCTGTAACATGGGGGTAGTGATATTCACCCAACTCAACAGTGAGTTTGAGATTCATACATTTTAGTGATAGAAGGAACCATTCTGATCATCTAGCCTGACCTCCTGTACAACACAGGCCAGAGAATTTCATACAACAGATCCTGTGCCAAGCCCATAACTTCTGGTTGAGCTGTGCAACCTTTTAGAAATACATCCAGACTATATTTAAAGACTTCAAGAAATGGAATTTCTAGTTAGAATTTGTCTATGGATGGAATGCTGTATAAGAGCTAAGTATTATTGTTATTATTATTATTAGTTTCTAACTTACACCACCACTTACACTTTCATTCACTTTGGCCCACTGTGTCTGTAAAGTGGATTCTTGTCTGGAAGTACATGACTAAACGCATGGGAGGAGCAGTTATACCAGGTCAGTATTGATTTTACTTTCAGTAATAAATATTTTATGTGTGTAGTTCTTCCCCATGTAGTTCTGAGATGCCATGAATCACCCAGAGGCTTATCAGCAGTCACCTGTAGGCTCCTTTCCTGTCAAGTTCAATGACTCCTGCTCGTAAAGGTAAGGTAAGGGGTGGAGAGGGCTATTTGGATTCTTTAATCCAATCAAGTCCTAGAAAATGACTTCAAGACACATTTCTTGAAATACAACTACTCTTGGATAATTGAGACTTGTTAAACTTGTAAAATAAAAACACGGCTCCTCCCCATAAGGAACAATTCACAGAATTTAGAAAGGCTCTATTACACCCTCACTCTATTTGTTTTCCACCTCATTTCTGCGCATGTTAATTTTGGAACAAAACTAGAGGGTGTTTGGTGGGGAGTGGGAAGGATTTGTCCATAACATGATTTGATCTTGCATGTCTCTAGAGGGAGGAATAAAAATCCCTGCCCCACTTTGTGCTACAACGAAAGATGAGTCTGAACCACAAAGAGCTCACAATGTCCCTGAACATAAGGGCTGCTGGTATGTGGTGCTCAGATTTGGACCCCTCTCTGTAACCAAGTTGGAAAATTCAGCTACTTCTGAATATGTTTGCTGCTAGGTTGGTTCAAGGGTACATCATTTGCCCTTTCAGCTTTGTCGTTTTTTATGTGTGGTTAACAATATTCTATAGGTAGGTACCTTAGTGAAGTAACTGTGTAAGCACGGTCATGAACTAGCTCCATGACACAGAGATGCCACAGGGGTCACATAAAAAATGAAGTGCACTATTTACTCCATCACTTCACCAGCTACATTCTCTAAACAAACGGGATTTTAATTTGATGCAATTTAAGTGTTTACCTCTATGATGCTTAGCCTTTCCACACTGGAACCAACATGGTACTCTGTTGATGTTTCATGATACAAGTCATCTGGAATTAAAGAAGTTTCTAATGTAAGCACAGCCAGAATCCATTTTATACAGCAGCTATATAAATGATGGTTCTCTGTTTTATCCACATCAGGATCCACCTCCCACCTAGCCAGCGATATGGGAAAGATGGGGTATGTGTGATCCCAACACTTTTTGGTCATTTCCCACCTTGAGAACCCACGAACTACACCATCATTAAATGTCCTAATAGTTCTCTCTCTTTTAACATGAAGGTTTTTCTAAAGGACATCCAGCTGTAGACCTGAGGATGCAGCCCATATTTTAAAAAAGGGGCCCAATTCAGATTTGGTGTGAGCAGGTAGGAGCTCACTGAAGGAAATGGAATTGCAAATTGCTAACAACATTCTGAATTTGGCCATATGTCTCTTCATCAAGGAGATAACTGTACTTTTCCAGCAACTAAAGAGCAGTAGTGGGAGAGACCCTTGCACAGCTGTTAAAACAATCAACTACACAGGAGCACGGAAGAGGCTGTTTGAACTCTAACAAGGGAATGGGGTTTGACCTGCTCCTCCATGCGTGGATTTACTTGAATCAGTCTAACCTGATGAGTCAATTTCCTTTCAGCACTTCAAAACGGCTTAGAGAGGAAGATGTTATCAGATGAGGAGGATACAGGTGAGAAGGCTAAACCTCCTAACAGAAACCCCTCTTGTATGAGGAGGGAGCAAGGAAGAAGAAGGGATTAAAAAGTCTGAGGAATGTATGGGTGATTTAAGACTGCACCAGAGCATTTAATCATTTTATCAGATAATTCCTTTTGTTATAGTAAGAAATCAAACTGAAATGGAACGTAAGAGATTTTGAGACACAAAATCTCCCTATTCCTAACCCCTGCTTGGACACTGACTCTCTCTGGGGCCTTGGGCAAGTCACTTCTCTCTGCCTCAGTTTGTCCAGCTGTAAAATGGGGGTAACAAATTGTATCCTCCTTAGCAGCTGGTCAGGACAATTAAATTAAGTGACTGTAAAAAAAATGCTACGTACAGTGTGAAGTAAAAAGAAATAAATTACCCTGGACATCACATTCAGAGCTTCCAATTTTATCCATGAGATCATTGGAACTCCATTTGGTGATTTCTTTTGGGAACATCTCTTCATTGTCGGATAAGCCCTCTTTAAAGACAGAAAAAATATTTGTATGATACACTTGTACACGTGTGTATGCACACACACACACTACATGCAGTATGTCTATAAATAAAAGTATACCTTTATTAATGCTGTGTGACCTCATTGCAATTTGAGGCAAGATAATGGTTAAACGTGGTGTTTGTATAATCAACTAGTAGCTGAAAGCTCATGCCGTCACTTGGGTGTGGCAGTTGGGCCACAAAATCCGCCAGCTGTGCAGTCTCCCTCACGCAACCAATAAAATTGGCACATGCAAATTAACTGCAGAATAAGGCTGGTCACTGATTGAATTACCTCTGGCATCACAATGGTCAAGGCATAGATACATGTACTGTAGTTGTACGACTCACAGGTAGACTTTGTAAAGTCAAAATTGCTGAAGACTTAAACATTGGATGGTAACAGATCACAAATCCCAGTGATGATTGAACCTGGTGTTATTCTAAACAAAAAGAGTTCTCAATCCTTCTTGTAGCTGTCTCCATCGGTTCACGCTGACTCAATAGACCTTCTAGGCTTCAGAGCAACACACAGAGTGTGACAATCCTGGAATCTTATGCAGACACCAGCTCTCAGGACAGTGAGAGCAAAATGCATTTTAAATATAAAAGAAAAGCTGTTTAAGTTAATCAACAGAGTATACAAGTAATCTGTGTATAACTCTGAAATGTGTATAAATAGCTTTAAATTCATGTTAGCTGTTAGAATCCCAGTTTTGTGTTTTCCTTGACACATTTTCTGTCCTAAACTATATTGTAAACGCTGCTGTATGATTTTAAACAGCCTCACCGATTTACCCCTAGTACTTCAGACCTACCTCCTTCTGTCCAAACTAAAACCTTGGCTTGTTTCTCCGACATCTCCTTGTGGATGTCTAGCCACCAGCTCTAGTTCAACATGGCTAAAACAGAGCTCCTGATCGCCCTCTCCCCAGCCATCCTTGCTATCTCCCTTCTCAATCACTATGGACAACACCATCACACTGACTGTCACTCATGCTACAATGGGCACCATATTCAACTTGGACCTCTCTCTAGCTCCTCATATCCAGGGTGTGTCTAAATCTTGCCAATTTTTCCTGCATAACATCTCTAAGACACAGACTTTCTTAGCTATCCACACAGCTAACTCTTTCATACAAGCCTTCACCATCTCAAGTCTTGAATACTGCAACATCCCTCTCTCTGGCAAACACAATCTTGCCCCCCTCTTATCCACTGAGAATGCTGCTGCAAACAGTTTTCTTAGCCCTTGTTTTGACCACGTCAGCCTTCTCTTTGCATCCCTCCACTGGCTCCCCCTTGTCTGCTGCATCAAACAATCTCTAGTCTTCACTTTCAAGGCCCTTGATGGCCTATCCTCTCTCAGCCTACCACTCCTCTCTCACTGTCAGGATGTTGACTCTCATCTCCAATCAGCCCATGATACCATTGGTTACGTTTTCTAACACGTGCTTTCGTGCTTTCTCCCACGCCTCTGCTCAAGCTCAGGAGGAGCTCCCAATAAACATCCACAAAACTGATTATCATCCACTGAAACTCTCCTTTGCCATGATGCCTACAAAAACAACCTGAGGAGAGCTGGTGGGCTGAGACCACTGCCCATCATGCTGACTGACACAGACTCATTGGGTATGTTTACACAGACCAAATAAAGCTCATGCCAGCAAGTCTCAGAGCCCAGGTCAGCTGACTTGGTCTCATGGGGCTCACACTGTGGGGCTAAAGATAGCGGTGTAGACGCTCAGGCGGGAGCCCAGGCTCTGAGACCCTCCCCCTCACTGGGTTTCAGAGCCTGGGCACCAGCCCAAGCCAGAATGTCTACACTGTTATTTTTAGCCCTGTAAGCCCAAGTCAGGTGACCCAGGCTCGGAGGAGACTGGCTGAAGTAGCTTTTTTTTTTTTTTTTTGGACCGTAGGGTAGTCATACCCACTGTTTCCTTGTGCTCCCTCCCTGTCTGTATCCATCTAGTGTCTCTTATCTTACACTAATATGGTTAGCACTTTCGCGCAGGGACCATATTTTTTGTTCTGTTTGTACCAAATGTAATACCATGGGACTCCTAGCCCAGGAGTAGGGCTCCTACGTGCTACAATAACACAAATAATAAATAACAAACAAGCACCATAATCCACTTCAGGAGTTGCTGCATTTCAGGAGTGGGTGACGTGATCCCTACATTTGCCGCACGTATCTCCCAGAGGACTTAGGACTCTAAGCTGCCTTGTTTGTCTAGCTCTGAGATCTCTGGATTAAAGGGTGCTAAGTATCATTACTGTTAGCACCACAAGTACCTGAAAGGACTAAAGCGAACCTAATTCCCAATGCTATTCTGGGTATTAATAAATTTGAATAAATCTAAGCCTGAACCTGGGAAGAGTAGCAAGACAGCCACTTTGCACAGGCTTTCCACTTTATACTGACCATAGGCTAGAAATCCTGGGCACTAGGCCTAGTCTATACTAGAAGGGATTTGCCAGGACAGCTATATTGGCAAACTCACCTAGAGTATACATAGCTTATACGGGTAAAAGAGTGCTTTTGCCGGTATAGCTTATACCATTGAATGAAATAAGCTATACAGGTAAAGCATTTTTTTGCTGGTATAACTACATCTATACTAGGGCTTTACCGATACAAACACGTTGTTAAAGAATTACACCATTGCCAACATTACTGTACTGGCAAAAGTTTAATGTGTAGACCTGCCCGATGGTGCCACTCTGTTCTCTAGATTCTAAGCACATGAGCTAAAGGAGGGAATGATGCAATGGCTCCTCATTCCTGGACACGGGCTTGGATGCAATTTTAAGCTGGGTAAAGTGCGCTCTAATGGTATGGTGATAGGCTCTATAAATGTTTGATGTATGTAAAGACAACATCATAGTTTGCTCAGAACTCTGAGCTCATGTCTTAGTAAGTGAAAAATTCTTTCAAATCACATTTGAAAAATGCCAAGTATGGCAAACAAATAGACTTAACTGTATAACACCCCTATTGACACACCTGCCTGATCATTAGCCAGGAAGTTAAGCAATTTTTTTCTTTTTTCAGTTTTGAGACTTGGAAGCTGGAGCATATTAAATATTTGTTTCTCCTACACTGATGAGTGGGACTTAGTAAAAACCCACCAGCAAAATCTGCTCTATTAAAAATATTTTTAATTCTCAAATGGAAATGTATGAAAGACTATTGGATTTGCGGTGTACCAATTATCTTCCTATGAGCTATCAACATTATTCAGTCAAGCACAACTATCTGCAGGGATAGATTTAATTAAACACAGTTATTAAGTGAGCTCATTAGTATTTCTTGTCCAGACTCAAGAGACATAGCAGCAAAGCAAATCTATCCTGGAAGAGCATTAGAAGCTGTGTTACCAGAAAGTGTGCAACATTCTGCCTCATACAACTTTCACCTTCATTAAATTATTATTTGTTAAGCATAATGAGCTCGTCAGATGATAGGCACTATATCAGTATCATTATTCTAAAACTCTTCTTTCAGCTAACAAAGCCCCCTCCTTATAGGCTGCCCACAGTCAGAGGTCAATTCTTTAGCAGACCATCTCTGATTTCTGGGCACTCTTCTCTCTGACACTGAAGAGAAACCAATGAATGACCCCTCAAATCTGCACATAAAACACTGCTTTTGTTCAGCTTTTATGTAATCCTGATTTGAAAATCATATTTATCATTGAAGGTTAATTGTGTTTTAATTGTATTTATAGTTCCATGCTTAGCGATTTTTTTTCCCGAAGAGGTAAATTTAACTGAGTTCTAAACATAAAAATGACTGCAATTTCAGCTGTCTCCAAGATGTAAAACCTATAATCTTCAGATTCACAGGCTTAAAGTTCTCTCTTTTTTTTGTTGCTTTACAACTACTAATAAGATCATTAGTTGCAAGGTTCTTTGGATCAGGAACAAAAAGATTTTGAAACACTATTCTTTTCAGGAAATCTGATAAACAGCTAAGAGCTATATAAAGGTTGAATGCACTGCTGCGCAAAGCCTGCTTATTTTTAGTGCTTTTAATAACACCTCAGCCATAAAAGATAGCGACCTGGAAATGGTCATGTCAACATGCCATATAATTCTTCAAACCCCAATAAAACTTGAGATGATCTGATTTCACTGCACAGAGAGAATGTACAAACAGGTAACATCACATGATACCTCTGCCAATGGAAATACACCAGAGAAATTGTGTGTGTCAGACAGAGAACAAAAAGGGAGAGATTAAATTCAAAGCTTCTCCAGCAACTTAATCTAAATATTGAACTCATTTCTTTGAGAGGTTTAATTATAGGTCTTACTGCTGCTTTAGTGATCACCAAATATGATATTACTCCTATTATTTATTACTGTATAGATATTACTGTATTTTTAACTCTCCTTACCAGAACATGCCAGTGACTGAGAACACGTGGAAAGTCTAACAAGATAAAAATCTTTATAGGCTCAGATTACATTCCCTATTCAGCAAGGAAATCTGAATGTATACTGGAAGCACTCATGAGGAGCTGAATTCATCATTGACTCATACCCCAATCGACACTTAGTTTCCATGGTACTGGCCCAGCAAGCCTCTCTCACAGTATTCACTGTAAGAAACACTCATTCCATATTCACAAATCCAATGCAGTTGGCATCTAATGAGAGAGCCGTCTGGTCTGCAATAAAGGGTGTAGCAGATTGTCACTACCCAAGAAAATCGAGTAGTCTTAATATGCATTGTCGAGAACATCGATTTGTGAAGGAAAAAACCAATCAAATTAAGCACATTTCAACCTAGACTGAATAGGATGCAGTCAAAGCAGATTAGGGAGGAATTTTTCCATTGGCAGCAGATGAGCTAGATGATTTAAGCAGATGTTGTCCATCTCTAGAGTCTGTTAGTCAGTGATTAAAAGGTAAAATGCATGGTGGATAGCTATGTTTGTTTAGATCAGGGGTTCTCAAACTGGGGGTTGGGACCCCTCGGGGTCATGAGGTTATTACATGGGAGGTTGTGAACTGTCAGCCTCCACCCCGAGCTCCGCTTTGCCTCCAGCATTTATCATGGTGTTAAATATATTAAAAAGGTGTTTTTAATTTATAGGGGGGGGGTGTCGCACTCAGAGGCTTGCTTTGTGAAAGGGATCACCAGTAAAAAAAGTTTGAGAACCACTGGTTTAGATGACTCACTTGTATTCATATGTTTATATTGCTATGGTAAAGCCTTGAGGTACAGTTGTTACAGGAGTTATATAAGTTAATAAATAAAGACACATAAAATAAGTTAGCCCTGGCTGATGGGCCAGTGACACTTAGGGCTTCAACCCCGAGCCAACTTGTACTCAAAGCAGCCCCTTAACCTGCACAAACCTGCAGTCTTACTCTACAGCAGCATGCTACTTCCCACAAGAAAACATTGGAAGGAAAGCCTGAGAATCTGGGGCATATTCGTAATACTTGATATCAAAACTTTTCTGGAGTACATCACTTCAGCTGTACTACTTGCTATGGTCAATCACGAATGAAATACTATTTACAAAATGGTACCAGCAACTCCATTTGCCAGCTCCAGCAGTGCAAGTTAGCCAGCTTGTTAGATGACCATTGAAAGGCTGTTTGGAGAAGGGTGTCTTGGAAGTTAGTGCTTTGTACCAGTGCTGAGCTCACTGTCAGTGTTCAAATATATACTGAATAAATAAGTAAAATAAACAATACGAGTCCTGTAGAGCAGAGCATCTTCCTTTTAGATACACACAGCAAACATGAAAATATGTGGAGAGAGCTATAGCACATTAAAACACTTCAGGAATTCTTACAGAAAAAAAAACCTTTCAGTGCTCGTGAACTCTGACATCTCCCTTCATTCCTTTTTGCATTTCTTCGTGCAGGCATACAAGATGTTAATAAGGACTCTTACTAAAGACAGACTAGGGTCTCTTCTTACTCAGGTAGGACTCTACTCGTCATGAGCATTACCACTTGGCTATTTGAAAACAATCTGTCATGCTGAACAAGAAATATTCAGAGTTATATCCACAGCTTGTGTAGAGAATTGCAGAATTTTACCCAGGTGCATTCGCACCAAAAAAATACCAAAGTTCCATATGTTAAAAGAACTCAAGATCATTTCATGTTAAAAAATAATCAGACAGATTACATTCAACTTGAAATAGTGCCCAGCTGAATGAAACAGTCTGCTAGGTGCTGCTCTGAATTACATTAATGCTGCATAAAACCCTTGATTAGAAAACAATATAGTTTCAAGCAAGGCAGGTGCTCCACCCTTCCCAACTCCACCCTTTAAGAAGATAAAACAACCGATCACCATTTTGGTTCCACATACCATGTGCATCAAAGAATTCATCATCTGAGCTGTCGTCTGAATCTCTGGCAATGCTCTGCATCCTCCACTCGGATATACTATGGCGGGAGGGGCTTGCTGGAAAAAACAAAAAAAAAGGCGTATGCGGAAAGCTACATAAACAAGGCAGAGTGTTCCTGACATGGTCTTTGCTACAGGAACATAGTCGTGTGCACCTTGTGAAAATCTATCACTGCAGCAATAGATTAAGGCACAATATTCCAGTGATGCTGGTGTGATGTCAATGTACCACTTTACAAGTCCTGTTTGCTTACTGTGGTTATAACCTGCCCGCAAGCTGCCACATTAAAGCAAGCTGTTTGTATCACTCTTATGCTATTTTGAACAGTAGCTATTTATAACCATTAGTAGGATGTGTAAAATCATTTTGTTTTTAAAGTTTGCAATTAAAAAGGAAACAATCTGGTTTGTAAGCCTTCTTCTCGACTGTAACAGCACACAATCCGTGCTACAGCTTCCACTAACTTTCAGATGGGAAACTACCTGGAACAGTATGGAGAGAAATGATCTGTTTTCTGGAAGGAAATTGCTTCCATACCAATTGCAACAGAGATCTATTTACACTTTAACTGAGGTGATTTAAATAAAATGCTATCAAACTATTTTTATGGAAGGTCTCAGTGTGCACTATGGACAGATTTACACTAATACAGTGAGAACAAGAGTACATGACAACTCCTTCAGTAGCTGTTTGCCCTCCTTTTCTTACATCTACTTGATTCCTTTCATTTTCCATTTAAAAGTTCATTGTGCTAAGTAAACCTTTTGTGGCATTAGCTTTCAAAATACAATTCAGAAACTAGCTACTGTGAACTCTTTTTAGCTGAGCTCTTCACAGGATGCTAAGTCAGCTAAAGTGAAAATCATACACAAAGACGCAAGAGAGATTGGTTCTCTCTCTCTCAGTTTCACTCATGATTGTGGTGCACCCATCAATGTTACAGAACAGGGAGCACACACAAAGTACCTGTAGCAGCAGCATTCTAATGTAACACAGTAGGGTTAAAATTTTCATCTAGCATACAAAGACCATCGAATGGCTCATGTTATTGCAATGGCTGTATGAAAACTATTTATTCCATTGCTGTAACAGGGTTAAATATGTGAGTCAGATTCTTAAGATTCTAATTTTACCTCCTAATTGTCATGTGGAAAGACCACTGTGACCCTGAGCAGAGGCAGTTAATTACAGCTTAGTTGGTTCTGTAGCCCCCGATTATCCCACCATCCACCCCTCTGGGAATAGCGAGCAGTGTGATTGGCATAGCTGAGCTAAATCACAGTGGAATGACGTCAAATGCACTCGCATGCTAGTTTCTAAAAATAGAGCACGTAATAATATATGGGATGGTGACAAGAGCCCCAGTCACACCAGGGGTTTTGCTTAGGCAGTGTAAAACGGATCAAGTCTGCATACAGAGAGACAGAGTTACTTTCTTGTCAAAGGTAGCTGTAAATCCAGACAGCTCTTCGCATTTATCTATGTGAATATGCTGCCATTTCTTAAACCTAGCATGAAAGAGGATTAAAATATCTGCATGATGTATTTCCCAGCTCATTGCAATTCACTCCTTTCATCAGTTTTTTCCAGTAAAATCCATGCCAATCTGAAGTTTAAAAATCATGCTTTGCTACCGGTGAAAACCTTTATGTGAAATCCTGAGAGGTGCTGCAGAACTGCAATTTCCATTGGCCAAGTCTACATCAGGAGAGATAGCTAACAAGAGATGTCTCTGTCACTGTAAAATACCAGCATAGCCAAGGCAAGTGGTAGTTTTATCTCCAGGTTAAGTGTGTAGCAAGTGAAGAGAAGGTTACTCATCTTGTCCAGTAATGGAGGTTCTTTGAGATGGTTGTCCCTGTGGGTGCTCCACTTCACGTGTTTTGGTGCCCTGCGCTTCTAATCAGAGATTTTTAGTAGCAGTGCCCTGGTTGGCTGCGCATGCAGCAGGGGTCTTGCACCACTCCGAGCGGTTACCCCTGTGTGCGCAGCCAAATGTCCCCCCAGTTCCTTCTCCACCCTAAAGGATCAATGTGAAACTCTGAAGGGGAGGGGCAGTGGAGCACCCACAGGGACAACCATCTCGAAGAATCTGCTTGTCCCGGCACCAGGTACAGAACCGTTTCCACTTGTGCATGCATGTCTTTCATGTGGTCATCTGCCAGCTGTTCAGTAGTATGTCCTGTACTTCCTCGGAACAGTCTGTCTCAAGTCCTGTCATCCACAGATCAGCCAGGCCTCGAGATGGAGTATTGAAATGTTGGGGTGATGAAGGCATCCTGTGTCAGCAAATAAGGCACAAGGAAAAGGGTTCATGGTGGTGTCACGGCCATTTGTTTCAGGTATGGGAACCACATTTGTCTGGGCCATGCTGGTGCAATGAGGATGACTCTGGATTTGTCTTGTTTGATCTTGTGAAGGATACGGCTCAAAAGAGGGATTGCGGGGAAGGCAATCTATTGTGGAGCTTTCTATTTCACAAGAAAGGCGTTGCCCAGAGAGTCGTGTCCCAACTCGGCCCGGGAACAGTACTGCGGGCACATGGCATTGTGGGCCATTGCGAAAAGATCTATTGAGGGGAATCCCCATTGTCTGAATATAGTTTTTAGGATTCCAGAATCCATCTTCCACTCATGCGTTTGTGAAAAGTTCCTGCTTAGTTGGTCTGCTGTAGCATTCTGGCATCCTGGCAGGTAGAATGTCATGCTGTCTATGTTGTTGGAGATGCTCTACTGCCAGAGGCGGACTGCTTCTGCACAGAGTGGATAAGATCGGGCCTCTCTTTGGGAATTTATATAAAACATAGTCGCCAAGTTGTCTCTAAGAATCTGGACAGTCCTGTTGCAGATTAGGGGAAGAAAGTGATGGCGGGCATTTTGGGCTGCAAGTCAAGACAGTATTTGAAACCTGGAGAGCCAGGCATGTCTGAGAGGCTATGCTGAAAGCAAGAATGGGAATAGATCCATTCTTATGCCTCTTTTCTAATTGGGTAATTACCCACCTGAGGTGGGGGAAAGGGGAAGACTAGGAGAGGAAATGTTTTTTTGTTTGTTTTTTGTATGGTAAAGAAAAATTTAAGGAGAAATTAATAAAGAAAGGGTATTAGCTAGGGAAAGAACTGAAATAATAGAAATATCGAAAGCTGTGAGGCGCTGCTGTCGTTCCAACCAAAGCCAAAGGCGGTAGAGAAGGAACTGGGGGACGGTTAGCTGCACAAGCAGGGTAACTCCTCAGAGTGGTGCGAGATGGCTGCCACATGTGTGTGGCCAACCAGGGCACTGCTACTACAAATCTCTGATTAGAAGCACAGGGCGCCAAGACACCTGAAGTGGAGCACCCACAGGGACACTCCTTGAAGAAGAACTGTAGGTTGTCCTAAGTGGTTTACTTTGCCCAACTACATCAAAGGGATGAATTCTGGCCCCAAGGACTTCAATAGGCCACGTTTTCACCCTAGGATTTTACAGTGAGATCGCTAACCTACTGCAAAACACACAAAACTTTTTTGCTACTGTAAACCCTGCCACTGTCTTTGATGCGACTTGTGCCTGATGGAAACACTGAGTAAAGATGTCACGAGTCATCTTTTCCAAAGAGTGGGTCAAGAAAATGAGGCGTGTACAGTAAAGGATACTTGAGAGAATGTGACTTCCTAGTGCACAGGGAAGATTCATGGGTCTGAAGTGAGTCCTTCAGTGAGGTTCATTGGAGCCTGTTGGACATTTTTCCTGCATGGCATTTAAAAGGAAATACAAACATGATCCATGGTGGTATCTGATCTCCTTAGCCATGGATGATGGTTGCAGGACATTAACAGCAGCAAAATGCAACAGCTGTCATTCCCCTCTCCCTTCACTGACAGTGGTGACCTGCGTTAATTTTCCCAAAAGGCCAATTATGGTGCTTAGCTGTGCAAACTACACTGCAGCAGCTTGGGAGCCAACCCCCTCCTTAGAAATGAATGAAAGCAGTAACACTTATCGCTGACCGGGGAGGATTATGCCTGTCACTTTAACTGTATTTCAGAGAAATCCAAAGCAGGAGACATGGAATCTAACAATTAATCAGATCAAGGCCTATTCAGTGACTCTCTCTCTCTGCATCTAGCATTTCACATCAGACAGGCACATGTCCAGAGAGAGAACATCGCCTGAGGAATTAAACCTTATAAAAAATTTCCATGTTACTAACAACAGGGACTAATCTCCCTTCTATGGTGCCCTGCTTGTTTTCTTTTGACAACAATCACTGCAACCAGCTCTCACTGCTTTTTCTCATTTCCCCTTTTTGTAATTTATTTAACTTTGACAGAATTCATGGCAATGTCATTTCAGGAGCCGCTGTTGCAGCATAGGCATAACCCTCAACACAGCTCCACTAGAGGGGACTTTCACACCAAATGCACAGGCTAAAGAAGTGACTCAGTTAGCTGGTAGCAATAAATAAGCTCTGACCCATCGTATGGGCTAGCCCCTAAAGAGAGGCATGATCACACTTACCCAGCATGTTACATCAGCACCACGGCAAGAGTTGTATGTTTTTTTCCTAATGCAATTAATCCCATTACAAACATCTCACCTCCTCTTTTTGAAGATCGCGAGGATTTGGAAGACGTGGACCACTGCTTGGTTATCCCTCTCCCAGACACGGCTTCACCAACATTACTAGCAGCGTCTGCTGCATCGACGGAGGACATGGCCTTGCTTTCAGCATCATTCTCACCCGGGGAGTCTTTGGCTCCATGCTGCTCTGCCTCATTTTCACTGTAGCTGAACTGGGCCATTTTCTGAGCCAGCATCAGCTGTGCCTCCTTCTCGAGCTGCCGGATGTCCTCAATGGTGAGTCCATACCATTCATCCTGCCAGCACCACGCCTGCCGGTGGGCTCTCACCATTACCTTCCGAAGGCCTGCAAAGCAAGAACATGCCAGTGACCAGCAAAGCTAACACACTGCAGGAACGTCATTGTTTGGGATTTTCAATGAGAACTACTTAAAATCTCATGGTAGATCATGCCCTTAAACTGGTAATTATCTCTGATGGATGCACAGGACATACAAACAGCACATTTCAACTTTCAAGTCTTTTACACACATTAACGAATTCATTCTCACAAACCCTTCAAATAAACAACATTATCTCCACTTTAAATATTGGGAAACGGAGGCAGAACAGAGCTGCAACAACCTGGAACGTTGCAACAGACACTGCAGAGCAAACCACTATTACATGGTAACATGGATCAGAGTCGCTGAACTAGGTGGACGTAACCTTTACTGAATTGTGTTCTTTCACTTTTGACACTTTTAAGGTACATCTATACTGCAGTTGGAAGCATGTTTCCCAACTCAAGTAGACTTGCATGCACTAGCCTGGCTTGAGCAAATGCACTAAAATAACAGTGTAGCTGGGGGTAGCATAGGTGGGATGCTTGAGCTAGCCCTGTGATAACGAACCCACCTGGACCCCTAGGGGGTATGTACTTAAGAATGTCCCTACTGGGTCAGACTACAGGTCCATCTAGCCCAGTATCCTGTCTGCTGACAGCAGCCAGTGCTGGTGCCCCAGAAGTAATTAACAGAACAGGTAATGTGACAAAATTCCTCCTCTGCCTAGGTGGGTCCTGTGCTTATTGGTGGATTTGCTCACCTCAGTGATCTTCCCCTCTTGTGGAACCCACAGTCTGGGTCAGCTCCTCCTGTGTCTGATCAGGAGCTGGGAGGTTTAGGGAGAACCCAGGCCCGCTCTCTACTCCGGGTTCCAGCCCAGGGCCCTGTGGACTGCAGCTGTCTATAGTGCCTCCTGTAACAGCTGCATGACAGCTACAACTCCCTGGGCTACTTCCCCATGGCCTCCTCCAAACACCTTCTTTATCCTCACCACAGGACCTCCCTCCTGGTGTCTGATAACGCTTGTCCTCCTCAATCCTCCAGCAGTACACTCTCTCACTCTCAGCTCCTTGCTCCCAGCTCCTCACACATGCTCCTTCTCCTCTGGCTCCTCCCTGCCTGACTGGTGTGAGCTCCTTTTTAAACCCAGGTGCCCTGATTAGCCTGCCTTGATTGGCTGCAGGTGTTCTAATTAAAGTAGCTATCTCCACTGCCTTCTAGAAAGATCTTAATTGGCCCCAGGTGCCTTGATTAACCTGGAGCAACTGCCATTTGGTTACCAGGGTCCTAGGGATTTGTTTAGCCTGGGGCTAACATACCTGTTTCTCAGTACTTTACTGTAGCCATCTGGCCTTGCCCCATCACAGTAATCATTAAGTGATCCAACCCCTGTTGCCTATTCCCAGCTTCTGGCAAACAGAGGCTAAGGACACCATCCCGGGGTGGCTAACCCGAGCCACCACCACGCTAACCCCAGCTACATGCTATTTTTAGAGCTTGGGAGCTTGATCCTGTCTAGTCAAGCTGGGAAGCACCCTCTCAGCCTCAGGGCAGACATATCCGTAGATTGGAATGCAACAGAGTGGTCCAATAACATGAAGAAAAGCTAGTATTGCCACGTAGTCTTCCAAAGAGCTCTCTTTTGCTCATCAGAAAGACGAATAGTAAGGGAGAATCAGAACTGATTTTCATCTTGAAAAATTTATAGAGAACGAATTGTCACAAAGCCCTGGCTTGTCTCATTCCGATTCTCACCTTCATTTATGGAATGAGCACAACCCTATGTGTCCTTTTGCAGGCAAGACACCCACTAAAGTCAACGTGAATTCGGCCTGTGAAAGGAATGCAGGAACAGTCTCTTTATGGATAAGCACCAAATACCTCTTCAGCCAACATACTAATAATAGTTAGTGTGCTTTTATTAACTCTCCAGGGAGTGAAACATTTTGACTTAAAAAAAAAAATTGCCATATTTTTGAGTTAAGAAAAAACTAGTATCTCTGTGCTGATTTAACTGTAATATTTTCCACTGTTTTAGGAAAGATCATCCCTTGTGATTATCAGCAGGCGATGGACATTTAATCACTTGTCTTTCAAAGCTGTCATCCTAGCTAACCCTGTTCCAGTCAAATTATAACAATACTTCTAGAATTCAACCAGTGTGAAGCCATTGAAGGGCTCTGTCTGTGCTAAAGATCTCTTTGTAGTTCAGGATTTGCTTTTTCTATTTAAAGTAAAACCACAAACCCAATCCAATTATAATATAAAAACACTGCAGAATCTAAGTATATCTGGGCAGTTGTTTTTACACACAAGAGTGACGCATCCCAAGCATTTCATAACACACTTGCAATTTCCTGGCTGCAGATAAAGGACGTCTGATTTCCCTTGTGTGGCACTTTATTTCCTTGATAGCCACAACAGATACCATAACCTTGTCCGAACAGTTCTAGTTGCTTGAACGTTTCTGATAAAATGTAACCCTGAAATTGTGTTTATTTCCCCCCCGTTTCCCTAATTTAGGCTACTCACAAAGCAAAATTATATGGTTATGTCTGATCCTCCAGCTGCAATCTATTAAAACACAAGCTTAGAGGAGATGCCAACACTTGTACATATCAAGCTGTAAGGGCTGGCCAATATATGGGAGTCCTTCCATAGACTTAAATGGGCACTGGATAAGACATTACTAGATGAGTACTTTACACAGAAAATTTAAATGAAGCAAAACTTCTCAGAAAAAGACGGGCTTATCCCGAAACTTCTCAGGTTATCAGCACTGGCACACACATCATCTGCAATATATAGTCTTAAGATACATCATCACTGATTTGTTTAAGAAAAACAAAAGAAACAGAACCCATGTACAAAGGGTGCCAACTGAGTGGGAATGGCAAAAATCCTGAACTTGGACAACACTGTACACTACTAATGTAATTAAACTCTTTGGGGTTCACGCCAAAGCACATTCAGTTAGCACAGCAGACTAGATCAACAGCCCACATTTTCAGTGAGTGTCTCAAGATGTCAGATAACAGCGACCATCCAATTAGTTAACAAATGACTTCTAGGTTCAATCAGGGACTGAGAACATTTCAACGGCCTCTCACACAGCCATTCCCTTCCTTGTCTAGCCTCTTAGTAAGTCAACCACATATTATAATTATCCTATTTTTAACTAAACAAACATTTTCTTCTCTTTCAACTCTTTCCCCGAACTTTCTATTGTACGTCATTATGGAACACAGTCTAAATAACGACGTAGTGCGGAGCATTAGGAATCTGAACCATGTTGACCATGGACAAGCCACTTTACTGGTCCATGGGTAAGCTTCTCCATCTGTAAAATGAGGATAATAGGGAATTTGGGATGAAAAAAGGTCCTCAGATAAAAAACACAAGAGAAGTGTGAGGTCTGAGTACAGTTTAACACCCTCCCTCCCCCCCCGAATTAGAGTTTACTTCTACATTGTGATTTTGCTATTACCAGTTTGGCCTGAGACAACAAGCACATCCTCCAAACTGTTACCAGTACCAAGGAAATATATTAACAAAAGGAAAACTCTCCCCCACATGGCAAGCATGGACTGTTAAGCTAGGCTATCCATCTCCCACAAATCCTCAGCTTTTAATTTCCACTCTTCATTCAATTTTCTGACTCTGCTTCAAAGACTTCTCCTATTTTATGCAACTTAAAGTTACTTCAGATCAAAGATGCATAATTTATATCAATAAAACACAGCGGTAAGGAGCCTGAGTGGCAGACAATCAGATGATATGGCTCACTGCTACAGCTGGATCAACAAGAGACTGAATGAAGTCTTTTAGGAAATATACAAGAGCCATCTTTCCAAGAGACCACAGTTTAACTTATGCAAAGCTCCTTTATGAAAAGGATTGGAAAGATTACATTTTTATTGCTAAATGTCAGTAAATGTTAATTTCACCCAACACAAGCAAACCAATGAATAATATTTCCACCGATAATAATCGTAATTTACAGATAGGCAAAGAAAGAAAAACGCTGCTTGAGAAGTTATTGGCATTTGGTTTAAGGATATTTGTTTTGTATATTTTGACTTGTGATGTTGACAATTTGTGTTTTAGCAGTTACAAAGCTTTAATGTTTTGAATCTCAACATCCTCAGACATTAAACAATTGCTGTCTGGCCCCACACTACTGTCTGACACCTCCCTTAATTTCACACAATGAAAATGTAAATTGATAAATAATTTAAAAAATGCTTATATTTAAACATTGATACTATCGGTTGAAATCATGAAAAAATAATTCTACCAATCCTATTTATGAACAACTGAGAGGGCCATATACTTCTCTTCACTTTCCAGATAAAAAGGGCTCATTTTATTTTGTTGCCATGTTTTGTGACAGAGATGAAATTAACTCATTTCCCCAATATACTGAGGGGGTTTGTTATAGTGTAAGAGCCATCTAAGTACAGTCTGTCAGAGAGGAACAATTTGTCCACACCAGACTGAAAGACTGGCCAAGAGCCTCGGGTTATGGACAATGTAAAACCAAAATGGCTCTAGCAGAGCACTCGATACCCACTACCGAGGCTAGTGAATGGACTGTAAAAGTGCTCCTGAGATAACTAATACGGAAAACACAGTATGATTACAAACAATGGGACCAATGCTAACTATTGTAAGCAATACCACAGTTGTTCTGTATGAGCGAGCAGAATCAATTCAAAGAAGCTTTGCCAATAGGAAGGAACAACTGTGCAGATAACGTAGGAAAATGTAGCGTGAACGGAAGCTGGATGTCATTACTTAATGGAATCCAAGGGTTTTCAGTATATACATTTGAATTAGGACATTACATCTGGCATCTTCATTTCCATTTTAATGATTATGTTTTAGTGTAATTACTAAAATCTTGGATTATCTGTCCTTTTTCCCAGCACTCACACATATAATTTCTGAGACATCTGTTGGTTAGCATGCACACATTCACTGCCCTCTACTTCCCACCTTCTCTAAGACAAGAATTTAGCACGTTTTACACAGAGTTTTAAAGTAAGAAAGAGCTGGGGGTTTAGTACAGTTTTGTTTCAGGTAGGTGGGAATTCTCAAAAGAACACTAAAATTTGACTTGATAACACAAGGTACTTAACTGTACGTGTCATTTACCACCTCTGCATTGCCTGGGTAGCCACTTGGCACTCAGCAAACTCCCACAGCTCTCTCCGAGCCTAGGCTGGGCTCATTATAAAATCTGTGGTGGACTCCCTAACTGAACCTCTTGCGCTAATGTAAGACTATCCCCAATTGTTGCACCAAACTGAGACCCAAAGCAAATAAAACTTCTGAGCCTCAATAAATAAATAAATAAATAAAATGTAAACAGTGAACTGTTTTCCAAAACCCTGTTTCTGTTTTGTTCTTTTTCTTTTTTCCCCATTTTTGGGAGCATCGACACGTATGGGTTTAGGCAGAGATGGGAAGTTTCAAACTACTGCAAGAAAGCCTGTTCTCACAAGGCATGATTTTGCAGACTCAAAGTTTTGGACAGTTTGGATAAACAAATAAATTACAGGGTGTTCACTCAAACTGAACCAAATCTCCAAACCTTTAAAGGTCATCATCTCTTCACTTCATCTAGCACAAACTGAAGTGCCTCCTACTCTATACAGACAAACTAATGAAGGGTCTAAAATTTGAAATCAGCTGTTGGAAGAAAAAGTGAGATATGTATTTTCAACATGGATCACTGTAGCGGTGCCTGCTCCTGGCCCCTCCACAAACACAGTCAGAGACCAACTGATGTGCAGCACCCATGTCCTTTTATTGTTTGTGCCTGTTCCCACCACCTATTATTTACAGAGACCAACACCCTGGGAGACTACGAACTTCCCAGCCAGCAGGGATCTAGAGCCCACACTCCTCCCTTTCCTGTCTCCCCCCGGTTTCCTGTCTCTTAGCCAGCTTTATAGGGCAGGCTGGCTACCCAGGCCTGCAGGTGTGGGGTAGAGTGGGGAGTCTCCACCCCCTTCCACTAAGCCCTGTGGCAGGCCCCTCTGCAAGGCCCATTTACTTGTGTTTGGGAGGCACCTGAGGATTTGGCCCATTCTAAGGAAAACCAACAGACCTTTGAAAGCGTTAGTTAGATTTGTGACAGATGAATCCTTTTTCCTGAGGATTAAGGCCCTGCCCAACATTTTCCAGGATACAGCTATGACAAAACATGGTTAGGGTCCACACACAGTCTGACTGCAAACAATGGGAGTGATGCTGAGTACTCTGGGCAGTCCCACAGCCATCCTGCATGGTGCTGTCAAAATCTCTTTTAAGGGCATCTCTTATGTTATATGCACAGGATTCTGTGCCAAGTGTTAAACTGAGTAGTCCAGTGACCTCTTAAGGCATCCACACATGAAAACTGGGCACATACTGTTTTTGTAACATGCTGCTGCACTCTGACTCAGAAATGCTAAAAACAATGTTAAAATTTTGACAGCACGTACAAGACTACAATTACTCACCAACGTCGTGGATAAACCTCTCGATTTTGGACTGCATCCCCCAGTATCTGAACTCCACTTTGCACAGTTTATATGCACACATGATTGGATATTTCCCAGGGTTGTTCTTGTACCCCTCAATCCAGTCCTCTGACAATGGCCCTCTTTTAGTCTTCACAGATTTATAAAGCTTTGGATCCTCTTCTGACTTGTATTCATGTGGTGGGATAGGATCTTTAACAATATCAATAGGATCTAAAGGCAGAAAACACAAATGATTTTTAAAAAGTTTTCTCTTTCTGCATAACTATAAAATAACACTTTTAAAAATCTCTTTGGTGTTTATCAGAAACATGAAAGCAATTTAGCTCCTTTGTATTTTCTCTTAAACAACTGATATTTAAACTGTTTATACAATTCTGCTAGACAGCGATGTTGACAATGCCTGGAGAACTCACATGCACGGTCTTAGCAAATGGATATTTTTGCCCAAAGATTTTGTAAACCGAGGATATTTTGGCAGCTCTGTCTGTTACATCTTTTCAGCTGTAAAAAGAGTTTTTGTATATTTCACCCTTCAGCTCCTTTCATGCCACCACAATGCTGTAGCTCTGCCTAAATTTAGAAGCTTATAATACAACAGTTCTTTTCTAATAATATCATAGAACAGAGACTAGCCACTGAATATGGTACCATTGCAGATCACCACAGTCATGTTACTGGTTTACTGCTCATTTGCTGATGTTGTGCTATGGACAATACATAATCTGCATTTTCTGCTTTGAAGTCTAAAAATTATTTAATGAATACTTTTGTGATAAGGGGGACCAAGCAACTGTAGCTGAACTAATGAATGCATCCTAAAAGGTCTGTAAATAATCCTGAGATCAGAAAACATTGCTAGAGGCATCTAAACTTCCATCTGAAACGGTTATATCTCAGTTATTCCCTCAGAATTGACAGGCCTTTCAATAAATTCTCTATGAAGGAACAGGACTCAAATCATTCTTTATATAGAGTCAATTTAGTACACAAAGGCTGATCAGGCAGGTTTGACATTTAGTGACAAGAACATACTAATCCAGACTGAAAATGACAAAAAATGTCAAGCCTACAGAAATTAAACACAGTAAAATTGCACCTTAGATACTATCTTTGCCCACTGATAGGCAGCGTTTCAGGAGTGGCTAAGAAAAAGATACAGCAACCACTAGGTGTCCTTCTTTCCATCACTGGGACACTGTGCTTGCTAATCTCACATTTCCTAAAAGAAGGCCAGGCAAAACTCAAACCAATTCATGAGTGTGTCAGTAGTTTCATAAGCAAGTGATGCTTTAATGGCATGTAACTATAATAGCTAGCACTAACTGACACAGTGCGTCTACTGCTTATGCCATAGGGACTGGCCAGTAGGAAATATAAGCAACGGGAATCAGGATGACACTTGCCATTTTCGGTCTTTTCACAAAATGCCCATTTTGCCTTCTTCACATTGAAGTCCTTTGTTTGTAAGGCCCAATAAAGTGATCTGCCGAAAAGGGTGCAAATGGGAATAGAAGCCTGAAATGTTAGCCAGTGCTGAGATGATATTGGGGAGAAAGGGGGAAGAGCCTTCCTATGTTTTGAAAGTTTACATAGGAACAATGTTTTCCCATAGAAAGAAAATATGTTGTTATAAAATTACTTAAAAATAGCAATACTTCCCCTTTGATAGCTCTTTCTATCTGGTATCTCACAGCCCTTTAAGAAGCCTTAGTCCTCACAGCATCCAAATGAGGCAGGAAAGTATTAGCCCCATTTACAGTTGGAAAAATGGAGACAGATGGAAAAAATTACGCGATTTGCCTAGCGTCACACATGGTCTGCAGCAGGGCCAGGAATAGATCTCCTAGTTACCACTTCTTTTTTTAACCATTAGACAATGCTTCTTCCCCTAAGAAAAATTACTATAAAAACTTCTGTGTAGCAATCAATAGGCAGGATAGAAGAAAAAGTGAGGGGAAAAGTGATATTCACCAAGAATTGTCTGTCTTTTTTCTGCAGGAGAAAGGTTGAATACATTGACATGATCCCCTGGATCGGCTTTATAATACGTTTCAATATCAATAGAGAATTTCTCCACAAAAGGACACGTATACCTGGAAGAGAAGAGTAATGAAGCTTAGACTAAAGCCTATTAGGCTTGATGGAGTAGAGAAGTGCTTTCATAACAGACACCTAAATACCGACTGCAAATCCAGGTCATTTCTCACTCATGTTTTACTTTAAATACCATTTAAGATGCAATCTGCATGTACAAAAAAGGAGCCAGTGATTTTGCTTTGTTAACATTTTTTTCTTAGGCCAGAGCGTGGCCTCAGGATATGGTTTATCTCCAATGTTAGGCTAAAAGTGACTGCTGCCCATCACGCTAATATCCAAATGCCTTTCAAATACAGTGAATGGCAAAGGCAAAGTCTCTAGGGGGCCCCATGGAGTCTTTGGCTCTCTTCCCTTTTGGGGATTAAAAACTTTACTAGGTGTAGGGTTATTTCTTTTTTTTTTAATACATAATCAATAAATTAATAATAATAAAGCCCCCAGCATGTTAATATCTGAGAACCTCCAAAATATCTATTATTTTTATTTCTATCCTTAAATCTCTCTCTCTCCCACTTCTCCGACTCTCCAACCTAGAACAGGGTTGGGATGCAAATCCAATTTCACTTTTACTAGGCAGTGTTTGACATGCTGACCTTGCCATCTTCACATACATTTAAATATAATCTAAGTTAACGATCAGATATTTGCAATAGTTAATGGAACGTGCAGGGTGACACACAAGATTCTGTGTAAAACGTAATGATTTTCCACACTTTGGTGCACAACCGGGCTTCCACCTTTAGACAATGGGCCAAAATCTGAAGTCCTCACCAAGCCTACTCATACAAATCTCTGAGGACTGAGTAAGGATCTCAGGACTTGGCTCCAATGTTTCCCTAAAGAATGTTCATGGATACACAAGAGATGTCACTGTGACTCAGTCATGGCAAGTACAGTGATATTCAGTTCCTTTCAAAATCTAGGGAGGGCGACATGGAATAGTACCTTGTCCTTGTGTAAGGATATGCATTCCATGACTCCTCTTCAACTCTTAAAGCTGCCTTTGGCAGGATAGACCGAAACCAACTGGGTATATGCATACCAATATGGTACACTTTATGTGTATATTGCCCAATGCCACCAGGACCATCCATGTACGGCCTATTCTCCAGGATCTCCACTCCACTGCCTTCTCCACATGTCTCTTCTCTGCTCTTTTTCTGAAAGGAAAAGACACCACTGTTTTTACTTGTACACATTTTACATACCACTTGCTCAAAGCAGGTTAACTTGAGAGATGGCATTTAACCCTACATGAACGGACTGATATTCAACAACAGCCACTAACCACCAACAAATAAGACCATAAGAATGGCCTTTCTGGTCAGACAAAAAGTCCGTCCAGCCCAGTATCCTGCCTTTCGACACGGACCAGTGCTAGGTGCCCCAGAGGGAATGAACAGAACAGGCAATTATCAAGTGATCCATCCCCTGTTGCTCATTCACAGATTCTGGCAAACAGAGTCTAGGGACACCATTCCTGCACATAAATTCCTCACTGCAGAGTCACCCAATGGTCTCATATCATCACATGCTACCCCCAGAATCAGAGAGATTATAAATGGAAGAGACCTACTGGATCATCTTATTTATCCACTAACCAAAGCAGGAACTCAGGCCAAAACCCTAGTGCAGGACAGCCTGGAAACTGTGAAGAAGTTAAATCAAGATCCAAACCCAAATGTCACAGGTAACTCCCCGATCTATAATAGGCTGAATCAAAGCTTTGTATTCAAACACTCTGAAGTCTGGATTCAGATCTGAATTGATCAGACCACACCACATAACCTTTTCCATTACCAGAAGTAGCAGGAATTGGGTTTTGCCTGCTTTGACGCGTATTTTTGCAATGTTACATCAGAGTGACAAAACAACAAATATTAGCTGCAACATCACAATGCAATATATAGGCAGAAAATGTAGCATTTAGTGGCATTTTCCTTTAATGATCTGGCAAGAGACAACTCTTTAAGAACAGCCTGAAGACTACACCCTGATAATTAAGATATTTATAGAAAAAATATATTAAATTGGCCAGAATGCACAGAGCACCCTCTGGCAGCTTCCATATCCAGGCTTATGTTGAGAACTCTCCCAAACCCTGGCAGCATTCATTTAATAAGAAAACCTAAATTCAGTGCCTGAAAGACAGAGAGACCCAAAATGTTTGTGCACTTCTAACACACATGCTGCAGTGGGCAGGATAATGCAGGGACTTTGGTATTTCAGAACACCTAACTCATTGTCTTTGTTTGTTTTTTAAACAGCACTGGGAAATTAACAAATTGGAATTAGTAGTCCAAATTGACTGTAAAAGATACTGCAATACTGACCCTTTCTTTCTGGCAGAAAAACAACATGAAAGGCAACATGGTTTAACAAAAAGTGATTAATAAGGTGCAGAAGATCAGAATCTGCGTTTGAGGACAAAACAACAAGCAAAGAAGAGCTATACACTTTCCAACCAAGTCTGGAAGCATTTTAAATCCTCCCCTCCCTCTGATAACAGACAAAAAAAAAATCTAAATATGAAAATGTTTTGGGTCTTGTCTTTTGTAAATTGTGATATGCAGTTTAGAGAAGCACATTTGTGAAAATAATCTATAGAGAGAGCACTGAGCTTGCTGTTAATTAAACACACATCCTCTTAAAACAAGTTACTGTCTTTCAGTGCTTATGTAAGCAGTGGCCAAGTCCTGTCCAAACATTTATGACAATAACATTAAATAATGTTGATGACCTAAACATTTTGTAATTTCACAACGTAGCAGGTCTAAGAAAAGGCAGCAACCCAGCAGGCATGGCAAATATGTTAGACAGAATAATAGCAGAGATTAGGGTGACCAGATGTCCCTATTTCATAGGGATAGTCCTGATATTTGGGGATTTTTCTTCTATAGACGCTTATTAACCCCCACCCCGTCCCCATTTTTCATACTTGCTGTCTGGTAACCTTAGTAGAGCATCTGGTCTGAAGAACTGATGAAAATTATGGTGCCCTAGAGTTTCATTACATGGCAGTAGTACATGGAAATGTGAACCAGCAGGGGAAACACGGATGACATATTTAGTGCAAATTCACACCATGTAAAACCCTGCGTTGGCTGCCTTGAGACCTACCACTAGAGATGATAAAGTCTCCAAGAACTCAGAATCAGATAACAGCTCCCTGCTCTGGGCTGAAACATGAAATAGCCTGAGTGAGCATCCTCAGTTCTCACTGAAATCAGGACCCAGGATCAAGCCTGTTATCTCACACAAACACTTGCATTGGATTTGGATGCTGAAATGGTGATGATTTATGTGGCCCGTTTTTATAACCATAGCTGATACCAAGATTGTGTGTGTGTGTGGGGGGGGAAATCTAGGCTTTATTCTTGATAAAAGCATGTAATACCATATACTTTATATCATGTCAGTAATCAAGTTAAGTCTGAGCACAGTAACTCCACTTTTGACTTTCTGCTATAAGTTTCTCATTTCCCTATAGTCTTTGAGAGAGCTATCCAATGGGCCAACCACTTTGGAGGCCCAACATCTGCATTTCTTACTCAGATGAGACTCCCATCGAATGGATCAGAAAGTTGTGCAGTAGTAAAGGCCTGTCTATAGATGCCCTGCACAGCAGGGCATTTTCTTTAATAAAATACCAACTGCCTACCATGTAGCAAGTTTGAGACAGGATGGAATCAAGCCCAGGTGTCATCATGGCAAAAGAGCTTTGCTTTCTCATATTGTATTTACTGTCTGTATAAACTGTATGAACTTCTGCAGGGCTTGAACTGGGGGAAAAAGCGGCTGTATTCTCCCAAGCTCCACCCACTAGGCAAGCCACAGTGACATGCCACTCAACAGCACATTGCACAGATATTCAAAATATGATCACGCAGGCTCTGCTGGGCTCCTCCCTTGCTGGGTTCAGAATCACCTTGGGCAGGCTGGATTAAGGCAAAGCAGGCACAACTGGCATGTACCAAGGGCCCCAGCTCCCAGGGCATTTAAAGAGAGTTATGTTTCTAGTCCTCATGCTTTCAGCTGCCGTTAGCTAGGATGGAAGCCACCTGGCCCCACACCCAACACCAGCACAGACTTGTCCCTCACTGCCTGGAAGGCTGGGTAAGGGGCTGGTTGACAGAGGGCTTGCAGGTGCCTTGCTGGGCTCTGAAATATTTGCTCCCGCTTGGTGGGTCTCAAATGTATCCAACCTCTGCTCCTTCCCTCTGACATGGTGGCTCCATGGCTCAGATAGGGGCAGGGTGTGCATGTGAATGGTGCTCCTCTCCCAAACACTAATCAATTAAATGAGACTCCACTCAAGAGTACACTGTGCAAATCTGTGATCCTCCTTCTCCTCCCTTACTTACATCAACAGCAATGAAATAGCTAACAATGGTGACATTTAAAATAGCATCACCAGACATCTGAGTTGCTAGCCCACTGAGGCGAATGGGACAGCCCACACTTCCCAGAGCTACTGTTTCAGGCTCTCTGCAGATACAGGCAGGAATCCATGTCTTGGTTGAACTGTGCTCGTGTTTTCAATATAGGTGAAGAAGAGCTCTCTGTGGCTCAAAAGCTTGTCTCTCACTAACAGAAGTTGGTCCCATAAATAGGGTGATCATATTTCTTAAAGTAAAAACAGGATAGCCCAGGGTTTGGCCAAGCTGCCCCCACCTCACCTCACCTCTCCCGCACACCTCCCCAAGCACAGGGCTCACCAGAGCTGCCCTCCCCATCTTGCCTGAGCCTCGTGCTGCTTGCAGCTGGGCTTGGGGCTGACTGCCTGAACACCTTGCTGGCCCTTCTTGATTTACTAGAGCCTAGAGTTTGCAGTGTGTTACCTGAAAATTCCCAGGATTATCAGTTTCCTAGGATTCTTCCCCAGCTACAATGAGGTGAGTGATCGTAAAAGGGTGCGTAAAGGGACGGCCAGGACAGAGCTGAAAAAGGGGGTCTGTCACGGCCAAAGTGGGACGTAGGGTCACCCTACTCATAAAAGATATGACCATACCCACCGTGTCTCTCTCAGGTTTTCAAGACTGTCTCCACCACTATTAGGGCTAGACACTCAGGCTATGGCTACACTACAGAGCGTGCAGCTGCGCCGCTGTAGCATTACTAGGGGAGATGCTGTAAGCTGAGGGGCGAGAGCTCTCCCATCAACTTAATTATTCCAGCCCCTGCAAGCAGCGGTTGCCATGTCAGCGGGCGAAACTTTTCCGCCAACAAAGCACTGACTCTTACCTTGCTGTAACTTAGGTAACTAAGGGGGGGCTGGTTTATTCACACCCCTAAGCGATGTAAGTTATACCCATGTAAGCTGTAACGTGTACAGAGCCTTAGCTTTCATGTAAAAAGCTACTATCTGCTATGCTTGATCAGCTCCTTGTAAAACAGGCCTCTCCCTCCTTATCAGACAAAATTAACAATTCCCTGGAAGTAATTTGCATGCCTTTCGCTGGAAATGTTTCTGCTGAGTATCCTAAGCATCTATAAATGTTGTGATTCAAAAACTGTTGATTCTCTGCCAGGAAGAAATCTCTTACTTTTGAGATTGCCCAGCGACCAGTTTCACTGGTCTTACTCCACCAAGCAACAAGTTGTGTACGGACAGTGGGACCAGATCCGTGCCTGGGGTCACTCTACAGTGACACCAGATGTGAAGTTAGCTCCAGGATGGTTTATAAACGCGTTACTGAGAAGCAGAGTCATTTTCTTACATTCAGAAACAGCTAATTAGTGATAGGCAGTTTGTCAAGAATGGGCCCAACATGAACAACAATCCCTCTCTGCTTCAGAGTCCAATGGTACCGCAATCATCACAATACACAGCCAAGATTCAAACTCTCTACTTTTTCTTTGCAATTAAGTTACTTTGTCACAATTGACTTGGCGTTACAAAAAATTGTCTGGTTTGTGTTGTATGGTTGGTACAATGGTGACCCTGTAATACTGTTTGGTTTTGTCATAGACAAATAGTTACATTAGCATCTGCACTGTTATTGCCTATGCTTCCCTGTACTTGCAATAGGAAATACCTATAAGCACAGTTGCCGATTTTCCAAAGCGTTGGGGTGCTCAACTCCTGGCTCTGCCCCAGGCCCCACCCCTTTCTCCCCCCCCTCACCCTGCCTCTTCCCACCCAGTTCCACCCCCTCCCCCGAGTGTGCCGCATCCTCACTCCTCTCCCCTCCCCACCCCCCAAGCTTCCTGCATGCCATGAAACAGCTGATTGTGGTGGGCAGGAGGAGGCGGCACTGATTGGTGGGGCCCACTGGCAGGCGGGAGGTTCTGAGGGGGTGGGGGGAAGCTGATAGGGGGCTGCTGGTGGGTGCACCCATCATTTTTTCCCCATGAGTGCTCCAGCCCCGGAGCACCATTAGAGTTGGCGCCTATGCCTATAAGACTGCCAACAATGAGGTAAAATCATTTAGTTCTTCAAGGCGACTGACTGGTTTTTAAGGGTGATGGGACAGGTGGCATTGGGCCATGGCACATCCTAGTCATGGGTGAAAGGGGATTCTCTCTTCTGCTGCATAGGTGCTCAGGGGAAGTTGTTGCCTGGAAAATGGGGAGAATGCCTTTAGGAAGGCTGGGTTCCACATCCAGCAGTCATCAGCCTGGATTGAGCCCAAGCAGGGGCACTTTCCACTGGTCTACTGGGTGACCTTGTCACTTCCCCTCTCTGTGCCTCAGTTTCCCTGTCTTTAAAATGGGGCTAATGATACTGACCTCCTTTGTAAAACGTTTGGAGATCTACTTATTCCGAAAAGCTAAGCATTGTTATGATACGAGAAAATTTCCAATTCCTTTTGTTTCCATGAACTCGTTCCGTTTTCTCCTTACAAACATTATCCCAGATGAAAAGACTCCTGCCGACTGTGACTGTGTGTTTTACATGGAGTCATTAAAAAGCTTATGAGTGACCACTGTAAATCTAGCTGGAAACTGTGCAACTGTGCACAGATCAGGATTTACTATTTCATAGGTCAACCTTGCTACCTCTGGCATAGGTGTGCAATGGAAACACTGCATGGAAGATGGTGGGCCATGAGGGGATGCAGACATGCTCTGCTCCCCCCGCCCTCCCTCATGTGATCCCCTTTATGGCACCATGGAGAAGGGTTGGTGGTAAACAAGAGGTATGGGCAGTGAATCCATGAGCTGCATAGATCCACCAGTCAAAATGCCTGGGTAGCGGGGCTTGTAGAGCACCACAGCCAACTACTATAGCCCAAAGTCTGGAGTGACTGTGGCTAATTCACACCCAGCTTTCAGCCACACCAGCCCTTCCACCTAACCTTTGTGGGTGGGCTTTGCAGCTGGATGAGAGTTTGGCCCTGCTTTGTGTAGTGCATATCTGCTCCTCTTGCGTGTAGGTTATTTGCACAAGCTATGTTGATATGCAGCAAGTACATTTTTCTATTAAATATAAATGAAAACTGAAGAGATGCTGCACTTTGCTCAATAAAATTAAAGCAAGGCCTGAACCACAGACCTGAGATCCGGAAATGAACTTTCAGGGGAGATTGGAGCCAGGATTCTGGGTTGGTCCAAAGGGTACTAAAAACTCAAAACATGAGTTACCGTGCACCATCCAGTCAGGCACAGTGAGAAGGACGGAACCATCACAAAAACAAAACAAACCCGTCACTGAATTCCTTTAGCAGTACACTGTGAAAAGCTCCTATGCTTTCCATTAGACTACAGGAAAAACCTACGTAACCAGAATGGTTTGGCAAGGACAGATCTGGTTAGACTGAGAACAGTGCAATTTCCTAACTCGATTATAAACCAGTCACTTTAGTCATGAGATGAATTCACTCATTGTTCAAGTAAAGGCATCAGTAACATGCTCTGACACAGCCGAGAAGATACCCTATACCCGTGCTCAATTTACAAGTTTACAAGTTATACTGCATCACTGGCTTTGATAACGAGAGAGCAACTTGCTTTTCAACTGTGTAGCCTTTTCATGTCTGTTGTGACTCCTTGCCATATTCTGAAGAGATGTTTATTATGTGGAACAGGTCGGTAAACAACAATTAAAAAATCATCATTGATTAGGAAAATGTTTGGCTTGAGCAGCATCTGGCAAGCCTTTGCTGCTGAATGTTAGGTTGCTGGGAGCTGCAGATGTGCAGGCATTTGAGGTTGGGGCTCTTTAGATACTAATTTAACAGGACTTGTATCCTTACAAACTTCAACCTTTTAATGATTAACTTTTGAGATTACTACCTGGAACTAACTGCTAACAACATTACATCTCATCTTTCCATACACATCTGGGGAAATGTCCCCAGCAAATTCAAATAGCAGCTAACAACCTTTAGATACTAGTTCATCTAAGCCATAATCACAGTAAACCCTCTTATATTATATTACAACAGGAAATCCAGTCATCCCTTTAGAACTCTCTCTCTTCTGCTGATGACACTCCATGTTCTGTACAGCCCCATCAATAGCTTTCCAGGACAGATGGTGACACAGAGCCCTTCCAGCTAAAGTAATAGCATTAAATTACTCGTAACAGGGAACCCAGAGAAGCAGATGCACCATGATTAGCAAGAACGCCAGTTACTTAAAGGCTTCTATTAAAATAAATCACTTGGCACAGCAGCACAAACATGGGACACAGCACATGACCTCACAACAACAATTATGGAATGAGTAATTCCAATGAATGTCATTTAAATATCGGGCTAAGGATTCAGATTAAGGATTAAGTACAGAATTAAGAGTTAGTATATTTAAATTAGAGGCTGTATCATGTCCTATAAAATGGAATGATAATATAGCTTTTATGTACAGCTTTTCATTTTCAAAACTGTTTGAACATTAACTAATCCACAACCCAATTATGAGGTCATCATCATCAAATGAGGAAACTGAGACACAGAGAAGTTAAGTGATTTGTCCAAGACCAAAGACAGTGTTAATGTCAGAGCCAGGATTAGAACTCAGAACTTCCTGAATATCAGAGTAATCCAAAACCTTGAAATTTAGATCCGAAATGGATAGGTTCTCATTGCAGCAATGTATATAGGCAGCAGACAGATATCACGACCCTATGACTGTAAGAGTCCAAGACCAAGAACATATGGAAAAAGCTACAAGCATTGACAATTAAAGTATAATCCACCTGTCCAAATTATTTTCTAGTTGTCAACATGTTCTGAAGGTGGGGGCTGCCTTTTTAGTTGACACTGTGAAATCAAATAATCAGAGCAATATGAATCATGGGGGGAGACTTGATTAGGTTGCCCTATTCTTAATGCTACAGTTTCCAGTGTCTATCATTGCTGTACTAACCAGCAGGCCAGTCTTGTTCACAATCTGATTTTGCAGTCCAGAGCTGGGGAGGTGGATAATGACATACAAGCAGGAGGAGATAGTGATGTGCCTTCACCGCAGTTGCTCAAAAACAGGCACTTCTCGTCACTCCTTGAAGGCAAATAAGGTCAAAGGCTCTCATGTCTTAGAAAGTGATTTATTCTGCTGATGAATTTCAGGATGGGCCTCTAGCCTCCGCTCCCAGAAGTTCAGAGAGTTTGATTAAAATCCTACCTGGACAGTCACAGGGATTGCTCTCCTGGGTCAGTGGAACAGGGTGGACACCCTCCCTTCACAGTCCACAGAGCACCCCTCTCCACCGAATACACCCTGTCCAGAGCAGGTCGCAAGGATGTACTGAGGACCAGCAGAGATTAGGTAGCTGGGATTGTGAGCCAGCAATGTATATCAGCTACTGATCTTCCCTGGGAAGGAGGCTGGAAGGCCACAGAGCCTGCAGAAGCAGGAGGCGGGGAGGGAGGGAGGCATTATTTTGCTTGCTGCCCTTAATGATTGTGAAAGACCCCCCAGCCTAAGGATACCAGACACAGGAATCCTCCTGGGGTTTTTCTGCTCCTTTTTTAAGGCCTAATAAATGCAGCCCTAATCCCAAGCAGTGGAGAAGTTTTGCAGGCAAACAACACTGAGTGTCCAGTGTCTGTAAGGCGAGGAAACCCAGGCCCACTACCGCATACTTACACCGAGAGCAGGAGAACAAATCCTGCCGACTAACTGGTAATTTCACTTTACCCTAATAAGTGCCTTTCAGGATAGGTAAATTCCAGCCTCATCATCAAGTTCTGCACTATCTAATATAACAAGTATTCAGCATAATCACAATCCTAATCACACTGAATCTCTTTATTTCTTTTCTTCTTTCCTTATCCCTCTTTCCTTAACACTCAAAATGCTTGACTCTCAGAGATGGGATTAGATGAGACACAGTCAGATCTCAGCCATTTTCAGTTCTTTTGATCTCTGCATAGCAGCCTAGATCTGGAGGTATAAATAATCATGCAGCTCTGTTGTCATTACATGACATAGCTTTGCTGTGTAACTAGGGATGCCAGTGGCATAATGGAATAGGAACCCTGTAAAATGAGGTTGGGTCACGCCCTCTCATTTGCATCTCTACAATACAACACTGCTTGGGGAGATTTGGAAAAATATAATTTTTTGAACTAGTGGCCCCTTCTTTAGAGGCTGGCAAATAACCTCCTTCTTATTCATACCAAAATGCTTTAGCTGGTAATCAGCATAAGATTTGTTGTGCTTTCAGAGCACATTCGAACCCAGGATCTCAAAGCACCCCACTTAAGGTATTAAGCCTCACAACATTTCTATAAGGTAGGCACACATTAATTAGTTCCATTTTACAGATGGGGAACTGAGGCACTGCAGGGTGAAGTGACTTGCTCAGGGTCACACAGGAAGTCTTTGGCAGGCCTGAAATAGAACTCTTATCTCCCAATGCCCAGAAGAACTTTACCAGCAGAACTTGCTTGTCCTTCACTTCCTCAAAGTGAATTTAAATGGACAGTGGGTAGAACTCGCTTGTTACACCAATTCCAGTCTTCTAGGATCATGCAGAGCTCATCTCGGTCTGCTTTAACATGGTTTGTGATATCAAAAAGACTTCCACAAAGATCTATTTTAGGTCATTCAATTTACATAACTAATTTGCTTAATGAAAGCTTCCAGCAATAGGTTGTGCATGCAGATGATTTTGCAATCTATACTCTGTAGATGTATACATTATTGTGTTTGCCATTTATATTTGAACGTGACTCATGAGAGATATTGATGATAGGATGATCCTATACAAATCAATCCTATTCATCATGCTTTGCTTTCAGGGTAAAAATGTACCACATTTTGACTCTAAAAACTGTAGATCCATAGTACAGTTTACAGTGAAACTAACAATGAAGAAACAGCTTTCTTAATCTTTGGATTCATTTGAGGGTTTTTTTGTTTTTGTTTTTACGTATAATTTGCTACTTCTCGCAAAGCTATTGTGCTGCAGAGAACAGTAAGAAAAGTGTAAGCTGCATACTAATAATAGGAGTCCAAGACATTGTTCTAGCTTTTTTAAATAAATTATGAAGTCTTAACTTGTTTACCATTGATTGTGGTTTACAGATGTAACCCTCAATCATATCTAAATAAATTAGACATTTATAACAGGCTGACATGGTTTTGTTTTACAATAAAGTTTCTTCATGCATTACTGTGACATTTATACAGACTTGCTTTTCATGGGAGATGAGGGGTTTTGGTTTGAACATGTGTAACGTACAATGCAAAGATTGACAGTATTATACTTGATAAAACCGAGGGTCCATATATAATGAAGACAGTCTGTTCTCTGAGAACAATAACCAAGGGGTTTCTGTAACTCCATAAGGTTTGTCTCCAGTTTGGTGACCGGAAGTTTTGATCCTCTGCTTCACTTTTACTGAAGTAACTGCTGGGATTTTTTTAAAATTCGGTGTGAATTTAACACTGGTAGAAGGTGCCAGAGCGACAGTCCTGGAGAATGAAGGCATCTATTTACCCACAGAACTGGGTAAGGCAGCACTGGGGCAAACTTCCCCAGACTGACCAGCCAACACACTCAATCCTAACCCTGGTAAGGCAGAGTGGGAATTTATACTGCATGGCCAATTCCATTTCTGATTTGTTGTTGTGATTAGGCTAGCAGGAAGGGTGCTAATTAGACTCCAGTGTGGAGTAGTGTGTATGTGTGTGTGAACACCTGTCCATTGGGAACTGCACTGAGATCAAATTCATCCTTCAGAGTCCACTCAACAACAAGATGGTAGCAACCACCAGTCACCAGTGGCTTAGCCAGCTCTGAAATATCCTATCACCAATCAGACACTGATTCCTTTCTGTTTAAAAGTACTGTCTGAGGGAAAACATCCCAATGGCCAGCCAAAAGGACAAAAAACATTCCTCACTGCCACTGTAACATGTGCGCCCTGGGATCCCCACAGAATCAAGCACAACCCCCACAGTAACATCATACTAATTTGATTATTAGCAGTTGAATGTCCTTAGACAATGGTGAATTCAGTGTCCCGAACACTTGCACAGTATTCCTCCTCTTCCCATCACTATCTACCATGATAAGTGAAAGCCATCTGCCCTCCGGCCATTCGCTGTCTCTTCCAGGCATGGAGCACTGTGCTTATGGTGGGGGCTGCTTGTGTGGAGAAGGGGACATTCTGCCAAAGGATGCTGCTGAATTTCACAGTGTCACAATCTCTCCTAATGTCACAATCACATGTAGTACAATCTCCCTGGAATCCAGAATGGTCTTTTCCTGAGCCTTGGCAGTATTGCCAATCCCGATTCCCGAGCGTGAGCCAGGCCCCCAACAAAGCATTATTAAAAATAATAGCAATAAAAACTTTAGGGTTCTTTTTGTTTGCCATTTGGTTACTGTGCTTTTAGAGTGCACTTAGCCCACATTTTCAAACTTTTCTCCAACAACCATAAAAGCTAGAAACCATCTATTTATAAATGAAATCTGAAATTCTCACATATTTTCATGATTCTAGGAGCTGGGGCTATAAGAAAAACACCAAATATTGCAAGACTCATGATAAAGTCACAACCTTTCTCTTAAGCGAATTAAACTTTGTGATGAGGTCAGTTTTTCACAACACTAAATAAGAGACCCTCCTTTCCAGGCCTTAATTGATCCTTGTTGCCCTCATCTGCACCTTCTCCAAAGGTAGAATGAATGTCAGGGTAGGAGGCATGGTCTAGTGGACAGACCACTGGATTGGAATAAATAGGTTCTATTCCTGGCTCCATCATCGGTTTGCTGTGTGACTTTGGGGAAGTTATTTCACTTCCCTGGGACACTGTTTCTTCTCCCACCCTTTGTCTATTTAGACTGTAAGCCCACTGGTGCAAGGACTATGTCTCCCTGTGTGTTTGAATAGTGCCTAGCACAATAGGGCCCCAATTTCAGTAGGGGCCACCCGATGCTACTGCATTCAAAAAGTAATCAGTGCTCAGACCAGCACACAATGCTCCAAACGGGCTCTGAAAGAACCTTGTAAAGAATGACCATTATCTTCCTTGACTTATAATTAATTCCCTGATGCATTCTAGGGCACTATCAGTCTTTCCTTCCCCTCCTGTGTTGCCAAGCATTGATTCCCTAAGTCTCAGAATATCACTCACTTCTAACCTTAGTCCCTTTTCCACCTATGTGTCTTAAATAGGTATCTATTCTGTACCATAATTTTGTATGGTCAGAGAGTGATAATAGTCCAAGTGAAAAACCATAGGGAACACAAAAGATTGCAGTCCACAAGAGACCAAATTTTAGTCTTACCGAACCTGACAATGTCCTTTTAATAATAATTTTTTTTTTAAAGAAACAAAAAATAAATGCCTCCACCCAAGCAAAAGAACAGCCAAGCAGGGCCAAAATTCTTTCTTGATCACTGAGGTCCTTTGAGTTCAATTTCAACCATTTATGGCTTCTTCCCTCCAGTGCTTGTGGAACGCCGAACCATCTGATGCTGGGACCTTTTCCACTACTCCTCCAACAGGCGAGTGCAGTAAACAAAGGAGACAGTTAAATACAGTTTATTGTAACTGTTTGCACCGCTACTTACCACAACACTGTGTGTAGCCACTGATGAAACAGGGAAGCGATGAACAATCTTATCTATGGTTTTACACAGCAGGTGTTGCCCAAACTCTGCAATACCAAGAGATGCATTGGAAAATTGCCATAGGGAGCAAAATGGCAATGCTTATTTTGCATCCCAATCAGGACTGATGTTTGAAATCAAACACAAGCCAGCCTCATGTTAGCTGGTCCTGGCATCTTCTGTGACCGTGGAATAAAAACTGTCCGAGTTCACTGAGGATGAACCCAGGCTGGCCAGGTTGGTCCTGACACTGCAGTGAGAGGTAAAGGATGTGGGTGAGCCTCCATTAAGGCTTTTTGGCTGCACTGTGTTGTACACCTGGCTTACAGACAGATAATCCCAGTCCTCGCTTTGCCTCCCATCATCTTCATTGTTTTATAGCACTGTTCTCTATTACAGATGGGCTGCACACATCACTACCGATGCTGCATGCTGATCTAGCAAAAGGAAGTGTTTGTGGTTTGAAATGAGGTCTCCTCTCTTTATAGCTTAAAAATTGCCTCTTCTCTCATCCTGGATGAGTGTTCAATATCCTTTTATAGCTGCTGCCTGGAAAGCTGGGTCAAGTAATAGGTAGCACAGTCACTCAGCCTAACTCATGCATCTGGGCCTATTGTGACCATGACATTTACACAGACTAGCATCCAGGCGCCACAAATAAATGGAACGATGACAGACACAAGGGTCTGGGCATAGTTGCTGGGAGCCATAATTAAATGGAAACCGAAGCCCACTGATACAGTTATTGGAAAAATATCTGAAGGTCTTGCAACTAATGCATAGTTTATTTTTAATACACTTTTCCAGGGTAGGGTTTGTCATTTCCCAACAACACGTACTGCGATTATATGCGCACCCATGGGTGTATCATTTTTATCCCCAGCTGTCTCCTGCTGTGGTATGAGTCAGCCCTGTGTTTTGTTAATTATTCCTTTTTGATCATTTGATCTGACATCTAATTCATTATGAGCAATCTGCTTTCACCACCAGCAATCTTCTGTCTGCTGGATACAGATACTATTAGTTCAGGCATCATTCACAGCTGGCAGTTAGTTAATGTCTGCAGGTTCCCCCGAAATCATGTAATTAAATAGGAGAACAAAATGTCATTTTGCCCTAAAAATATATCTGGGCAGGGAGGTAGGGGAATTATTTGTATGAAACAATATTAAACTAGGTTTTTAAAACAAGGCATCCAGTATTCCATCAAGGACCTGGAGTACCCAATGAAAATGTAAGTAAACTAATTAGGTTAATATTGGAGGGAAAAAAACCACCTCCAGAGTCAAAAGGGGTGGGGGAGATGCTAATAAGGCCACTCTTATCTCAGCCAAGGAGATAAACTTCTTGTGTGTTAGTGACAAGCCCATCTCTCAGTGAAGAGGAACCTTTCTGGAAGTAACTGAAATCAAAACCAAAATTGAAATTTTATCAGCACATAATGTGCTCTTATGACAAGATTAAAAACACAACATAAAGACCAAATTGCAATCTATATGAATAAGAAAGTTACATATACTGTAGTAAATGCATTACAATTGATTAAATGCTGTGGTATATAATAATTACTAAATGTTTATTTACTGGCTTCTCTATGGCACTCATCATCCTGGCAATCAATTACCTCTCAAACATTAGCAAATTTAGCCTCAACACGGGATGGGAATTACAATGGAGAATGTTCGGCATAGAAAATTCAAGAAATTTGAACACGGAGTCTGTGGCCAAAATGGGATTAAAACCCAGATCTTCCAAGTCCCACTCCAGTGCTTTAACCACAAAGCCATCCTTCCTCTAGCATACTACTGCTATGAGCTTATATAGGGCCTTCTGGTGAAGTAAGCAAGTCTAATTATTCCCATTTTGCAGGTGGGTAAGCAGAGGCTTAATGGATTTACCTAAGGTCACTTGACAAATCATTACTAAAGCTGGGACAGAGCACAGGAGAAGAGTGTCTCCCCATTACCTCACCCACCCTTAGGCAAAACCCTCCAACACAGGGAGGTTTATCAGTACCTGTGAGCCTGCTCTATTAGTTGTGCATTGATATTGTGCTCTGCACTGTATAAGACACACCTACAAAAATAATTCATGCACTGTGCAGCTTATGCTCGTTAGAAGTAATGTAGCTGGAGGTCAAATCACAATTAAAAACCTTTGCATTTTGTTATTTCTCCAAATACAGAGAGTGCCATGAATTACTGTGCACTTATAACTAGAGGTCCCTACGTTATAAATCAAATCCCATTACAATTTCCCATTTTCTCCAGTAATCACACTCATATCCTCTTAAGAGTTATGGACACCACCAGACCATGCTTTTGTGTGCATGCATCATGTTACAGTTACAGGCAACCTTAAGCTGCAGCATCTGTTTCCATGGCAATGGGACTGCATCAGCAATCCAGTGGGTTTAGTTTAGGCCATCTACACACAAATCATTATTAATATCAAACTGAGCTATGTCACCAGTATCCATGGTACCCACAGAGGAGGTCTCCGTGTCCCCTTTGTGCTGTAACATGCATTCTTCATGCATGACACGAAATGATTTTAATTCAATTAGTGCTGTGAAAAATAATATATTTAGAGGCAGCATTAACACATTCAGCAAAGGGAGGTTACTTTGAGTCACTCTAAGGAAGATCAGAACATGATGCTTGACAAGGGTATTTTGAGTTCTAGCCTGAGCACATTGTAAGTTACTCAGGAGCTGAAAACGTTCAATCACTGGGGGAGGGGGAAGTTACTGATAAGCCACTTGTTGAGTGTGTAAAGGCAAAACAGGCTGCTGTGATAAAGATCCCCCTTTTCTAGGTTTGATCACTCTCTGAGCAGCACACACTGCATTGTTCCATCTGAACATTCCCCCCCAGCCCCGGCACTCAGCCAAATGTCTCAACTATAAAGTCTGTACAAACACTGCTACTCTTCAGGCAAAACGATGAAGAAATCTAAGAATGCTCAGAGAAGGATGGCCGCAAAGTGAGAGAATTAAAAATATACAGATAGGATGAAACCTGGTAACATCACCATCAAAGGAATTGCTATTTTTCAGGCCTCTACAACAGATGGCCACATAGTACCGTGCTATTAATATGAAAACTCTCATAAGGACTGAGATTTTAACGGCCATTAAGATACAGGCCATTAGCACAGAGTTCACTATATCTATTCGTATATAAATCAAAACATCAGCCCAACAGCTCAGGACATGAGAGTTTGAAAGTGACCTTCGGAAGTCAACAAAATGCAGACCTTCATTACACAGGGTCTTATGATTAGGGGGCACAGGACTAGGGGTCAGTGCTCTTGGGATCTATTCCCAGGTTGGCCATAGACCTCCCAAAGTATCCTTGGACAATTCACTTAGCTGCCCAATCCCACATTTTCCCTCAACAGTAAAATGGGAGTGTGGGTATGCTGAAATAAACTACAGATCACATCGTGCATCTGCTGGAAAATATATGAAGGATTTAAACAGTCAAACCTATTAAAACCTTAAATTGCTCCCAAAATTCCAGATGTGTCCTGGACTGGAGCTTCAAGTAAATTGGTTTCTTACTATCAAGACTGTATTTAACATTTGGTTCCATTAAACCACCACAAGAGTTCACTTCCCTCTTGTTATGACATTGAAGGGGTTGTCTAGTGACCACTTACAGCTCTGTCCTGAGGAATGGTGTTCATGTACATCAGTGCAGGGGGGATAATTGGCGACAAAACGGACAACATCTGAACTAAGATGTAAGCTATGTGTTGCTAGTTTAAGAAAACAAAGTTAAATTTGGGTTTCTCATTCTGGCCCCTTCAGAGGCAAATTCAAAAGGATGAACCAAGCAAGAGCTTAAGCCAGAATGACCAAGACAGCACTCTCACTTCAGTGTGAAGTGTCACTCCTGCTTGGGCTTGTAAAAATATCCTGCCTTGCATCACTAGACCACAAGAACCTTCTCTCACTTGGTTTTCAGCATGAAATCTGATGAAGGCTGTAATGAGATATAGCCAGATAAAAGCAGCAGCAGCACACAACCTCCCTGATGGCGTACAACCTCCCTGTCCCCCGAAAAAGAGACTGTTACTGTAGAAGCTCCTGCAGCACGATGGGCAGATGAATACCTCTGTCGCCTGAGGCTTCAATACTCTTCGCTGCTTTCAAGACAAATGTTAAATGGCCAGGCTGAGAGCAGCAGGCCTTCACAAAAGAGTTCAGATGTAAGTGCAAGCCCAATTTGTACAAATACTATATGCACTACATTATTTAGAACAAGGACTGGCTATTAATGGAGCTCTTAGTACAACACATCATGATATTATGTGGGCAATCTGCTGTGCAAGTCTATAAATACTTAACAGCCTTAAAAGAAAACCATTCTTATACCTGTTCATAAATCACTCTGCAGTGCAAAGTCATACAACCACACTTTTGTTGGAGCTGGGCTGCCTGACGCACAGGAATGCAAAATGGAAATAACTTTATAATGAAGACACCTCAAACCTGCTTGCCCTACATGCTATATCTTTTAAACTGGCTGTTAACATTTCAGCTTCCATCTCCTGCTCAGTTTTTTAATTCTTTATGTCCTGCTTTTTCTTCTTCAAAGATCTGCACAACATTAACTGCTCCACAAAGCACCATCTGTGAGAAATACTACCTCTATTTTACAGATGGAGTAACTGAGGTAGGTAGATGAAGCACACTGCCCAAGGGCACTCAGTGCATCAGGGATGGGATGTGAAATCAAGAACTTCTGAATCTCAGTCTGACACTCAGACTACTCCCTTCTACTTTGCAAACCAAACACAACTAAAATTTTGCATTAAAATGAAAGCTTTTCTCCATAACTCCAATAGCTAGAAAGTTTCACTAAAAAAAAATTACTGACATTCTCACAAAACATGACTCCAGGAGCTGAGGCTTTAAGAAAGATATAAAACACTGTGAGACTCTCAATAAAATGCCAAGAGTTACATCCTAACCCCAGACTAACATCACATATTGTGTCCTGCTCTTAGTGCTATAACCAAACCAGTTAATTAATATAAAATCAACCCTGATCTTCATCCTTTTGGAGCAAGGGACACAAACTGGTACTGATACAATGACTGCAAATAACACTACTTCATGGTTGTGTAGCACTTTTCAAACACTGCATGCAGACAATATTGCTAAGTCTTGCAGCTCTATTGTCAGCCTTTCGATATTTGGTGTTTTTCCCCATTTCCTGGAGTTAAGTGATTATGTGAGACAATCAGCTTTCATTTTAAAATAGTATGTTTCTCACCCTTACAGCTGCACAGAGAATCTTGAAAACATGGCCTGAGTACACCCTAATGGCCCCCCAAAAAACTCAAAACAAAACAAAACAGAAGACTTTTAAAAACTGCATGATTTTGGGAGACCGACTCAGGATCTCTGAGCACTTCCAGTTGGCAATACTATGCAGATAGCAGGTTGAAAACGTGGATTTGGTTATGAGACCATTTTTTTTGCTCTGAGAAAGGGACCTGCATTATTTCTGCTGCTGCTGTTGTTGTATAATAGTACTGATAAGTGGCAACTGCCTTCAAAACAGAAACATGCAAATGACCATCCTCCAAATGGCAAGGTATGCAAAACAGATAACTGCATCTTAATCAGTGGTATAAAAAGAAAAAAAGATTCAGAGAAAAACAGATGACTTTTACAGTCACTGTCAGATCTTGGGTGCTTTAATCTGTGCCATGCTAGAGACAGATTTTGAAAGACAAGCCAACACTGGCATGGCATTGGAAGTCAGACAGATTACACAAACAGAAAAGGATCTGACTGACAGCATGAATATCAAGTGCTGGTTTGAGAAACAGGGTACATGGGGTAGCCCCGACAACTCAAAGATGTAGCATTAGTGAAATAAGCCATATTGATAACAAGGAAAGTGAGTTCTCCTGTAGACGAGATGCAATGTATGCACAGGTTTCACCCACACTGTCAGTGTTTCTCCCTGTTCTGAAGTGTCCAACATCCAGAGATGAAAGAGTAGCTCATTCTCCAAACCCATTCCGTATTTTACCTATCTCCTGAGGCCGTCAACAAAGAGGGCTGGCCAGTGCTAAATGCAGTGGAGATTTTGCTGAGCTGGACTCCTGTCCACTAGAAATCAGACAGAATGCTAGGAATTCATTGCACAAACACACACTTAACTTCTTCAAATCCATTTTCAAGAACCAACAAGACTCTACTTGGCAGTTGCAAGCATCTCAGAGAATAACCCCGCCCAGATGATGAAGACAGCCTAGAAAAAAAAAATGACAACTGAAGACTGACAGAATTCACAGTATATTTGGAGAAAGAAAAACAACAGAGTCAATACCAATCAAGCAGACAGGAGCAGCACAAATGAGATAAGATTCTCACCCTTGAAAGCACTGCCTGTTTTTCTGAGAAAACACAGCAAATTATAAAAGCAGCAAAGAGTTCTGTGGCACCTTATAGACTAACAGACGTTTTGGAGCATGAGCTTTTCGTGGGTGAATACCCACTTCGTCAGATGCATGTAGTGGAAATTTCCACGGGCAGGTATATATATGCAGGCAAGCTAGAGATAATGAGGTAGTTCAAACAGGGAGGATGAGGCCCTGTTCTAGCAGTTGAGGTGTGAAAACCAAGGGAAGAGAAACTGGTTCTGTAATTGGCAAGCCATTCACAGTCTTTGTTTAATCCTGAGCTGATGGTGTCAAATCTGCAGATGAACTGAAGCTCAGCAGTTTCTCTTTGAAGTCTGGTCCTGAAGTTTTTTTGCTGCAGGATGGCCACCTTAAGGTCTGCTATAGTGTGGCCAGGGAGGCTGAAGTGTTCTCCTGTATGCCTGTAGGAGATACCTGACAGCAAATTATAGACGTTGGAGGATCATTGCAAGTCAATGTGCAGAAGGGTCTGAGCAGAAGCCAAATTACGAATGAGCTAGCAAAAAGGAGCCTGCAGTGAGATGGAAAAAACATCAAGACACATCTGACTAGGGATTTCCTTCCATTAATCCAGCAGAAAGCCCATGAGCTCAGGTAAAGCTAAATGAATCCAACAGAACTAAAATAGAAAACAAGGTCTGAGGTTTTCATAACTTAAATTTCCAGGACTGACTGCAAGTCTTGTCCACATCATTCAAAAGGTGACACTGCAAAGACTTGCATCCACATAGGAAAAACTGTGATTGCCAAAGAATGAGCTCAAATGAAATAGCAGATAGAGTATGAGGCTAGGAGCTCTTAAATCCTATAACCATCTCAACTCTTTAGGGGCTTTGGACAAATCATTTCCTCATTCAGTGTCCCCATTTGCAAAGTAGGAATAATAATCCTTATTTATCAGTATTATCAGGGTATGCTCTGAGGAATATTGTCCACACAATGCTGTGAAACTGTGTAAAACTTTTCATTTTTGTTTAACTGGTGAGATGACCAACACTGCACTCCATGCCAGAGATAAATTCCTGCACTTACCCAGAAATCCCAAATAGAATTAAAGAATAAGCTGCATGTTCATGTGAGAAGGCCCTTCATTATTGTTAGGTATCAGGAATGGCTAACAAATTATAGTGGCTGTTGTCTCAACTAAAATAGCAAAATATACTGCATCACACTAGAAAGCGGTGGCCTGAATATTAAAGGCTGATGTCCCACTTCTGCTTTGGCTGAGCGGAGCTAAACTTGCTTCCTGACTAGCTTATTTAGTTCAGCCATAATCTTCTGTTTTCACTTAGTGGTTTGTTTGTTTGTTTGTTTGTTTGAAACAGTTTTAAACAGCCACAATCTTAGCTGAACTTCCTGGCCAAGATGCTAATATAGGGCCACTATTGGGCCCTTGGCCATGAGCAATGGTGGGGCTTCAGGCTACAGCTGCTTTTGTACTCTGGAGAGTTATGAGCTAATATTTCCAAACTCCTTTGAGACTCTTGTATGAAAGGGCTGATTCTAAGAGGAGATAAGACCCCGCAGAGTTCCTTGTGTTCTACAGAATGTGCCTAGGGATGGCAAACTCCAGAGAAAATGAAAAAGAGAATCAGAAAGAAAGGTCCACTTTGGGATTAGGAACAGGAGTCTCCATAACCACTGGGTAGAGTGAGACATTTCACAGAGACACTCAGAGATGGTAGTTCTACATTCCAGACTTTGGCTTTTGAAGAGTTCTCTTGGGCTGTATCCCTCCTTTGCCAGGACGGGAATGTGCACTTCCCCACGCTGGATTTCAGTTCCCCAAGCTCATCATGGCAACGTGTGCAAAGCTATTAGTCCTTGGTTACTAAGAGTAAACGCCACCGAAAGCACCTTCTCGTTTGCCAGCAGGAGGTAGTTTTGAATAAGCATGTATCACATTTCTGGTTTATTTAGCAGAGAGAAATGCTGGCAGCATACAAAATAAGTGCTTGATATTATAGGAGACACGTGAGTCTTCAATTTGAGGAGGCTTACACGCTAGTGCTGGAAGCTCCCTAGAAGCGGGGGGCCACCAGCACCTGGACCGAGGCGCTGCCCCCACTCCGTCTCCTCCCCCGAGGCTCACCCACTGCTTGCTCCTCTCCGTCTCTTGCCCCAAGTCTCGCCTGCTCACTCCTCTCCGTGGTGGAGAGGAGCGAGGGGTGGGTAGGAGCCACCTAGGGAAGAGACGGCATGAGGGTGAGGCCTCGGGGGAAGAGGGGGAGTGCGGCCACGGTCTGGGGACCAGTGCCTCCCCCTACTTCTAGGGAGCTCTGCTTCCAGCACTCCTCCAAAGGGAGATGACCCACGCCTCACCCGTGGTGCTTGCCCTCCTGCATGGCCAGTGTTTTCTGGTGAGGTTTAACCTCCCCAAGCCTCTTATATGTGCTGCTCATGCTTGATATCTGCTCCCCCCCGTCATCTTATGGTTGGTTGGTGCTGCAGTCAACCATTTATCATGGGGGGGGGGGGGAAATCACTGTTGTGATCTAATTTAAAAACATATGGAGCGTGTTGCAGAGAGATGATCTGGTCAAATCAAAGAACAATGTGAAATCAGTATGAAAATGACATGAATAAAATAATGGCTAGAAAACAGGTTTTGAGAATGATTTCAGTATTTTGCACTATTTTCTCAATTCCCTGATTTATGCACCAGAATAAAGGAGATTGTTGCAGAAAAGGAGATTATTGGTTAGGAGTCTAGACTAAACAGCTGGAATTTTTTCACATGGAGAGCAAATGAGAAAGAAATAAGACCATCATCAAGACAATGATGACAAGTAAAGATGAGAAGAAAGTTGTACATACAGCACAGGATTACCCTACCTGCCCTATTACAGATGCAACAAGACTTCCTGAACTGAACACAATGACAAGCATCATGCTAGAGATTCCCCATGGAAATACTTATATTTATAGAGAGTCTCAAATCTAACTGAGAAAAAAACAATTTGGTTCAGATCTTCTAGTCTGCAAGCAGGTCAAGGATCTATTAAGCTCATTGCTGTAATATAAAATTAACTTATTTATTGAAGAATCTAAGTGCTACTCCGTGTACTGAAACCACTGTCTCTGCAGAAAAGGATTCAGAAGCAGCAAAAGGAGATGCGAAGGGGAAAAATGACAAGCCTCTAAGAAACTGGCCATTAATTCACTTCAGTGTTTGGAACTTTAAACATCAGCAGGGAACCCAGAAAATGTGAGAGATGCAAGATACGAGTACAAAAGAGACAATTTATTGCTGCCTTGGGCAGCCAATAGCACAGAAAGAGCCAAGAACTAGGATGCCAAATCTCATCCTGTACGCTTTTATTGCTCCTATCCAGTGTACATCTACCACACATCATTCTAAGAGAAGCAGCAGCGGTAAGAACTTTTTGTTCTCTGCAGGAACTGATCCTGCTTGTAGCAAACTGAAGGGGAATCTTTCCAAGTTCCAACAGGAGCAGCTCCTTCAGAATGTAAAGCGTGGCCTCTCCGCACACTGTTTGAATAAGGAGGGAACAAAAGAAACTATGGAAATTCCTCTCTTTAAAAAAAAACCTGCAACTATTTTGGGCCTGACTTCACAAACCCTCACACAAGTAATGCCACGGGGTGAAAGTTTCAAAAGCACACAAGTGACTTCAGACCCTAACTACCACCCGATTTAGACACTTTTGAAAACTTTACCCATGGACTTCAATAGGCTACACTTGTGCACAAAGCTTTACTTTGCTCTTAAAAGACCTGATTTGCATTTGTTTAACTTCAAGCTAATGCATAATTCCACCCCTATTCAGGAAAGCCACAAATCATATGCTTAAAGTCAAGTATGTATTTAAGTCTCACTGAAGCCAAATAAACTCTTCATGAACAACATTTCCTATAAATTACCACATATTTCACTTTTGCAGTGCTGGAGATCTACCTCCTCTCTTAAGAACTAGTATGATTATCATTCTAGTGCAGCATCTACACAGTGCTCTGCATAACAAATGAAATTTAAAACTAGGCTTTGTGCTCTGACGGACACATTTTAATAAAAGGAAAGAAAAGAACAATCTCTTCTCAAGGAGAGATGCTCAATATCTTTTTGGAACATGGAAAAAAGTCTCCTTCTGCATCATTCTGTCCTAAAAATGGGCTTTACATTACTATATATTACATACAGAATCCCAGTTTGCTGCTGCCCCTGGAATATGCTCACCAACTAGATGCTATAACTCACAAAAACACTTCTCCTGTGGGCTACAGATTCCAAAGGAATGAAAGAAAAGAAAAAAAGTGATTCCTCGATAGCCAGACAAAAGGGTCTTATTAAAAAAATCACACTCTGAAAACATCTAGATAAGTCTTTTGTGCTCTTTCCTGCTCCTTCTGAGTTAACATTCCCTGATTTCTCTCTCAAAGGATAAAGCCGTGTTCTTTTACAGAGGCAGTTAATGTCATGGGGACCACGCCAATTCCCACTGAAGTGTGTGGGAGTCTTTCCATTGACTTCAAGGGCAGATGGAACAAGCCCTTACAGAACAAGATTAAAGAAAGGGGAATTTAACCCTAACATTTTATTCCAAGAGACTTTCAAAATATTTTGAGCTAAGAGAGGCATTTTCTCTCAGAAGTGCTTATGTTCATTCTTAGAGCTAGATTATGCCTTGGACGAACTGTACCTTCAAGTATGTGGGAGTAAGAAACCATCCCCCACCTTTATACCCTTCTGCAGGCTGGAACTTGGAGCTGGGCCACAGAGTTAAACACACTCACGTATTGCCCTGCTGGAATGCATAGGCAGAGAATGGCTGGAGCCTTAGCCTCACCCACCTTCCAACCCACCAGTCAGTACAGCTGGGCTGGTGCAGGGGAAACTGTAATTTGCTGATGGGGCACAATCCAGCAGCAAATTATGTCTGGCAAGGGGGCAGTAGGGGAGGGATATTGCTGGGATGGTGCATTTATGCACCACCTCTTGCCAAGCCAGTGCCAGACCTTACACACATCACCTGATAATGGTTTCAGGCAGTTAAATGGAATCACACGCTCTGTACTAATCTGATAAAATCTTGTTTGTGGCTTCTGAGATAACACCAGCAGAATTCTGCTAACTAAACGTTCCACCATCAAAAGGCATTAAACCTGGAAGCAACTCTGATTCAACAATATTGTTAACCTGAGGACGTATCCCATAAGAATGGCTATAATGGGTCAGACCAATGGTCCATCTAGCCCAGGGGCCTCAAACTCAAATGACCACGAGAGGCTAGTTCATTGGCCCAAGGGCCGCATCACTGACACCCCCCCCGTGCTGCCCCCGGCCCTGCTCCCACTCCACCCCTTCAGGCCCTGCCCCCATTCCAACCCCTCCCTGAAGTCCCCACCCCAATTCTGCCCCTTCTCTTCCCCCAGAGGGTGCATGGGCGGTGTGGCAGGGGTTCAAGGCAGAGAGTTGAGGTGCAGTAGGGGGTTGGGGTTCAGACAGGGGGCTCATGGCAGGGAGTTGGGATGCAGCTGGGGGCTGGGATGCAGGCAGGGGGCTCAGAGCAGGGGGTTGAGGTGCAGGCAGGGGGCTCAGGGCAGGGGGTTGAGGTGCAGCAGGAGGTTTGGGTGCAGGCAGGGGGCTCAGGGCTGGTGATTGGGGTGCAGAAGGGGTGTGGGATGCAGCAGGGGGCTCAGGGCATGGAGTTGGGGGGCAGAGTGCAGGAGGACTTCGGGCTCCAGGGTGGCAGCAGCACACACCAGGGCCGGCTGTCGGCCCCGCTCCGGGAAGTAGCTGGAACCATGTCCCTGCAGCCCCTGGGGGAGAGGAACTCAAGGCTCCACGTGCTGCTTGCCGCGCCTCCAGGTACCTCCTCTGAAGCTCCCATTGGCCGCAGTTCCCTGTTCTCGGTCAATGGAAGCTGCAGGGTGTGTGTGTGTGCATGCACACCTGGAACCAGGGAAACACACACGGACGGAGCCCTCTACTTCTCCCCACCCCCCGGCAGCAGGGACGTGATGCCAGCCGCTTCAGGGAGCGGCGCGGGGCTCAAGGGGGGCAATCCTGTGGCTGTAGTTTGCCCACCGCTGGCCTGGAGGTAGGTGGGGAGGCGAGCACAGGCCGCAGGAAGAGGGCCGCGTGTTTCAGTCCTCTGATCTAGCCCACTATCCTCTCTTCCCACAGTGGCCAGCTGCTGCAGAGGGATCAAACAGAACAGGATAATTATCAAGTGATCCATTCCCTGTCATCCAGTCCCTGCTTCAGTCAGTCAGGTTTAGAGACACCCAGAGCATAGGGTTGTGCGCTTGACTATCTTGGCTAATAGCCATTGATGGATCTATCCTCCATGAACTTCTTTTTTAACCCGGTTATACTTCTGGCAACGAGTTCTACAGGTTTACTGTGCATTGTGAGAAAGAAGAGCTACCTTTTGTGTTAAGCCTGCTGCCTATTAATTTCAGCGGGTGACTACTGGTTCCTGTGTTATGTGAAGACATAAATAACACTTCCTTATTCACTGACTCCACACTATTCATGATTTTATAGATCTCTCTTATCACCCAAGTCATCTTTCTTCTAAGCTAACCAGTTTCAGTGTTTTTCATCTCTCCTCAGACAGAAGCTGTACCATACACCAGATCATTCCTGTTGCCCTTTTCTGTACTTTTTCCAGTTGTTGTGTATCTTTTTTTTTAGATGGGGCTACCAGAATGGCATATGGTATTCAAGTATTCTCCCCAACGAAGAGTATGTTGAATCTCTCCCACTAATGAGACCATTCTTCAACGGGTTCCTTAGCCTGCTGTTACATTTGCATAGCTAATATGTTTGCCCCTTAGTATGATTTTTATTTAAACATCTAATCCAAATGTGATAGAAAAAAAAGTCATGAGAAAATAATTACATGACATTTTTCAAAACAATTTTAGCTTCAGGAGAAGCTAAAGAGAAATTAAGGCCCTTGAGAAAATGTTTACTCAAGTATGCTAATATTAAGTTACAAATCAATTTATCAATTTATATAAGTACTCAAATATTTTTGCCAGAAAAAAGAATTCCTTTGATAATACTGAAGAATATATGTTATGCTGTGCACTGCTTGGCAGTCAAGTCTAGCAATTAATTATTCTTTTTTTTTTTTTTTTTTAAGGGGCACTGTAAAAATAAAAATCACAGTATAATAAAAATAATCTCTCATATCTGGAATAATTTTTCACCATCTATGCTGTTCATTTTAGGTCCCAATCCAGTAAGGCAGTTAAGCACATGCTTAACTACAAGCCTCTGGAGCAGTCCCACTGAAATAAAAATGGAACTGCTCTGTGTGCTCAGAGTTAGGATGTGTTTTGCTGGATTGAGGGCATTTTTGCATTTTCTTCAGCTTTATGGGCAATGAAACTAGATGGACAATTTCCTTTTTAGTAAGTTTCACTGCTGGGTTTCTCATGTACCATCCTAAGGCCATTGTTTTTGGATTTCCATTTTTAGGAGGGGGAGCATGGACGACTGAGATTACAAAAACAAACATTTTGTTTCCTATTTTTTTTTAAGTTATGAAAACATTTACATTAGATTTAATAAAAACTAAATTTTGTGCCTAAGCTAAGATGACAGGATCTGTGTGCTTACATACAATTATTAAAGAAATAGTATGTAAGTCATGTGCTAAGCTCTTTTTAGTTTGCCTTTTGAAAGTTATAATGAACTAATTTTTCCACATCAAAATTAAGGTCCAGTGCCTCCCTACACAGGAATAACCTACCCAAAGTGTGATACTTCCCAAGTTTGTACTAGATCTGTTTACTTCCAATTTTCTTTTAAGAGAGGAAGTTTTGCCAGTTTAAGGACAGCAGGATCCAGCCTTTATGGTCAAATAAATTTTAAAAGCAAAACTGCATTAAAAAAAGTTAGCTGAAAAGTCTGCCAGAAACACCAGATTATTATGTTCTTCATCAAGACATAACTTTTTGCACAGGAAGTGAAGACCAAAATATCATGTGTGTAAATCAGTGTGGGCCCATGAGTATGTCTGTTTGAACCATTACTAACCTGTATCATGTACAGCTGGGCAATCCGATACTCTTCCACACTCATTGGAATTGGAATACGATATTCCTTTATAAGCATCTTGAAGTCCAAGCCTTTTTGTCTGTTCAGAAATGCAATCCAGATATTTCTAGTAGAGACTCCTTAAATAATGGTAAATGAGTGCATTGAGCACCCCTGAAATAAAAGCAGAGAGATGCAATTACTTTCTGCACTGATTAAATGTAATAATTTAATCTCTAGAGACATTAATTTTTCTTAAAACAAGGAAGAAAAATCCCTTGATTGTTACTCTGGAACCGGTATCAAGTTGAACAGACTCTTTTAGAAGAATTTTTATTTGCTGCAGGGGACACCCTCAAAGCTATTGCCCTAGGGACCTTCGCCACCATATCAATCAGATTTTTCTATGTAACATCTCCATGGCTGAGATATGACACAGCTGAAAATGAGAAAGTGAAGCTTTTGTTGTAGGACAATAATGTCTCTCTCCAATGTCAGTGACACATCAGAGATGCAGCCACTCAGAGACCTCAGATCTTCTTATCCTCTTACAGGATTGCTCTGCAGCTAACAAAAGAGACTAATTAGGAGACTTCCTCAGCCCTCGGTAACACCACATTGGAGAACTTAAATTGGACTCTAACAAAGAGGTCTGTAAAAACGTACTTTTCTTCCCATTATTATTAACAGCATCCATTCTCTTTTCCCTCCAATGAAGTCCAGGGATGAAATCCTCCCTCAGTTGAAATCAATAGCAGAACTTGTTTTACACACCCATAGCATAAGTTAACAGCATTAGATCAAACTTCAAGTCAGAAAATAAGTCCTACAATACACAGCTTCTGTGCAATTTAAAAGAAAACAGGACTGATCAACAGAGGGCTAAGACAGCAACTTTCGGAGTACCACCAGCACACGGCAGATGAGGGGTATCGGCTGCAGCAGTACAAAACATAGAAATGGAGAGAAGAAAGGTGAGGAGAGGAGGGAGCAAAGAACACTGAATCGTGACTGCAAAACTCCCTCTGGCAGTCAGACGTGTAAATCTGTCTAGTAGTCCCATGGGCAGATTATCCAAGATAACACCGACCTCAGCAGCATTTTTGGGATAACATTGTCACTAGAATAAATGATTTTTAAAAACAGTTTCCCCAGCACATAAACCCCAAATGCCGTTCCTTCTACAGCAAGCATACATGCTTCTTGTCACATCTGCTTAGTGAAACTGTTCCAATTAATTCTCGCAAAAAACAGAGGAAAAATCCCTTTATTGTGTTTACAAGGAGACAGAAAAAAAGCTGCGTAGGGGACCTTAAATCTTTTGAGTAACTGACTTTCTAACCTGAATAATGTTCTTTTAACCTAGATTTTTTTATCTGGTTACATTACATGTATTTTTTCATAAAAGAACATCAATTGAAAAGCAGAGAAAAAATTGTTTAATGACTCATTCACAGGGTGAGAAATTTCAGGATCTTACACTTGCTTATAGAAGTAACAGTTTTCAGAGTGGTAGCCATGTTAATCTGTATCAGCAAAAACAATGAGGAGTCTTTGTGGCACCTTAGAGGCTAACAAATTTATTTGGGCTTGAGCTTTCATAGGCTAAAACCTACTTCATCAGATGCATGGAGTGGAAAACACAGTAAGAAGTGTGTGTGTAATGGGTCACTACAAAAAGTAATTTTTCCCTCTGCTGATACTCACACCTTATTGTCAACGTTGGAAATAGCCGACCTCCACCTTGACTGCATTGGCCTCTTTAGCACTACAAAAGTAATTTTCCCTCTCTTGATATTCACCCCTTCTTGTCAACTGTTGAGAATAGGCCACTTCCACCTTAATTGAATTGGCCGGGTTAGCACTGACCCCACACTTGGTAAGGCAACTCCCATCTTTTCATGTGCTGTATATATATGCGCGCACACACACACACCCCTTACTGTATTTTCCACTCCATGCATCTGATGAAGTGGGTTTTAGCCCACGAAAGCTTATGCCCAAATAAATTTGTTAGTCTCTAAGGTGCCACAAGGACTCCTCATTATTTTTACAGAAGTAAGATACTATACTTATACAAAAGAAATAACATGCTTCTATAACATGTACTTCCATTTCTCATTTCAAAATCAGGTGAATATTGGTTTGCAATATTTATTGTGTATATGTAGAAAGTTAGAATAAGATGTTCTACTACTAGACAAGATTTTTAACCCCCTCAAACAAAACAGAGGAAGTAAAAACCGTTAATGTTTCCATACTCAAAGAACAAAACACGTACTTTCAATCTGAACGATTTTAGATTAATGAAAACAACAAGAACTCCATGTAAAGTCTCCATGAGAATGCACACTGTACGACTCTTGTAACAGCTGCTGTGACTGATGACAATCTGGCTGCTGTCCCTGAAGAGAGGCAGTCTTTAGAAATGCGAAGGTGCAGTACATGGAAAATAAAGGCATTTCAAGATTGATACCACAGAAAAACTATGTACACGAGGGCAAAACGTTTGGTAAACTTACTGTAATAACTCCAAGAAAAGCCTGGCTGAGTTCTCCGACCTCAAAGGATTCCACCTACACTAAACGTTAGCTTCCAAATTCACATGTTTTTGCTAACAGAGGCCAGAGCTGTTCAGTAGAGGGAAAGCACAGTCCACAAGCTCATTACACAGCAAGATGCCTGCCTAGCTTAATACAGATAATACATTAAATCCTAAAATTCGCTTTAGTGATAGTGAGCCCACAAAAGCCACGTGATCTAGTGAATTAAACAGAGGGCAGGAAGCCTAGGAGCACTGAGTTCCTGTCCCACCATTCTCACTGAGAGCCCCTAATGATACTTGGCACTTACACTGCACTTAATTGACATTAAATAAGGCTTGGCGATACTAAATGATATGCCCAAATCACAGAGTATATGAGCATCAGAACCAGGATTAGAACCCAGGCTCTTCCTCACTCCTGTCTTGTGCCTAAACCACACTGTGCCATGCCAAGAAGCAAGTTTAGGCCCAATCCTGCAAACACCTACACACATTCCTGAGTTTATGCAATGGGCATATTAACACTGAACACACTTGTGTAAGTGTTAGCAGGATGGGGGTGGAAGGTTGCTGGGGTATTTACATAGGGCTCTAAGTCTTTTTTATTATTTTTATTATTGAGAGACGGTAATAAAACAAACCTATCTCACTGCTCACTGACTTGCCCAGAATAATTACCTGCTTGGCACTGAATTTTAAATGATTTTTTTCCCATTTTTAATTCTGTTTCATGCCATTTTATTGCTTTTAAATTATTATTATTATTCCTGTCAGCGCAACCCCAGGAAAAATTTCCCTGACATGACAGACCCTGCGGGGAATACTTCTGTCAAGCACACATGTGTGTGCACTCTACCAAAATAATTTCTCTGGCAGGCTAATCCACTAGGAGAACATTCCAGAATGGGGTGTGGATAACCTTAAGAGGCTTTTAATTAATGTTATGGAACAAAGCAATAATATTTAATAGAGATAGGCCCTGAACAACACCCTCCCCCCCCCAAGATCAGAATGGACCTGACCTTCCAAGGAAAAGCTGGTATCCGAACTTTTAAAGCAGGAGTTCACCTGAGATTTAACATAACATTTGGTTGCTTGTGTGGGGTGGAACGGTGTAGTCTACATAGTGATCTTTTAAAAGGTAAGTTAAAATCTTTTTCAGATGCTTTGAAATGGTGTCACACGCATGTAGGGTGCATCCATCACCTGCCTGTCTTCGCTCACTTGTTAAAAAAAGG